>NW_005054399.1:1026661-1055344 GCF_000277835.1 Geospiza fortis
ATAATGGATTTAAGCACCTGCTGTGGTGGAAGATCCAACTTCCCCCATGGTTAAAGGCAGAGTTGTGACAACTTCAGGAGCACACAGAGAAGGCAGGGGAGGGATTGTGCTCCCTAAATGATTCCCGTGGATATTTCAGGAGCAGGGACCACACAGTCCTGGACAGACAGAGGTTTTAATACTTTCTCTATTTTTGCATATCTGCCTCTGCCTGCCCCGGATTCACAGGGATTGTTGTAATATTGCCTTCCCAATTTCCTGGGTTAACTCTGTGAGACAGAGCCGGGAGATGCCAAGGAAAAACCAGGAGGGCATTCCAGTAATTCAGATGCAGTGATAATGGGAAATTCCGGGAACAAGTGCCAGCAAGTCAGGAAAAGGCACTTGGGCAGGAAAACTGGGATCCCAAACTCTGCCTGTGGGAGCTCCGTGGGGCCTCATTATCCTCAGATCCATCCATTCCCCTCTGGAATTTTACAGTTATTGGCTGTAAGATTCAGACTGGGTCCCTGCTTAATAAATTCCAGCTCCAGCAATCTGGGATAGTGGAAGATGTCCCCATCCTGGGAGATGGAATGGGAAAAGTTTTGGTCTGTTCCAAGCCAAACCAGTCTGGGTTCTGTGGATGTCCATTCCTCTGGTTCCAGAGCAATCCCTGCCCTGGTTTTCCAAGGAATCTCACAGGGATAACCCAGCTTTTCCACCTTGCAGGGTGGGACACACAACCCCCAGCACTGCCCTGCCATGGGAAAATAATCCAGAAATAAACATTTAAGGGAGGGAAACAAAATCCCGCTTTAAAAAAATTGCAATTCCACAGGCCTTATCTATAAATGATCCATTTTCCCCAGATAGGGAAAGGGCTGGATGGAGAAGGCAGTGTTGTGTTTGCTGTAGCTGCCATGAAATCCCATTCCAAGGCTGGATTTTATTTGTAGAGGCGCCTTTGGATTAAGGGTTTTTAGCAGCATTTCTGACTCAACCCTAAACATGGCAACTGTTGCTAATAGCAGGCAACAATTAACAAATTAATCCCAACGCAGGCACACGCTGGGGACCTGCTTTTCCTGGGAAATGAGAAGGGAATTTTGCCCTGCTCCTTTGATTTAAACTGATTTTCCAGCCCCCAAATTTTACATCCACTTGGCTAAGTCACCTTCTCCAGGACAAAAATCCTGTCCTTCCAAAGGGTGCAGAGGAGAGAAATTGTCCTGCTCAGAGGTCCCATCAACTGATGGAGCAGGAGAAGATCCCCACTGTGGGGTCTCTTATCTTTCCAGGCTCTTTTCCTGCCAGGAATCTCCCGTTCACCTTGGGAATTCTTTAAACACTGCCAAAGTACTCCTGGAGTAGGGAATTCCATGGGGACTGGGATGAGAGCAGGGATTGATGCCACCAGCACACCTGATCCTCAACAAAACTCCACAATGGTCCCAATTCCAGAGATTTCCCGAGCTTTTCCTGAGCTCTGCAAGTGAGGATTTTCTTGTCTCTCAGTAGAGACTGCAGGAGATCCAGGCACCCGAAATCCAGAGGCATTTTGGGCAGTGGAAAATGCAGGATGCAGGGAACACCCAGAGCCAGCAGGGAGCATATCCCATTCACCCTTTACCCACCAGAAGCCTGAGGGAAAATGTCATTTTATTGAATTGTCCTTTTATTAAAATGTCCTTTTATTAAAATAGCATTTTATTAAATCTTCAGTAGTGAATCAGGCTGCAGAGCTGCTGCAGCTCAGCTGCAACCAAATAAATCACCCTAAAAGCATTTTTTTGTCAGTAATTTCTGAGTTTTAAGCAAAGAAAACTACAAGTAGGTGTGAGGAGATTCTTGGGGATGGTCCCTGCACCCAGCTGGGCCATTCCTGACCTGTAACCATCAAAAATCCCACAAAAATCCTGGAATATTATATCATTGTGGGCCATGGATTTGCAGGGAACACTGAGAGGAAAGATGCATTATCCAGGGAATGCTGCAAGGCCACACAGCTTGGCGTGCTGGCTTATTTACAAAACGGAATTCCAAGGAGGAAAGGTTGAGGAAAGGCCAAGGAAAAGCTGAGGAAAAGCTGAGGAAAGGCCAGGGAAAAGCTGAGGAAAGGCTGGGGGAAAGGTGAGGAAGAGCTGAGGAAGGCCTGAGGAAAGGCCCAGGAAGGGCTGAGGAAATGTGGAGGAAAGGCCGAGAAAGGGCCGAGGAAAGGCTGAGGAAGGGCCGAGGAAAGGCTGAGGAAGGGCTGAGGAAGGGCTGAGGAAGGGCTGAGGAAAGGCTGAGGAAATGTGGAGGAAAGGCTGAGAAAGGGCCGAGGAAAGGCTGAGGAAGGGCCGAGGAAGGGCTGAGGAAGGGCCGAGGAAGGGCTGAGGAATGGCTGAGGAAGGGCTGAGGAAGGGCTGAGGGCTCCTCTGCGCGGCCCTAGGAACTGGAGCCCGTCCAGCCGGGATCCTGCTGTCAGGAATGCTCCCGCTCCAGCCCCGAGGTCTGCCCGGAGCTTTTCAGCAAAGCAACCCAAGCCCCGGGCAGACAGCGAGGAAATCACCCCGTGACAGCCACTAAAAATACTCTGGAAACCATTGCGGGGCAGGCCGGGCCGGCTGGAGCCGCCCCCCTCCCCACAGACAGACCTCCCCGTTCACTCCAGCCCCTGCCTTTTGCTCTGCTCCTTTTTCCCTGCGATTTTTCCCACTGAATTGGACGGGACACGACTTCCTATTGAGCCCAAATTGCTTCCGTCGGCTTGTGGGGGAGAGAGCAGCACATAAATATGGTAATTTTCCCTCAGAGGCCCAGAGAAGACGATGAGGAGAGAGGCTGGATATGCAGATGGATAAATGATTAACCAGGCGCTGTCCTTTATCTGTCTGGAAGTCCTCTGGAAAAGAGAGGTTAAGGAAAAAATCCAGGAGCAAGTGGCCCTGGAGCTCATTAATCCGTCTCTTTTTGTTGGCACCAGGCAGGTCCTTGGCTCCCCAGGGGCTCTCAGGGTCTGCTTCAACATTTTTCTTTGATAACCAAAGCAGTTTTTCATGGCCAGCAGTGACTAAGAGGTGGATTCGGAGCTGTTACCTCACCTTACCCCCGGTTTTTTTTCGGATCACAGGACAACCCAATCATCAGGAGCTGGCTCAGGCAGTGCTTTTAATGTGATTTCCAGCAAGAAAAACTGGAGTTTGGATGGGACACAGCCTGGGTTTCTCTGGAGTTAAATAGTGAGGGAGAGCTGGAAAGAGAGGGAAGCATCTGAAAGCACAACTCTCCTTAATGAGGGAGTCTCAACCAGCATAGTTGGGGTTTTTCCAAGTATTTTCATTGTTTTGCTCCATTAGAAAAAAAGCAGCCCATGTTCTCAATATGCCAAACATGTCAAATTGAGGAAAAATATTCCTAAGAGGTTCTTGGGGCAGTGAATCCCATCCTGTGCTGGTCAGCAGCTGGGCTGTGCCCTTCTCCAGCAGTTCCCAGGGGCAACATTCCCAGTTCCTCTGGAGAATGGATGCCCCAAGCCATGGCCACAGCACAGCACATCCCAAATGGGAAGCGCCAGCACATGCCAGAGTCTGAAGGACAAAAACTCCTCCAGGAGCATCACCATCCCTGAGGCTATGGGAATGGGGAAACTGAGGCACACGTGACACAAGGGGTGTGTTCATGGAATATCAGAATGGTTTGGTTGGAAGAAACCTTAAAAATGATCCCATTCCACCTTCACAGCACCTTCTGCTATCCTAGGCTGCTGTGATCCCATTTCCAGAGTCTCCAGAGGAAAATGAGCACCAGGGAAGGGAGGAAAGCAAAGCAGAGCACAGCAAACCCACTTTTCCCTTCTTTCCCTCAGGGAATGCAGTGGGGAGGGAGGAGAAGGAGTTAAAGGGATCCATCCAGGCAGGGATCACAGGAGACCCCCCTTTGGCAGGGATGGGGCTGAATAATTCAGCAGCTCCTTAACCCTGGGCCAGCGGCTCCCACTCGCTCCCTGCTCCTGCCAGCCCGTCCTCAGGGAGCCATGGCAACGCTCCGGGCGCCAGGAATATGGAAATCACAAGGATTTCGTTTTGCTGCGGCACAAAAAAAAGTTGTTTGATCTGAGGGTTGCGGCTTTTCTGCAGCTTTCAGCGAAGAATCATTTCTGTATTCATATCTCCCATTCAGCTGTCAGTTAGCAGCTCCGAAAAACCCCAAACGTGAAAATAAAAAGGGACGAAAGAGTCTCAAAAAAAAAAAAAAAAAGAAAATAATTTCGGTTTTCTGGGCTGGGTTAACACTTGAGGTGCTGGAGAGATTTCATCCCGATGTCAGAGGGGTTGGAGATGGATCTGCCCTGAGTGTATCCAAAGGAGTGGGAAATAGGGAGATTTAGATGGAAATTTGATGGGAGTCACTGCAAGGGGAGAGCCAAGGATGGGATTGGGATGGGGCCAGCGGGGTGGGATCAGGATGGGGCCAGCAGGATGCAGGTGCCACCTTCAGTGTTCTTCCCTTAGGAATCTGCCAGGAGTGTGGGATGCTCAGGCTGGTGTTTTGGTAGGATATCAGCACTCAGAGTCCCTCCAGAGGCAGGACCCAGCCCCTAAGTGCTCCAGAATTCCAGGAAAATCAATCCTGACCCTGTGGCTTCCCGTGGAGGAGCGGGTGGGCAGCAGCTGCCTGTGCCAGCTGCCAAGGGAGCCGGGGATGGAGTTAATGGGAGAGCTCCGGCTCGTTTTCCCTCCCGGTAAATCCAGTTAAAAGCTGGAACAGCTTGGAGCAGGAGCACGGGCTCAGCAGCTGCTGCTGGGACAGTTTGTGACCTCTGCGGGCTGGCAAAGAGGGGAGGCTCCTGTAACACATCCCGGGAAGCTGCTCCAGCTCCTCTAAGCTTGGACCTTCTGCTGGAGCTGAGTTTGAAATGCTCAGAATTCCCTGGAGCTCTGGGGTGCTGCTGCAGTGCAGGAAAATCCCATTTTCCCCAAAAGACACCTCAGTGGATTCACTCAGCCTTTGGATGGAGGTGGATTTGTGGGAGTACCCGAGGTTCTTTCCACCCTTCTGTCTCTCCTTGCTCCCATCCAGATACCAAAGAAGTCAGATGGGAATCTCAGCATTTTTCTCAGGAGAATTCCAACCTGGTTTGTCATTTGGAAGCAGACAAGGAGAGCTCTCCTGGGAATAACAGAGATTTTTATGCTCCAAGTCCAGAGAATAAGGATCCTTGAGAAGGAATGTGTCAGGAAAGGGGAGGAAGGTCAGACCCGAGCGGAATTTCATTAATCCAAGTTTTTCCAGAGGTTTTTGGATAAACAGCTTTAAAATCTGCATCAGCTACTTCATTTTTGGGATGATGGAAAACACTTCAGGCTCCTGGAGTCCATCGAACTCCAGGTTCTGGTCCACTGAACACATACACTATCCCAGATTTCCAAGTTGTTGGAATAAAATAAACACAGCCAGCCAAGTGGACGCTATCAGACAAAGGGACTTGGCACCAGAATTCTGATTTGCTGGAAATTCCAATATTTCCAAGTGGTGTATAAAATAAAATAAAGTAAAATAAAATAAAATAAAAATATATCAATATAATATAATATAATATAATATAATATAATATAATATAATATAATATAATCATAATCACAATCATAATCATAATCATAACAAAAAAACCTAAATAAATGGTACAGAAAGTTCTGACTGATGTGTTTAAAAACATGGCAAGAAAACCTATTAATATTCAAAATAAAAATATTAATTAAGATTTTTTATTTATTAACAAGAAAGACAAAAAGTTGGGGGAAAAAAATCTCCATTTTTACCTGAAAATTGCTATTTTAATGAATTTCCAGCTCATCTGTTTCAATCCCTGCATTTCAAGTGCCACAAAAAAGCAGTTGCCAACTCAACTTTGATTGACCCTTCCAAACCCATTTAACTTCCTTGATCCCTAAAACTGAATTCCTTAAAAAAAAAGAAATCCAAGAAATTCACTCAAATACCATTAAATAATGTGATTTTAGCAGAATTTTTCTGCCAGGCTGAAATATTTGTAAATCCTCCTCTGTCCGTGGCGAGATGAACTTTGCCTCTCGTGTCTGGAAGTTTATTGCCCATTCCTAATGATCAGTATCCATTTCATTCCCAAGGAATGAGGGGATTTGAGCGCTAATGTGGCACTGGGAGCAGCACTTGGCTGCTGGCTTGAACAGGGAAAATGATTCCGTGTCTCCCTGTTTTCCTGGAGAGGGCGGACACCGGACACCAGCCCATGGAAATCGCTCCCAGGTCAGGAGTTTAAGGCTGAGCTGGGCTGGGGGAGCTGATCCCTGTGGGGAGTCTGATCCCAGAGCCCCTTCCTGGAGAGCACATCCTTGTGGATGTGGCAAGTCTGCAAAGCAAGGGGAAAATCTTTTCTTCCCGTGCTTTTTGCACACATTCCAAAATATTTTGGACTTTATCTCTCTCCTAAAAAAAAAAAAAATCACATTTTGAGTCTTCTCACATCCTCAGGTGTTGTTGCTGCTGACCTTTTCCAACATCATGGAATGGTTTAGGGTGGAAGGGACCTTAAAGCTCATCCAGTTCCAGCCCCAACACCTTCCGCTATCCCAGGTCGCTCCAAGCCCTGTCCAACCCTGGACACTTCCAGGGATGGGGAATCCACAGCTGCTCTTCCCACCCTCATGATAAAAAATTCCTTCCTTTTTTTCTAGCCTGAATCTCCAATTCTTCAGTTCTAAATCATCCAGGGATGGGGTTTGGAGCAACCTTGGGATAACAGGAGGTGTCCCTGCCCATAGCATGGATCAGGATGAGCTTTAGGGTCCCTTCCAGCTGAAGGATCCCAGAATTCTGTGGAGATCAGAAGGAAAGAGCCAGTCCTGCTTCCTGAGCAGGGATTTCTGGCAGGACCTGGTGGGCTGCAGAACCTGGGATTACCCTGAGTTCCCAGGCTGGAAAAGCTCCTTGGGAAACTGCTGGGACGTTGAGCTGAGATCTCTGGGAGCCAGGATTGTCCCTGCTCCAAGAATGGTATCAAGAAGATAAATTAAGGAAAAGATACCAAGGCAGCCCCCACACTTTGAATTAAACAATCTGCAAAATCCTGGGACCTGCTGCAGCTCAGGGAGGGAGGCAGAGTGACAGGGAGAGATGGGATAACAAGGAAAAGACCACCCAAAGGAAAACTTGGATCTTGGAAGTCACTGAGCAGAGACAGCCAGGAAATCTGCTCTCATTTGAAGGAGTTTTAATGGCTTCTGGTTCCCACAAAATTTTGGATACCTCGCAATCTACTACACCCCAGTTTTCCACAGGAACATCCCTCTGGGCTCTGGGACTAGCGCTGGAATCTCCTTGTTGTCATCCAGACATTTTTCTTGTGGCCAAAATCCGGTGCAGGAGTCAGAACTCCCTCAAAAAATTCCCCTCCTTGTGTTGGGAAGGTTTTGGGTTTGCAGGCCATGGAATGCTGGCTCATTCCAGCTGGGAAACCATTCCCTTTCCAACCTGCAAGGAGCCAGGGCTGTTTTCCTCACAAAAATCCGAGGAGCTGCTGCATTCTGCTCTGTGGCAGCAGCTCCCCAAGACCAATTTTCCTGGCTAATCCTTGGAGCCTGTCAGGATGTTGGAGCCAGACCCGGCCTGGCACGGTCCCCAGGGGGCTGTGGCTGTGCAGGGAACAAAAGATCCCATGACAGAGCTTAAATCCAGGGATCTGCCTCCCACTCCAGCCTGGATTGACCTTTTTGCTGCTGTTCCTGAAGAGTAACAGGGGGAAAACCCTGCGAGGTCTGTGGGAGGCTCCAAGCCTTGCTGATAAATTCCACATAAATTCCTTTATCACAAGTGAAATCCAACGTCTTTGGCTGCAGCTGGATGAAGTTCATGGCTGAGGAGTTTTTCCCGGTGCCACTGGACACATCCCAGCCCAATCATTCCCAGCTTTCTCTTGGCTCCCAAATTTCTCCAGGACACAGTAGACAAAACATTTCTTTCTATCCCCTTCCTTAACCCCTCTGTCCAGAACAGAGGAACAACAATAATAATAAAAAATAACTAATGAGACATGAGCTACATTTGGAATCTCCTGGAGCCTGAGGTTTGGGAGAGGGAGCAATAAAAACCAGCCCTAATTATAAGTGTGCAGAGGAGTTGGCCTGGAGGAAATGGGAAAATTACATGCTGGAGGAATTGGGAAGCAGCTCCAAGATGAGCAGTCTGAAGGGAATGATGGCCCACTTGGAACTGTTTTCATTTCAAATTGAAAATAAAAACTTGTCTCCCCTCCTGATGGTTGTTCAGGGCACTCCTTGCCTGAGGAGCTGAGTGGAAATTCCTGGACACAGAGGAAGATGAGGAGGGAGAAGGGATTCAGGCCTTCCTCTGGCCCTCCAGGTTAGGCAGGAATAAAGAGACCATTGGGATAGAAGGGAAGGTTATACACCCATAGATCCTTGGGATTGGGCTGCTCTCCCTCACTCTGATCCCAGGATCACTCCTGGATCCCAGCTGGATCTGCAGCATCCCTGTGGCTTCAGTTCATCCCCAAATCCTCCCCACAGAGACACTTTGCAGCCAACTCAGGAACAGCTAAAAACAACTTCACAGGAGGCACCTTCATGACCTGACAGCCCCTAATTAACCACCTCGGGGTCAGGCGGAGTTGGGAGCTAATTGGAGAAGACCCCAGCTAATTAGGACTTCCCTTCCAGGGTCACAGCCCCTTTAACTTGAAAATATCTCAATTTATTGTGAGCCAGAGTAGGAAAATCATTGGAATTAGACCTGGCCTCTACTTTTCCACTCCCTCAGTGCCAGTTCCTCTGCAGCACCCTCCAGCATAGCCCAATTGCACTTGCAAAGGAAATCCCTCTCCAGTTGGGAAATTTGCCTTCACTTCCAGGCTTAATTTCTTTTTGGCCACCTGGTTGTTCCTGTTCCTTCAAAAAGAAAGGGAACAGCTCAGCCAGCAGCCTCAGTTGGGATGAGGAGCACTGCAGGAAATGCAGGAACAGCTGGGATGCTCGATGGTATTTTTATGGCTTGCTGGGATCCTCCTTCCATCAAATCCTCCTTATTGCATCAGATGCTTTTCCTTCCAGATGTAACTGCAATTATCAGCTCTGCCTGTGAATAAACCACAGATAGGGCAGGTTTGGGGCTCAGAAATCGCTGAAATTGAACCCAAAAAGTGCCCAGTGATGGGAGCCTTCCCAGTTACCCTTGTGTATTTAAACAGGAGTTATTACCTTGACAATAGATCCAATAGCAGCTGCTTTAGGGGGAAAAAAATCCCTGAAAAAAAAGCCAGTGGTGAGCAGAAACCACCAATTTCATGCAGCAAGAGCTGGAGGTGGAAATCCATCTTTTTCTTGCCCAAAAAGTCTCTGGCTTTCTCCAGCCAGCAGTGGCAGGGACAGGCTGAGCCTGAGGTTCCCTGCTCAGTCCCAAAAAGAAAACCCCCCCATACCCTGGGCACTGCCAATGGAGACAGAGCCGTTCCAGCTCTTTGTGGGATTTTGGCCTTTGCCAGAAGCTCCACTGCACGTTTTAGGACTTGGCACGACAAAAATCCCAGCCTTGGACAGCAACCCCATTAGTGGCTTAAAAATAAAGCCCAGCTTAGGGCTCCAGACTAAACCTCTGCAAGGCCTGAGGGTTTCTGCTCCATGGTGGTGTGGATTTAAACAAGGATTAACTCCAGGGTCCACTGGTGGCATTCCAGGACTGGGACCAGCAGATCCAGGTGTATCTGCTGGGTGAAGAATCCCTGGGAAAATGGGATGTTGTTCCCATGGATTGATGGAAAACAAGGCTGGGAAGGACCTGCCCAGGCCATCCCAGCCATTCTCCTGCTCAGGTGGTGCCTGAAGTGCTCTCCAGGAGGATGACTCCAGTGCATCCTCAAGTGGTTTTACTCAGTGCTCAACTCCATCCTGTTAAAATTACTTTTCTACCTTAAAACTTCCAGAATTTCCAGAGTTTTCCCAGTGGGTGTGGAGGGAGGAGCAGCTCTGACACACTGGAAGACTTGAGAAGATGAAGGAGGAGATTTGATTAATAATAGTAATAATTAACAATAACAATTATAATTGGCCTGCGATCCATCCTTTCCTCAGCATCCATCCCTCCAAGTGTCCCCCAGGGATCCATGTCCCAATTTTCAGTAACAGCCTGGGAATCCCAGAATTGGATCCCCAGGAATTCCCTCTTCCCTACCCTCCCAGCTGCCCATGCTGCTGTGCTCTCTCCACATCCCTTCCCCTTTATTTGTCCCGTTATTTTTGGGGTGGAAAAGCCCAGGAATGCTGCAGAGGTGGGGTTCTTTGGGAGGTGGCAGTGCCATCTGTGTGGCCCACTCAGGTCACATTCCAATGAGGACAAGAAGGGGCCACACAGAAAAGCCAGCACAGAAAAGTCATGGACTGGGGGCTCCTGAGAGCTCCAAAGAGCTGGAGATGTGGAGATCTTTGGCCTCATTCTTCTCCAGCTCAATGTGAGTTGATAAATCAGAGCCAGCTCCACACTGGGGACATGGAGTTTGTGTTTGTTTAATTCCTGCATCTGGTTTTGCTCCACTTGGGCTCTTTGTTTTTACTTATCGGGATCCAAACTAAAGCTGGAGCTTCCCAGGAGCCCAGGAGAAAGCAGGAGGGGTTTTTCCAGAGGAGGGAATTCCTGCAGATCCTCAGTGGAGGCTGAGCAAAGGGGCACAGCCAGAGGCAGGAGAAGGTCAGAGCCATGTAGGAATGAAAGAAATTCTCTTCAGAACTTTAATTTTGTTCCATCCACAACTCTGCTGTGATCCATGCAGATCCCATGGATGCCAGTCTTTTGTAGGGAGCTGGATTTAACCCTGGAACTGCTTCATAAAATCCAAGAATGGTTTGAGTTGGAGAGACCTTAAAGCCCATGCAGTGTCACTGGGCCGGGACACCTTCCACTGTCCCAGGTTGCTCCAAGCCCTTGGGAATGAGGGATTTGCCTCCTGCTGAGCAGGGAGCAGGATGATTTTGGGAAAGGAAGAGTCTCTGGTGTTCCCCACACCTCTGTCTCTCCCCATTTTTGACCTGGCAGCCTCTCCTTTGAGTGGCAGCTCAAGAAGAAAAGCAAGGCTGTCAATATTTCAAAGACTTCCTAAAAGTCTTGAATTTCCTACCAAAAAAAAAAAAACCCAGCCCCAACCCAACTGTACAAACCAACCCCCAACCCCTCCAGCTTAACAGCTTTATCAATCTCAGAGCAGGATTTTGCCAGAACAGGGCTGGGGAGGACTTGCCAAATTATTTGTTGTCATGAAAATAAATGAGGTATCAAGTTCTGAAACAATGGTGTGGTGACAGAAAGCTGGAAAGGAGGAGCAGCCCTAATCAGAGCGAACACGCCGCGTGTTCCGGAGCCGGGAGCGTGGAGCCGGGACAGGATCCGCATCCGGAGGGGGCTGTGGGATCTGGGATCCATCTGCCGGGCCCAACGGCTGGGAATTAACTCACAGGGACTAATGACCCCAGGAATGGGAGCTGGGCTGAGAGGGGGGGGTCTTGTACTGGTTTTTTGGGATCTCAGTGATGGTTTTCCAGGATGGTGCTGCATGTGGCTGTGGATCGGAGGGATGCAGGCGGGCTGATGAGGAGGAGGATGAAGCAACACTGCCTTCTGCCTTCCAAACTTCCACCAGCAGGAGAACCAACTGTTCTGTGCCAGGAATATCCAAAGGGAAAGGAGAAGGACCAGCAAAGGGAGCTGGAAGCCAACACACCTGGACTAGAACCAAGCTGCACTACACGGGTGGGGCCCAGAAGCCTCCAGCCATGGCTGAGTTCCCCTTGCAGCTCAGAGGATTCCAGTGGGTCCAGCCCATCCTGGGGCTGTCCCTGGACTCATCCCATCCCTGCTGACCCTGGACTCATCCCATCCTGGGGCTGTCCCTGGACTCATCCCATCCCTGCTGGCCCTGGGCTCATCCCATCCCATCCCTGCTGGCCCTGGGCTCATCCCATCCCCGTGGCCCCTCGGGCGGGCAGCTGGCGTCGTGCAGCCGGATTAGGAGCGGCGCTGCTCCAGCTGTGCTGATCCGACACAGGCCCCGCTCCGAGACGCGCCGGATTCCCTGCAGGGGCTGCAGAAAGGACACCCCCAGTTGCTGCCCGTGCCTCCGTCTCGATCCAGCGGCACTAATTCCCACCCTAATCCCGCTCCACAACGGGTGCAGGCACAGGTGGCCCCACCAGCTGTGGGGTTTCGATTTCCCGCTGATTCCCAAACGGCCCTGGTGGTGTCGGGGGAGTGGGAAAGGCAGGGCAGGCTCAGGAAGGGCCTTTCCTCAGCCTGTGCTTATCCCTGGCTGTTGTGGTGTCTTCTGCTGCAGACCCCGTTGGGGATCCCATCATCATGCAAAAATCTCGCACACAGGAACACAGCGGGTTTTGTCTTCCAGTTCTGTTCCAGGATTGCTCCAAACTGGGCTCCAGGCGCACCCCCAAAACTTTGGTTGCTGTCCCATCTTACAGAAACTGATGTTGTTGTTTTTATTCCTTTCCAAAGGAAACAGCACCAATCTGTGCCCAAATTTCTTCCTAAAATTGTCCTGGACTGGCCAACCCTCTCTGTGCCCCTGGAATGCCCACAGGGATTTATCCAATGCATCCCTCTCCAGAAAAATGTGGCAGCTACCTTTAAAACCTCATCCTTGATCCAGTTCAGTTTCAGGAAAGGAGGAAGGGACTGGGCCAGCCTTAAATCCTCCTTAAATTCTCCAGCTGGAGCCTTATCCCTGGTATCCAGGGATACCTGCCATAGGATCCAGCCTCAAAAATGTGTTTGGCGTGGAAGGAGCCACTTTTAACCCCTTCATCAGGGATTGAATCGTATCAATCCTCTGGAGCATGGCCCCATGTCCCAGAAATTGTCTGGTGGGGAGGGAGGCTGGCAGGAGGACTCATCACTTGGCATGTGGAAACAGCTTCCTACACATTCCTTAAAAAATGGGAAAGAAGAAGAAGAAAAAACAGGAGAAGGGGAAGAAGGAGGAGGAGAAAAGGAGGAGAAAAAGAGAAGAAAAGGAGGAGAAGGAGGAGGAGGAGAATGAGAAGAAGAATTAAAAGAAAAATGAAGAAGGAGAAGAAGAATTAAGAGAAAAATGAAGAACCAGAAGAAAGAAGATATTGCTAATCCACACAGTTTCAAATAATAACCAAAACCAGATGGCCAATTCCCCTCTGCTTTATTAACTGGATATTCTTCCAGTCTGGAGATCAAGAGCTTGTGAGGTTCTCCTTGATGAGGGGACATCTCTGGAGAACATGAAACAGGAGGGGATTTTGCAGCAGTGAAAAGAATCCCTCCAAACTGATGGATCTTTCAGCAAATTCCTCCATTTCTTTCCAGCCGCTGCTGGATTTCAGCTTTCCCTCTCAGAATCTTTCCTTAATTTCCCACATCCGCTGAAAACCAGAACGAGGAAGTGAAAATGGCTCAAACTGGCCAGACCAGTTCCACTGCCCACATTAAGTCAACTTGGAGAAGTTAAACAATGTTTTTGTGGCTAAGGCTGGTCCCTGTAGATCCACACTCAGGCCCTGTGCATTCCCAATGGAATTCTGTGTCCCTGCTCCAGCCAGGGTTGGGATTTCACCCTGGACACGCTGCTTCCATCCCCTTCCCTTCCTTTATGCCACTGGAACGTGACCCGGTTGAAGTCTTCTCTTGGAATGAGTTTTTCACAGCAGAGCAAACAAGAATGAAGATAAAGGGAAGTCGTTAGGATCCAACAATGGCTCTGCTCGGTGATTAATTAATCAAGAGAAAAGTCCCTTTATCAAGGAAAATAAAAGAGCTCTCAGGAATTGGATTCCCTTTGAAGTGGCTGTGGCTGAGTCACCTGCTTACCTGCGGCTTTATTCCATAAAGGATTTGGGAGATTTCCTGGTGCTGGGACACCAGGAGCATGGGTCAGATGTAGGGAGATCAGGAATTCTCTGGGAAAGGAACTGTGGAACACCTCCAGGGTCACCTGTTCTGCCTAAACAGGTGATGTTCCTTGACACAGGGGAGCTGTGGGATTCTGCTCAGTCCCAGCTTGGACCTTTGTCCCACCACCAGGAATCCAGGCTGATTCCCACCCATTGTCACAAGGTGTGGGACAAGTTCCAGCTCCAGTTCCAGCCCTTCCCAATCCTTGTCCCAGCCCACCCAGCAGCTGTGTGGGACACAGCTCTGCTCCCCCCCTCTCCAGCCTGCCTGGTATTCCAGGTTGTCCACAGTGCGTTTGGAGCCTCCTTCCCTGGAGATACTCAAAAGCCACCTGGACACAACCCTAAGAAATGTGTTCTAGGTGGGGTGGGACTGGACAACCTTCAGTGTTCCCATCATCCTGAAGCAGTCTGGAATTTTGATGCCTGGCTCCATATCTGGTCCTACCCATGGAGGCCATCCCTGCCCTCCTGGCAGAGATCCCATTCCCACCTCACCCCATTCCTGCAGCACGCGGATTCTGGGTTAGGAATGAACAGCTCCCCGTAATGAGCTGAGGAATGGCTGGGGCAGGGAGTGGCAAAGCACATCCCAGCATTGTGGAGCTGTTGGAATTGTTTTGTGCCTTGGCTGGGTGGGTTTTTCTCTGTCTTTGCTCAGTGAATTTCTGTGGAATGCTCACTGGAGACAGGAATGTTGGTTTCTCTGCTACCCTTCCCAACGGCATTCGGAGAAATTCCACACACAGCACTTTTTTAGTTCTTTTCCTGCTTTTTTGAGCTGGGGTTTGCTTGGAGTTGGACTCGAGGCAAGACACGGCTCCTGTTTTCCCAGAGGTCATTCAGTTATAGCAATCAGTGCTCCCAGGCTTCCAAAAATATTCCCTGGGGACTAAGTGGAAAACAATAGGAAGGATAAGGAAGGGTTGCTGCTGCTTTTCCCATCTTTATAATAATTTAATAGTAATTTAATAATAATTATTTTCCCATCTTAAAGGTATGAGACCAAGAGATCTGGAGAGGGAAAATTCCAAATTTTCCTTTTTTTCCCTGCTCGCTTGGCAGAAAAGGGTGGGTGATCACAGAGATATTCAGGAATCTTCATCAAGACCTCCAAGTTTTTCCTCTACCATTCTTTCCTGCATGGACGCTAGGACACTTCCCTGGAAAACCTGTGCCAGGGCCTCCCAGGGAAGAATTGCTTCCCAAAATCTCATCTAAACCAACCTTTTGTAGTTGTGATACATCCCAGGATTTCAAAGCTTCTCCCTCTGCCCCATCCTGGAAGCATCCCAGGCCTGGCTGGATGGGGCTTGGAGCAACCTGGGATGGTGGAAGGTGATGGGCATGGAAGTGGATGAGCTACAACGTCCCTTCCAGCCCAAATCATTCCATAACTCCATGACTCCCACGGGATCCAGGCTGTCCTGTGCATGCCAGCACCTCTGTGGGCACACACAGAATTTAGGGATGACTCTGAAGCTGCTTTCCCCCACTCCAAGCAGTTCATTCCCGCTTTCCCCTCCGCTGCTCCTCCTCCAAGTGTTCCCATTGTTTTTTTGGAGAAGGGAAGCCCTTCCAGGGGCTCTTGGCAGAACTTTGTCCCTCCTGGGCTCATATTGACCCGTGGAAAGGCAGGACAAGGAGCTGGAGCTGCTGCAATCAGGTTTTTCCTGCTCTCCCGTCCGAGGCCATAGCCTGCTGCTCTTCCCTGCTGGAATTTGGGCCTGTCTGGAGCAGGGGGGAGGATTTTGCCTCAGAGGCGGGGAAATTAGGGAGAGATAATCCCTAAAAAAAAAAAGGAAATTACCCCAAGCAGCTGATTTTACATCAGCAAATGACACTGATAAACACACAGAACCAAGGGAATTCTGGAACCATGTGGGAAGCTCCAGGCTCCAACCCCAGCTGCTCTGGCCAGTCTGGCATCAGAGCATGACCCCATGAAAGAAACAAGCAGGAATTTTCTTTTCCATTTGATCCCAGAGAGGTGGATTGTGTCTGGTTTTGCTGAGCTCCTCTGCATGGCTGTGGGGTGATGCAGGCTCGGTGTTATCCCAGGAGAAAATTTCATTTCCCTGCTTTTAGGCTGGAACACCCCTGAGCTGTTCCAGCTGTCTGGGAGTGAAGGTTCTTTGGGAATGATGCACCTCAGTCATCCTCCTCCTCCTCCCCATGGAGCAGAGCTGACAATGACGCTGCAGCCTGCGGCTCTGGGAAGGAGAAGGGAAGATGTTCCTGCTGTGGATGTCTTGGGGTGGAATGTGCTGAGTCCTGTGCTGAATTCCCATGGAGCTGCTCCCCCTGCTCCTGCCATCCTTATGGAATTCTGCTCTTCCCTCTGGCTCCACACAGAAGCCCCTTGGAGCTGTGCACCCTCCCTCCTTCAGGAATCCTGCATGGATTCATCCCACTCCATCTTCCCCTCCCAAACCCAGCAGAGCTGATAACTTTGAACCCAATCTGATCCCTTTTTTCCTCAAAACTTCTCTTGGGAAGCTTTTCTTGAGCTCTCCCAGCTTGGGGGAGGATTTCTCTTTCACCTCCACTTCCCACCTCGCAGAGCAGGGGCTGCCAGAATTCCAATCCACATTTCCAAGTCTGTCTTGTGGCTTCTAGTGGCCCTAAAATCTGCAAATAAGATCTGCTGGAAATTCCCTGGCCTTGGCCCTGTTTTTGCTGGGGAAGTCTCTGCACCTCCCAGATCACCCAGCCCTCCTTGGGCAAACAGCAATTGTGCATTTGATACTTTTATCTTTGCCCGCTTCGCCATTTTTCAGCTGCTAAATTGCATTTTTGTGGGCTTGTCTCTCCCTTTTTATTTCAGTTTACGTTGGGTTCTCTCCCTGGTGTAACCATACTCGGAGGAAGATTTTAATTACCTCCCTTTAAAGCCGAATGACAAGTGGAGCATGTCATTGGGAGCTAAAGTATCACTTGGAAATGCAAAAGGCCTGGCTTTATCAGGCTTAAAAGCTTTCCTGGAATCTGTTCAAAAACTGCTGACTGGGCAAGATTAAACATCCCAGTGTTCAGTCAAAGATCTGGGCATGTGGTGTTCTTTTATTCCCCTGGGAGATCTGTGAAACTGCAGCTCTCAGGCCTTCTGCTCCAATATTCCCCAGGTTTTGTCTCCTTTGTGCACCAGGGAGAAGCTGGGAATGGGAATCTCCAAACGGCTTTCCTGGGAGAGTCAGGATTCCTTCAAATCCCTTCAGGTGTTCCTGGAGCAGCAGGAAAGCTGAGGGATGCTCCCTGTCCTCACACAGCCTCCTCAGGCTGGGCAAAGACCCTGGAATTGGGGATCCCACAGGCTTTGGGAATGCCAGCTGGGAAGGGGATTTGTTGGGAGGGGTCAACAAACACAGCAGGGACCAAGTGATGCCTCAGATTTTAGTTTTTCTATTTTTCACATTCTGTGCTGCTTTAGTGTGCAGTTCTGAGCTTCACATCAGGGGATGGTGAGCTCTCTGCACAGAGCAGGGAGACAAAACAATTCCTGCTCCAGCTGGGGACCAAGGACAAATGATCCAAATCTCAGGCCCAAGAGCACAAAAACGTGGGCTGAGGAGAGAAAAACAAGCAGGGTGGGACTTGATAACCTAAAGCTGTAATTGGACAATTAACTCCAAAATGCAAATGGAGCAGAACTTATAAAAGTGAGACCTCAAGTCCATTTTTGTGACCATTTTGGTTCATCTTGGGTGCAGCCCTGGCTGGGCTCTTGTGCTGCCCAAGGTGGATCCATTGAAGCCTTTTAATAAATCCCTGCTTTATTCTTTAACTCTCTAGTGTCTGTTCTAGCTCAGCCTTCTCAAGGCATCAGGAATGGCTGGGACAAAGATTGGAAGCTGGGGGTGGCACAAGGTGAGGCCAAGGGTGTCCCTGCCCACCTCTCCCGCTGGAGACGTCACCCCACCAGGATGTAGAGACTGGGAAAATCAGGAAAAGAGTGGCTGACTATTCCCACTCACCCCCTGTGGGTCACACAGCCATGTCATACTGGGCAAGGACTGTGGAACTGGGAATTCTGCAGCCCAAGGACAGCACAAGCACATCCAGGCATTGGGAATTCCCATTTGGAAAGGGTCAGCAAATGCAGCTCCTTGGAATGGTTGGGACAAAGATTGGAAGCTGGGATTGGCACAAGGTGAGGCCAAGGGTGTCCCTGCCCACCTCTCCTGCTGGAGATGTCACCCCATCAGGAGCAGAGCCCTCAGGATGAAGAAACAAGGAAATCAGGAAAAGAATGGCCAGAACTGACTATTCCCTCACCTCCCCCACCAGGAGCTCCAGGCTGGATTTTCCTGAAGGCTGCAGGGAGTGGGGAATCTCTTCATTTGTGGCAGCAGGACTTCTCCTCCCTGAGCTCAGCCAGACCATCCTGATCCAAGGGCTCCTTCAAAACACTTGGGAAGGAGAACTGTGGGATGTGGAGGGGAAACACTTAATGGTTTAAAAGGCACTTTGGACGTGCAGCTCTGCGCAGATTGTCTCTGAAGGAATCCTGGGGGAGCTGGAATTACTCATTTTTAATAGGAACAGGAACCACCTGCCTGCAATCACCCACAGAAACCGGGGATACTTTGCAAGGGAAGAGCAGAGTAAATGCTTTTTACTGGAATGTTTAACCCACTGTGAGTTTTGGAGCTTTTTCTTCTTTTAATTGAAACCACACTTTTGGGAAGCGCAGTGTGCTCCCCTCCAGCCTTCCCAAGAAGCAGGAACAAATCCCAGTTTTTGCTGTGGGGTTTGAAGGGCAAACACGGAGCTGCTGCTCCTCCTTCCCCAAAATCTCCCAGGTTGATTGAGGGACACATCCTCATTTTTTCCTCCTCTTGGTGAAGCCTCCTGGGCTCAGATCTCCCAGAAAAAGCTCAGCCAGGAGCTGGGAAAAGCTCTGGCATCGTGTCCCACCAGCTCTTGGGCAGAGAGAAGAGAATTCCCAACAGGCACCTTCCTCACCATTGTGATTTTGTATCATTCCAAGCAAATCTGAGAAATTTGGTTGGGGTTTTTTTTCAATGTTTAAAAATTCTTTTCAAAACCTCCTGAAAAATTCCTTTCAAAACCTCCCAAACAGTGACAGCACCGGGCAGAGGTCTGGGAGAAGGTCTCCCTGAAAAAATCCCGTTTTCCTGATTGATTGACCCTGATCCCATTTCTCCAAAGCCACCAATGAAGGTTTTTAGATCATTTTCTCTTTTTTCACACAGCCAGCCCAAGCTCATCACCCCAAATTTTACCCAGCTGGGAAAACCCTGCTCTGCTTTGAACCAAACCCCAAAATTGGGGCGTTTTGTTGATTTTCCTGGTTTTTTCCTCTCCTTCCACTCAGGGAAAAGCAACATTTCTGCATCCCTGACCCCTCTGTGTGTGTGTGCGTGTCCTACAGCTCAGATCACCTTTTGTCCCTCTGGCTTTCTGCAGGGACTGAGAATTCCCTTCAATAAAAGGCTCCCAATGAACATCCCCTTCTCAGGGATATCACACAACCAGGCCTGCAAAAGCCTTTTATGAGGACATTCACCTCTGACGGGATAATTTTACCTATCAGATCACATAATCTCTTCCCCTGCTGCCGAGCCAGGAAATGAAAAGGGAGCAGCGGGGAGATTTCTGCCTCGAGAGCCAGTTCTGCTGTGATGACAGCCTCGATTACTCGGTCCCAGCCCTCTGAAAGGACCAGCACGTCCTAAAATGACAATGCCCAACCAGACAAAAGGTGGGGCAAGGCACAGAGCAGAGACCAGACAGTTTTAGATCCAATTATCAGCGTTTAGCCCGTCCATAAATATTTTAGCAGGCTCGTTAGGAGCTCAGCGAGTGAAGAAGTCTCGTAATGTTTGATCCAAACGCAGGTGGCTGGGAAAAAACCCCGAGTTTAAGAGGATTTGGGAGAAGAGGATTGAGATTAGCGCACAAGCAAAGTGAAATGTTATCCCTGCTCTGCTCCCGGGGCTCTGGCTCATTCCAAGGATCCCTTTTCAGCGGGTAACACAATCAGAGGCAGCAGGTGATTAACAAATACCTGCGCGCAAAAGGAAACTGTTCCTGTCCCAGAGGGACCGAGCTGGGGCTCCTGCTGAGCCCTGCGGGTGCAGCTCCTCAGGGCTGGGACACCAGGGGCTCCCTGGCCCTGGAATAGCTGATGGTGCTGCCAGGGCGCCTCTCCTGCCCTGCGCGTGTGGGTCTGAGGGGCAGCACTCAGCCCCTCTCTGTGCTCCCCTCAGGATGAGAATTCCTGGGAATCCCACCTTTCCCTCACCCCACACTTCCATGATTCACTGGTTATTGACAAGCAATTCCCTGCCCTGGAAGAATTCCACCTTTCCCCCAGCCCACAATTCCATGATTCCCTGATTATTGAGAAGCAATTCCCTGCCCCTGGAAGAGCTGGTGGTACTGCCACAGCATCAGCCCCGGGCGTCCCTTCTGTCCCTTCCCTTCTGCTCTTTAATCAGGGGAACTTCCACAGGAGATCTGGGACAGTTCTTCCCTCTGCTCCCCTCCAGCAGCTTTCAGCAAAATTCATCCAGAGCCTCTTGCCCTGAAATCCAAGCCCTCCTTTCTCCAGCATGAGGAGAGCTGAGCCTTCCCTCTCTTTTTTGGTTTGAGGATTGCTCTCATCTGCTTTTCCAATTCCCTTTTCCCTCATCCCTTCGTTCCTCCAGCAGGCTCTTGGTTCACACTCAACTGTGCTCAACTGCAATAATTTCAGGCTGTTTGCTGAAAGCCCCCTGCCTGGCTGGTTTGTTTTCCATCCTTCCCAAAGTGCCCATGGGTTCTTCCTGCAATTCCTGGGTTATACCTCGCATTTGTCTCTCAATAATCTCATTTTGGGGTCACTCAGCCTTGGAGCTCTGACCCCTCCCCAGTTCCTCCAGCAGAAAAGTCACCTCCTAATCTATTAAATACATACATGATTAGGTTATCCAAATTAATTAGAAGATGAAATAGGATCAGACCTTGGGAAAATTCCCTAAATCCATGGAATCCAGGCAGGCCACCTCTCCCTGCCTGTCCCCACACCTGCCCTAACACAGAAAGGCCGAATCCCAACATTTTGTCCATCCACCACCAGGGTAAATCCGATGTAAATAATCAGCTCTGTGCTGCCACTGCACCTGAACAATCCAGCTTTTGAAAGATAAGGCATTTCCCCCTCGGAATGTCAGCGTTTTACTGGAAAACTTGTGCTGAAATGTCACCATTGTTCTCCCCAAATCACTTTTATGGTTGGATGACATATTAGCAACATCCACTGAGCTTGTCAAAACACCTGGAAGGGCTGGGTCCTCTTCTTCCCTTTCCCCCCCTGAATAAAATGCCATTTTTATGGGAAAGGTGCATTGTGGCTCCAGATTTCATTGGACTCCTCAGGTAGGAAAATATCCCAGTGTGGTCTGAGCCACAAGATCCACATCAAAAACCCCTGAGGGGATAAAGAGCTCAGGGGGGAGCAAAAAGGGGAACTCTGGGAGTCCAACCCTGATGGCAACTGGGCTGTTGACCTTGGATGGGCTCCAGAGCACTCCCCAGGCACTCAAAGCCTGATCCCACATTGACAGGATGTCATTCCATCAAAATGTGCTTTATAACTCGCGCTCAGCAGAGGAAAATCCTCTCCTTCCCCACCCACCTGCATCCCAGGGGCAGCGCACAGACGCCTTCTTTGTGCTCCCCTCAGGATGAGAATTTCTGGGAATTCCACCTTTGCCTCGCCCCACAATTCCATCATTCACCCATTATGGGGAAGTAAGGCCCTGGCTCCCACTCCTGGGGTATTTTCTGGAGCAGGAAGCTGCAGCTGGGTTGGGAACAGAGACATCTCCCCTTTGATTGCCCCCTGAGCTGCCTTTCAGCTCCTCCACCAGCCTTCCTGGAGAATATTCCTTGAAATAGAAGCAAAAACTCCATGAAACAGAAGGAAAACCCACTTGGGACGTTCTTCCCATCCAAGAAAACCCCTGATGATCCTCAGGTCTGGCTCCACATGGAGCACAGGACACTCCACACCCAGCTCAGGAGCCCTGCCCGAGCTGGAGCAGATTTTTGGGGAAAAACTCCTCAGGTTTAAGTCTTCAGGAACGCACAGCACACCCAAATCATTCCCTGCTTGTTCCTGCTGGTGTCTGCAGCTCACAATTCCAAGGGCAGTGGTTGTTCCTATGGAATTCCTGTCCCAAGGAACGGCTAAATCTGATGGGCACTGAGGACAATCCCCAACTCCTGGAAAAATATGGAGATCAGGCTCATTACTGAGCTGCATTTAATTTATCACACAAACCTAGCATTCTGAGCTATTTGCAGATTTTTTTTTTGGTTTTAAATTTTCTCCCTTTGGGGAAAAAAAAAGTGCTCCTGAAAATCAGGATTTAAGAAAACTCCGCAGGGATTTGGAAGGACCAAGCACAAAAATTCTTCTTGGGAATCATCCGTGCCAGTAGCAGGGTGGCAAACCTGAACACCACCTTAACTCCACTCCCTATTTCTTGTCCCCCTCTGGTTGCCACCCCCAGGGATTTGGTAGCCCAGAGTTTGGGTTGGGGGCTCCCCAAGAGCTGCAGCAGAGGGAGGATGCAGAGATTCAAGGGTTGTGCATCCCTGGGGCAGCTCACCCCCAAACTTTGATTTATTCCCTCCTTCTGGAACTCCTCCAACCCCTTCCGGGCAGTGCCAGGTGCTGAAAGGGTTAATGGGGGCTATCTGCCGGTTCCTGGCGGAGGCTGGAGCGGCTTTGGAAGTGGCCAATTAATCAGGCCGGGCTTTGGAAGTGGCCAATTAATCAGCTGCGGCAGCTGGGCTGCGTTGGGCGGGCGGAGGGGAGGGAGATAACCCCGTCCTGGCGGGCGCATCCCGGGATGCTCCCGGAGGGAGCCGATCCCCCCCATCCCGCGGGGTCAGAGTTCAGCCTCATTAGCGAGAGCTAATCAGGGACGGGGGGCTGATGGCAGAGCCCTGCTGGCCCTGCCCGGGGCTCCCTCGCCGCCAGCAGGGTCATTAATTAGCTCCTTGATGAGCCCTCCAAGCGCTTCTCTGACCCTGCCCGGGGTGCAGGTGCCCCCCTGGATCTCCAAAAAAACCTCCAGCACTTCAGGATGTGGGAGGGGAAAGGCCACGGGTCAGCACAGGGTGGCTCAAATAGAAGAAAATAATAATAATAGTAATAGTAATAATAGTAATAATAGTAATAATAGTAGTAGTAGTAGTAGTAGTAATAATAATAATAATAATAATAATAAACCATAATCATTATTATTATAATAATCGTTAGTATCATCATTATCATTATTACTATATTATTATTAATAATAACAATATTGTGGTGTTTTGGGTGAAACAGAGGCCTTGGAGGAGCTGAGGGACGGGGTCATGAAGGTCCCTCTGGGCTACCAAATTCATGGAAATGGCAACAAAAGTGGGATAGGAAATTGGGGGTGGATTTAGGGCGCTGCTCAGGTTTGCCACCCTGGTATTGATAGGGAAAGTGTGATTCCCAAAAAGAATTTTTCTACTCGGTCCTTCCAAATCCCTGCAGAGTTTTCTTAAATCCTGATTTTAAGGAGCTTTTTTTTTCTTTCTTTTTTTCCCAAAGGGATTTATTTACAAACAGCTCAGACCATGAAGGTCAGCAGTAAAAAATCCAGGGATTTTCCCAAGGCTGGGAAAGCAGAGTCACCCTGCATCATCCCTGCAGAGCCGCAGGAGCATCCTGCGAATGCTGCTGGGCAGGAGAAAGGGTTTATTGCTCTGAAAATCATTAGGGAGAGTTGGCCCTGGCGAGCAGTGGGGTCTGAAACAGCTTAATCCCAAAAGAGCTGCTGAAATTCCCCGTCCCAGCTGGCTCCTGGTGTCACGTTGGTCACGGTGTCACGGGGTGGCACCGGGCAGGGATGGCACAGGGGACACCTGCCCTGGGCAGCTGGGAGCAGCCAAAAGCCTCAATCTGCTGCACAGGGCAGCAATTTGGGGGTGTCACCCCACAGGCACCCCCTGGGCCACGTGTCCCAGTTTGGGAAGGACATGGAGGGGTTGGAGAGAGCCCAAAGAGATGCTCTGAGGGCTGGAGCCAGGCTGGGAGAGCTGGGAATGTTCACCTGGTGAAGGGAAGGAACCAGGGACACCTCAAAGCTCCTTCCAGGGCCTGAAGGGGCTCCAGGAGAGCTGGAGAGGGACTGGGGACAAGGGCTGGAGGGACAGGACACAGGGAATGGCTTGACATTACCAGAGATTAAGATTAGGTGGGATATTGGGAAGGAATTCCTGGCTGGGAGGGTGGGGACAACCCCAGCACAGATTCCCAGAGCAGCTGCGGCTGCCCCTGGATCCCTGGAAGTGTCCAAGGCCAGGCTGGACAGGGCTTGGAGCACCCTGGGATAGTGGAAGGTGCTGGGGTTGGAACTGGATGATCTTTAATGTCCTTTTTAACCCTTCTGTAATTCCATGGATCCACATCCATTGCGCCAGGGCTGGATTGCCCAGGCGAGCCCAATCCCTACAAACACCTGAGCTCAGGAGAACCCCCCAAATCCCAAATCTACACTTCTGCCCGACCTGTGGCACCCCAAACAGCCCCCAATCCCATTCCAGAGCAGCCCAAGGAGCTGGGAAAAGCTCCCAGAGGAGGCGTTGGGGCAGCAGCCCCTGGCTGGGCACAGATGTCCGGCTGCACCCGCACATTCCAGGCTGGATTGGATTTTCTGCTCCTCACCAGGGCCCTGCGGAGCAGCAGCTGCCTCACGCTGCACCTAAGATGCATAAATAGAGGCACAATACCTTATTAGAAAGGAATGCATGTCTGAGCAGGGATACTGTTACCTTCTGAGGAGAAGGGGGAGGCAGAGTGCTGGGAAGAGGAAGGAAAAGTGACAGGGATCTGAACTGCCTTGGAGCGATGAGACTCAAAAACAAACCCAGAGAAAAAATCAAATTAACCCCCTCCCCTTCCCCTGCAGCTAAAAAAGGATGAGTCCTGTGCCATTTGCTTCCCAAATCCTGGGAAAAGAGGATGAGCCTGGTGCTTTTGGCACTCTTTGCTCCTGGGCACCAGGAGATGGAGGAAATTCCGTGGGTTTGGGAAACCTGCAGTGCCACGCTCCAGAGAGGGCAGGTGCTCATTCCAGGGCTGAAAATTCATTTGAGCATGGCGGGAGGAATTGGGTCCATCCAGCAGAATTCTGGAATTGGGTCCATCCAACAGAATTCTGGAATTTGGTCCATCCAGCAGAATTCTGGAATTTGGTCCATCCAACAGAATTCTGGAATTTGGTTCATCCAGCAGAATTTTGGAATTTGGTCCATCCAACAGAATTCTGGAGTTGGGTCCATCCAACAGAATTTTGGAATTTGGTTCATCCAACAGAATTCTGGAATTTGGTCCATCCAGCAGAATTTTGGAATTTGGTCCATCCAACAGAATTCTGGAGTTGGGTCCATCCAACAGAATTTTGGAATTGGGTCCATCCAACAGAATTCTGGGCATCCCTGCTGTGGATGGGGAGTGTGGAGGCCACCAGGGTGGGTGACTTGGTGACACTGAGTGCCCTCCCCACGCTGCTGTTGGGGCAATTTTAGGACAATGCAGCTCCAGTCTGCAGCCCTGGCAGAATCCAGGGAGAGGGGGATGTAAATCCAGGGAGAGAGGGATGCAAAGCTCTGTGCTCAGCAGCCGGCAGGGGAAGCCACCAGGCCTCCTACAAAGGTTGGACATTCCTGTTTCAGGGATATTCCTCAGCAAATCCAGGCCTGGGCACCTCTGGGTTAGACAAGGACTAACTCAGCAGCAGGGAAGAGCAGGACCTGTTCCAGTTTAGTGCACAGGATTCCAGTTTAGTGCACAGGATTCCCACTGGGATCAAGGGGAGGGGTGGGAAAGGAGCTCAGGACCTGCAGCAGCTGTCAGGGAGGCCAAACCCACTCCCAGACTGAGCCCAGCAGAGCCAGCTCCTCATTCCCTGCAGCATCACCGGGCTAAGCCAGACCCAAACCCAAGAATTTCCAGGCCCAGACAGTGGATGGGGACTCAGAGGAGTCCCTGGAATTCTCACCGTGGAAGAGATGGAAGTGGAAATTCCGAGCCTGGTTCGTCTCCAGGCTCTGCGAGGAGGATTCCAGGGAGAGGAGTTGGTTTTCCTGCTCAGGATCCTTCCAGCTCTGATGATTTGTGACAGGCATAATCCCAGACTAATTAGATTTCGGGGCATGTGTTGAAAGCCCTGTACACTTTTCTGTGGGCCGGGGTTTAGGGAGACTCCTGCTTGCTCTGCACTATTGTTTGCAAATTAATCCTTGGAAACATCAAGAAATCCAACAAGAACAATTTAAAAAACACTTTCTTTCTGAATTCTCCCCCATCCAGTGGGGCACTGGGTTCCAGTCTCTGCCATGACTCCTCAGAAATGTGCCAGGCTGTCTTCTCTCATCCCATCACTGCCATCAGCTGTGCTGAGCTGCTCTCTGTGAGTTTTAATTCTGTTTGCTCTTGGCTAAACTCCATTCCTAATCCTATTTTCACCCCTTTCGATCCAATTTAATCCAGCTTCTGTAAGTCAAAATTAATTACTCCGTGTGCTGTCCCAGCCCCGTGGGCTGAGGGAAGAGCAGAGAAATCCCATCTTGGCATGGAGGGCACCTCGTGGCTGCTCTTACCCAGGGGAGCTGAGAGGGAAAGGAATGGGTGAGAAAATCTCAGAGTTTATCTCAGTTTTGTTAACAGTGTTTCATCCTCATGGAGTTCTTCTTGTGGGAAAGGAAAGGAAAGGAAAGGAAAGGAAAGGAAAGGAAAGGAAAAAGGAAAGGGGAAAGGAAAAGGGAAAGGGGAAAGGAAAAGGGAAAAAGGAAGGGAAAAAGGAAAGGTGAAAAAGGAAAAGAAAATCTGCTCTCACACCTCTCATGTTTCTTTTCCTGCTTTAAAACTTATCCCACCTAAAAATTGGGTTTGTTCCTTCCAGGGACGCCATGGATTGGAATTAACTGGGATTTGTAAAGTATCCTAAAGATATAAAGCAGAATTCCTGCTAAATTCCTTAATCCCTCGTTTGCAGGCACGTGGGAGCTCTCATCATCTATGATGAGATTTATTCTGATTTTACTGTTCCTCACATCCTTCTTTTTCTTCTTTCTCCAGAGGGACCATTCCCATTCTACAAAAACTTCTCAAAAATTGGAATGATGAGGGATATATGAAAGAAAAGAGGCTGCTCTGCCTGTGAAACAGCTGAATGTCCTGCAGCTCTGACAGATCCTCATCCTGAGCACCTGCAGCGCCCCAAGGAACCAGGAAAACATTTCCAGGCCAGGTTGGACAGGGCTTGGAGCAACCTGGGGTAGTGGAAGGGGTTGGGGTTGGAACTGGGTGGGCTTGAAGGTCCCTTCCAACCCAAACCATTCCAGGATTCCCTGAGTATTTTGAGGAGTTGTGCTTTTCCTATGTACCTGCTCCTATAAAAAAACAAATCCAGACTGTTCTGGAATTCTTCTCCTCCTTTAGTTCAAAGAGCAGAAGTTCACATGGCAGAGCTGACGAATTTTGTGCAGGATTGGCCAAAAAATGAACGTCAGAGTTCGCTGAGCCCTTTTGATCCCCACCAAGGCTCTTGGAAATGAGCTGTGAAAACAAAACCAACCCCAAAACCACAGAGGAGAGAAAGGCACTGCCTGACCCACCCGTGCTGGCTTGGTGGGAGAGCCTGCCCCACGGGACGCAGAATTCCTGCTCTGCTCCATCTGCCCACGGAGTCGTGCCCTGAAATGCTGCTCTGGGAGTGCTGAGCTGGAGCAGGCACAAAGGTGCTCTTTCATTCATGGAAAGCATCATCCTGCAGTAATTAACTGGGGATTAGCCCGGGATGATGCCCAAACAAATGAGACACGGAAGGGCAGGGAATGCTGTTCCTGCCCCGATCCCACGTGGAGCTGCGCCAGGGCAAACAGCAGAGGGAAGGGGCGTTGTGGCTGCGGGGGATGGAGAGGCGGGATGGGCAGGAGGAGCTCTCCCAAAAACGGGCGTGGTGCCTTTGTCACCTCCTGGTGTCCCCGGAGCTCGCCCGTGCCTGTTTGCCCCAGGGATGGCCTGGAATCACTGCGCTCCCAGGGCTGGGATTCCATGAAGGAGCAGTCCCTGCTCCTCCTGTGAGGTTTCCTCCTCCCGTGGCTGCTGCAAAGCTCAGGAGGGACAGCCGGAGTGAGGGTTTGCTGGCAATGAGCTGGGCCTGCTGCTCAGCCTGGTCCCGGGGAGCGAGTCCTGCTCGTGGCAGGATGATCCCAAAGATCCCTTCCAGGCTGTGGTTCCATGAGTCCTCTCCATGGGAAGCGCATCTGGAAAGTTTTTCCTCTGGAAGGAGCAAAAACTGCCTGAGGTCTCCATCCAAGGGCTGCTCACAAAGGTTCTTTGCAGATTAAACCCAGGTCTAAACTGAGTGCAAAGCTCGTCTTAAACTCCCCCCAGAACTCAAAACATAGAGCAGAGAGGCTCCCCATGGGCAGGAACACCTTCCTTTATCCCAGGCTGCTCCAAACCCCGTCCAGCCTGGCCTTGGACACTTCCAGGGATCCAGGGGCAGCCACAGCTGCTCTGGGAATTCCATCCCAGCCTCTTCCCACCCTCACAGGGAAGGATTCCTTCCCAAATCCCAAACCCTGCTTGTTCCCCGTGTCCCTGCACTGCATCCAGGCTGCCCTGGGACCAAATCATCCCTCTTGGACAGCCCAGCTGGGGCAGAAGGAGCTGGAGAAGCCAAGAGCA
>NW_005054399.1:1055354-1060303 GCF_000277835.1 Geospiza fortis
AGTGTGTGCGAAGTGACTTTACAACCACGCTGCCCCGGGAGGGCGATGAAAGGGCACAGCGCAATTACCCAGGTTTAATTAAGAAGGGGACATTTAAATGAGGTGCATCATCGTTTGCGTGGCACGTGTTTCATTTCGGTCCTTGCAGCTCACCCCTGAAATAAATCAGCTCTGGTGGCATTCCCGAGCAGGAGGGGAGGGAACTGAGCTGCCTCTGGAATTTTCCTTCTAAATCCCCAGCGCGCTCTGTGTGCGCGTGGCGGCACTCGAGACAATTAATTCCAGCTAATTAAAGGTGTGAGTTTCCAGCAGATCAGCTCAGCCACCCCGAGCAGCCCTCTCCATTCACAGCCCACACGATCCAGCTCGGATTGATTCCCTCAGTGTGGGATGGAAGGGATGGAATTGAGGCCGTTTGAAAAGGGAATGAACGTCTGCTCCAGCCTTTCCAGGGATTCCACTGATCCATTGCTTCTCCCTGAGCATCCCTGGCTTTTCTGGAGCTTTGGGTGGGCAGCTCCACCCTCCCAAATTTCAGCTGTGTTGGGAATCTCTAACAAAATGCTGCTGGTACTAAAACCCCGTGGGTGGCACTGCCCTGCTCCATCCTCTCCCAACTTTCAGCCCTGTGGAAATGGAATATCTCAGTTCACTGCCCTGGGAGATCCACCCTGGAGCTGGTAACACACTCCAGCTGAGAAGGAATTTTCCTGCAAACTTCAACCTCTCTGGATGCAGCCTCTCCTGGGACCAGGAATCCTCTGGCCACTGGAAAATTTCATCTTCTGCTGCATCAGGGATGCTCCTGCACCTCTGGAGTAACAACTTCCCGATTCTCAGCTCCCATCCCTCCAGGAGCAGGGCTTGGAGCAACACTGGGCTATCCAAACACACCCCCAGCATTCCCAACAATGCCATCACAAGGCTCAGCCTTCTCCTGGCTCGGCTCCGTCCCTGTGCACACTCAAGGAATTCCTCCTCATTCCACAGGACAGCCAGGGAAGTCTCCAAGTTGGTGGCAAATCCCTCTGAAATTCCCCACCAGAGCAGCAGGGCCGGAGCCTGGAAACACAGAGAGCTGTCCCTGCTCCAGTGGGGAAAACTTTGGATCTGCAGGCATGAAAGAGCCCCTGTGGTCCCCTCGAGGCTGCTCCTTGTCATCCCTTCAACTCTGTGCTCACTTTTCCTGGGAGGGAAGTGAAATTCCTGCCCCGGGATTGGCGCCGCCGTGCCAGAACAGCAGTGACCTCTGTAACCACACAAGATTTAGTGGTTACTTGATTTCAGCTGTAATGAGGCTTTGGAAACCACCACCAGCCAAATGTTTTCTTCTCCTTTAACTCTTGGTGGATCGTGGGGAATAAATAAGGGAGCAGACAGGAATAAATGAGGGAGCAGACGAGCTGGCGGGGCGGGAATGGAGAATTCCCGGAGAATTACCCGGCGTCTGAAGTGGGAGCACGGTGGTACCCAGAGCAGGGAGGTGCTGAGTGAGAAGTTATTGGGAGAAATGAGGCCTGAACTCCTTCCAGCAGGAGCTGGAGTGGCTTGGAACGTCGAGGAGAATGTGAGATTCCTCCCTGCACTGAGATCCAGGGATTCACTGAGGGCTGATTTCATCCAGGCCCTGCTCAGGCACATGGGAGAGGTCACCAGAGCACCATCCCATGGAATCCTGGAATGGTTTGGGTTGGGAAGGGGCCTTAGAACCCTCCAGTTCCAACCCCAACACCTTTCACTGTCCCAGGCTGCTGCAAGCCCTGTCCAGCCTGGCCTTGGACACTTCCATGGATCCAGAGGCAGCCACAGCTGCTCTGGGAATTCCATCCCCCCCCTCACAGGGGAGAATTCCTTCCCAATATCCCACCTAATCTTAATCTCTGGCAATGTCAAGCCATTCCCTGTGTCCTGTCCCTCCAGCCCTTGTCCCCAGTCCCTCTCCAGCTCTCCTGGAGCCCCTTCAGGCCCTGGAAGGTTCTGCAGGGTCTGTCAGGAGAAGTGTGTGCTCATCCGTTGATTCCCACAGAATCACAGAACCAATTAGGTTGGAAAAACCTCAGAGATCGTCAAATCCAACCTAAATTTCTGTCCAAGCTGCATCTGCAGGGGATCCCTCTCCTGTAAAGTTGGTCCTGCCCCACCAGGATCTGCCTTGAGCACGGGAGGCAGACACAGACTGAGAAACCTCCTCACGGTAATAAAAACCAATTTAAAACAATCTGGGGGTTGTGCTTTGGAATGAGTGCCCAAACCTTTTCACTCCCACAGCAGAGAGCTGCAGGGGCTGCTGGAGCTGGATGGATCTGGGCTTCCCCTGCAGTGGCAGTGTCCCCAAACCACGGGTGATGCCACCAGCAGTGATGGAACCATGCAGGATGGGGCGACCCAATTAATTGGGAACAGCTGGAAACATCTTCCTGCAGGTTTAATTTGCTGCATGACTGAGTGTCAGCTGTGTGGGGGAGAGGGGCAGGGGCAGGGCATGGTAGGATGGAAATTTCTCCTTTCCAGGTCCCCTCGGGGCGCTGGAATCTGCGTGGCAGCAGTGACATCCCTCCTATACAGATCTGTGTTACAAAAGGAATCAACAATTACAAATGGGTCTTTAAAATTCTGCTGTTGAGGAGGGCAGTGGAGGCTTTTCAACCAAGTTTGGGTAGGGCGAGCTTTTTCCTTTTTTCTTTTGAGGCTTCCTGAGAGCTTTGAGTCTCTGGGCGGATTATCCCCATCTCAGCTGCACCAATCAAGGGAAACCAGAACTTTCCAACAGCTTTCAAGGCATTTCACAATGAAATTGCTGCTTGTCCCAGGTGATTCTTGTTTGAGTGGGGTTGTGGCCAGGTGGTGGCTGTTAATCCAGGGAGGGCTGGAGTCGCCACCCTGGACCTGTTTAAGGCAGGACTGGATGGTGCTCAGGGCCATGGGTTAGTTGATGAGGAGGTGGCAGGTCATAGGCTGCCCCAGCACAGGGAAACTGGGGGTGCTCAGCCTTCCCCAAACCCCAGCTCTGGGGCAGTTCAGCCCCACTACACAGATTTGGGAATTCCATGAATCCAGGGCACCCCAAGGCCAGGGATCTGCTGCACCCCAAGGGAAGGAAGGACATCCCTGTTCCAGGGGCTGCTGGTCACCTAGAGCTGGTAATTCCTCAGAAAACAGAGCCTGCTGAGACCCCAAACCCGGCAGCACCAGGGCAGCCCCGTGGGGCGGAGGCAGCAGGAGCCTGCCAGGGATGAGCTCCAAGGCAGGGGTTGCTGCCCCCCAAACCCCAGCTCAGCCTGGGAAATAAAACTGAGGGAGAACCAAGCTTTCATCGGGAGCCTGCCCTGCTCTGGCTCGGGGCAGGTGAAGAATTTCCATGAAATTCACCTCGTGGGCATTTCGTGCCCAACCCTTTGCCCAACCAGCAGCAAACTGTGGCTGAGCAGGGGCTGCTTTCAAAGGCTTGCAGGGATTCACCACATTTTTCCAAGCACCCCATCCCTTTGTTGGCCTGCTGGTGAACTAATCCAGCCTGATACTCCCATTTTTGTTACAGCCATGACCTTTTCTATCCTGATTCCCATCTAACTCCAACCATTCTGGCAGCTCGGAGCTGTTTGCTGTAACAATAATCCTGCCTCGCTGGGTTTGTAACCCTGTGAGCTGCACCAGCTTTTATTTGAATAGATAAAGCCAAATTCTCACCTGCGCTGAGTTGGAGGGAAGTCAATTTATGCCATCAAAAGAGCTGGCCCCAAGTTTTAACTCCATCAAACAGCTCTTTGATCTCCTTTTGGAGGAAAGGGAAAATAGAATCACTTTGTATCTGCAGGGGGCTGTGCCCCACGTTTTATCTCCCGCCTCTGAATCCTCCTGGGTGGAACTGTGCTGTTCCTAATTAGGGATTCTGCTCCATGGATGGCCAGGGGACCCCACCTTCAGCTCATCCTGCAGGACAAAGCTCCTGCTGAGCTCCCATGGTGGGCAGAGGACTCCTGCACACTGCGGGGATTTGGGAATGGCAGGAATGGCTCCCACCCCTCTGGGCAGTGCCAGCTGCAGGTTTGGCACTGCATGGACAGGCTCTTATCTAATCTCATCTCTCTCAGGCCGAGCAAGGACCTGACCCTGTCACTTGTTCCTCTACCAGGAAGAGCCCTCTGCTCCACACCTGTGGTGGTTCCAAACAAAGCTCCTCTGTTGGACACCCTGCACATTCTGCTCCTCCTCCTCACCTTCCTCCCAGTCCCTCCGTGACCTCCCCGTGTTCCCTCTCGTGATCCCGCTCTCATCCCATGGAGCAGCCCCTCAAACAACTGTCCTGTCCACGTTCCCAGTGGGATTTCTGTGAGATGTGGCTTTGGGTGGCAGAGGAACGTGGGGAGGTGTCTCAACAGGACATGAGATGAATGACACACACCCTGAAACTTTCAAGGTAAAAAGAAGGAAGTTTATTTCTCAACCTCGATAATTATAGAATTCTAAAAGTGCCCCTGGATTGCAGGATGAAATTGCCACCTCGCTAATGACACTGGTCAAACTAACAGGCCATCAAATTTCTCCTCCTCCAGAAAAGAATGTAAAACAATCATTATTTACATGAAATGTGCATGAGAAGTCCATTACAAAAATGTAAACATCTGGAGGTTTAGAAGAGCTTAGAAGAACAGGGCGACAGGGAGGTTTCCAGAGAGCTCTTCATGCCTTCCCTGCTGAGCACCACGTGAGGGGCATTTGCCCAGTTCAGTTCCTGAGTTTCCTGCATTTCCTTGAGCTGTGGGATCAGCCTGGGCTGCTCAGGGCTCTGCAGGCTCAATCTGGGTCACTGTGCCAGGCTGGCATTGCTGCCTGTGGGCTCACCAGGGACAGCCAGCCCTGGAGCTGTCACTGCAGCCTGGCGTTCCCAACCTGCCCCAGCCCAGGCTGGATCCAAAACCCCGGGCAGTGATGGATGCACTCACTGCCTG
>NW_005054399.1:1060313-1060560 GCF_000277835.1 Geospiza fortis
GCTCCTGCTGGATCCCAGGCTGGCCTTGGAGGGAGGAATTTAATCAAGCTGGGTCTCCCTGGCCTTCAGAAACGACTCAGGCCAGCTGGGAGGAACATCGAGCAGGCAGCCAACGTGTCCAGAAGGGAAAGGTTGTCCTTCCCTCTGTTCACTGGAGCTTTGCAGAGCACTGGAGCATGAGAATTTATAATCTTTCCCAGCTATTGCTTCTGGGCTTTTCCTGAGGCTCTGCAGCTCCTGGTGTTTG
>NW_005054399.1:1060592-1066771 GCF_000277835.1 Geospiza fortis
CGGCTCCGCCCCTCCCTGGTCCCCCTGCCACGGCACAAGGCCCCAGCCAGCCCAGACAGGGCTTGTGCAACGAGCTTTTGGAAAGTCTGAAAGGTTAAACCATCCTTATAAACAGAAGAAAGGTTATAAAAGTTGTGTTTCCACCCCTCCGCCTCTCCCCGCGCGCCTCGGAGTCATTTTCTTTATGGCAAAAGAAAACAGAGCTTTTAATTCAGCTGAGCCCATGCCGAGACCCCTGAACACTGGGAAGAGGGCACTGGGTCCTCGGCTGCTTTTAGAGAGCTAATTAATTTTAACTAACTTTGCCATAAGGCTGCCTTTCCCTTTGTCTGGGCAGCGCAGAGCCGTGGATGGTGTGCGAGACCATGGCCAGGCCTCACCTGGAGGAGCTGTGACAGCAGCCAGGGGACCCAGGGGACCTTCTGCCAGCCCAGGGCTGCAGGAAAACCCAATGCAGCGGTGCATGAGGTCACCCCGGCCTGGGAGACACCGTCTGCCACCGGGCTGTGCCGCAGCAACCCCCACAGAAGCCCGTGCCTTGTGAAGTTGTCAAACTGTAAAGTTAATGAGGTAGAAATGAGAGCCCGGCGCAGGCGTCTGAGGCTGGAATGGCTCCCCCGGCGGGCTCCGGCTGCAGCCCCTGCAAATGAAGTGGCTGAGGGTCCCCTTGGAGCCCGGCCAAGTCGCCAGCACTGCTGCAGAGAGCTCCTCCTGCTCCTTCTGCAGCCCCAGAAACGCGGGCAGGGAGGAGCGCGGGGCTCCTTGGAGAGACACGGGCAGGAAAAGCAGGCAGACATCACAGTGCTCCTGTCCCGGGCTGGAAACACCAAAGCAGGGCAGGCACGCACTCACCCACAGCCTGGGACAGGGCTGGGACAGGGCTGGGTGCTCCTGGGGGACACCAGGGGACAGTTCTGGATGGAAAAGGTTGGGTGGTTTTGTGCTGAGCAGGGATAGGATGGGACAAAGCCATTGGGGACACTGGGGGACACTGGGGCACAGGTCTGGATGGAAAAAACTGGATGATTTTATGCTGAGTAGTGATGGGGTGGCACAAAGCCATTGGGGACACTGGGGGACACTGGGGCACAGGTCTGGATGGACAAGGTTGGACAATTTTATGCTGAGCAGGGATGGGGTGGGACCGAGCCACTGGGGGACACAAGGGCACAGGTCTGGATGGACAAGGTTGGACAATTTTATGCTGAGCAGGGATGGGGTGGGACAGAGCAGGGGTGTCCCAGGAGACTGGGGACACTGGAGGACACAGGGGGGCATGAGAGCACAGATCTGGATGGAAAAGGCTGGATGGTTTTAGGTGGGGTGGGACAGAGCCACTGGGGGACACGGGGGGACATGAGAGCACAGGTGTGGATGAAAAATGCTGGAGGGTTTTGTGCTGAGCAGGGATGGGGTGGGACAGAGCAAGGGTGTCCCAGGAGCTTGGGGTTGCAACCGGGCACAGGTCTGGATGGAAAAATGGGGAAATTTTTGTGCTTTGCCTCTGACGAAGGACCTTGGATGGATGGGTTTGGTCAGAGCTGAGGTGGTGGGGAGGGACAGCCCTGGGCTCCATGCCTGTTGCTCCCCCAGCCCAATGTTCCCCTTGCTCTGAGAGAGGAACCAGAATGCAAACAGGGCAGGGCTGGAGGCTCCCACCTCCCTGCACACCTTCCTCCTCCTCCTCCTCCTCTGGTATTTCTCCACAGAATCAGGGATTTTCCACACTTTTCCTCCAAGTCATTTCTTCATGTTTCATCATTCTCAGGGACTCCACGCTTCCCTGCCTCCCTCTCCCACAGCTGCTGATGTTTTCCTCTCCAAGAGCAGACATTTCCCCTGGCTTGCCTTCTCTCTGCACCCCTCCAGGATCCCTTTGCCTTCCCAAGCACCAGCCAGGGCCTTGTCTTTATTCCACGTGTCAGATCTGCAGTTTTAATCCCACTTGGTTTGTAGGAATTCCTAAGGAGCAGGAACTCAGGAGGGGGATTTCAGAAGGAACCAGGCTGCAAAGTCCCCATCAATCCACCCTCATTCTGGTGTTTTCTTGTCACCTGCAGAGGATGTGGCCCTTGGGGACAGGGTTTAGTGGGAGAACAGTTGGACTTGGTGATCTTTTCCAACCCAAATTCCATGATTTCCAACCCAAATTCCATGATTCCAGGACTGTTTCCAGCAAGCAGCTCCTGCCCACCATCCCAGACACAGCTCAGGGTGCTCATCCCAAGCCTGCCTCCCCTCAGAGGGCACAGAAACCCCAGGAATTTCTTTCCAGAATTTCCACACTGCAGGGAAACACTCCCTGAGAGGGTGGGAGCAGCTCCTGCTGTGCAGATCCCGGCTTTATGAGCTCCCATCCCAGCACTGCAATTCAGGATTGGGTTTAGGATTATTAAACACAGCTTTAAAGCTGCAAGGAGCCCAAGTGCTGCTTCTCCAGCTGCTGGAAAAGCAGCTAAGTGCTTTCTTCTCCCACAGCACCCAAGCCTTGTTTCTGCTGCACCCAAACCCGGAGTTCACGCCATAAATCCAATTTTACATCCCCAAACCCCCTCTTTTCCCCATTTAGGCCCAGTTTGCTGTGCCCCCAGCCTCTCCCAGGCCTGGATTTCCCCCTCCACGTGGGCAGAGCCTCGCAGCTCCTCGGCTGCAGATGTTGCACACGGATACTGCACGGTGCTGTCACAGCTGGACATCCCATTAATAGCAGCAATATTTGGGTTGAGCTGTTTTAATTGAAACCACGGCTGGGATTTTTTTTTTAGGGGTTTCCCCCCCCCGCCCCAAACTCAAGGCAAACGTGTTCCTGTCGTCCTTCCCAGGACAGTTATTGCTCGGAGACATCTGGTTTCCCAGTTCCAGCGGCACAGACGGATTTCCACCGTGTAGTTCCTCGCCTGTTGACAGGGCAGAATTTTTTAATATGGGGTTACTATCATCCAGACTTCCTCCACCTCCTCGTTTTGGTGATGGAAACCTCTAAACAGTCCCTCAGCTCCTCCATCTTCAAGCTGCTGGCCCCGGTTTATGAGCTCACAGACACGACACCTCCATGTCTGATTTCCCTCTTCCCTCCCCTCCGAGGTGAAATCCAAACCCCAAATGTGAACCGGACCTGATGGGCTTGGTTTTTTTCTTTTTTGTTGTTTTTTCAGCCCTTTTGTTGAGGTCTGTTCCATAGAAACCAGAGCAGCAGCTTGGAGCACCAGGGGAAAATCCTCCTGGTTCCATGAGGGGGATTCTGAAAGAGGGAGAGGGGTTTTGTATGGACTGATCGTGGCAGGACAAGGGGAGATGGATTTAAACTGGGATTAAGATGGGATTTTGGGAAGGAATTCCTGGTTGTGAGGGTGGGCAGGCCCTGGCACAGATTCCCAGAGCAGCTGTGGCTGCCCCTGGATCCCTGGCAGTGCCCAAGGCTGGGTTGGACAGGACTTGGAGCAGCCTGGGACAGTGGGAGGTGTCCCTGCCATGGCTGGGGTGGCACTGGGTGGGATTTAAGGTCCTTTCCAACCTGAACTGTTCTGGGATTCTGTGACCCTGGAGCTGCTTCCAGCATTTCCCTGTGACACCCATGGGAAGGACATCGCAGGATGGAGCTGAGACCCAGAATGGTTTGGGTGGGAAGGGGACTTAAAGATCACCCTGATCCACCCCAGGGACTCCTTCCACCATCCCAGGCTGCTCCAAACCCCATCCAGCCTGGCCTGGGACACTCCAGGGATCCAGGGGCAGCCACAGCTGCTCTGGGCACCCCACTCCCATTCCCTGAATGCATTCACCACCCAGGAGGGGTTTAAGCCCAGCTCACAGAGCTGCACTTTCCCTGCAACAATCCCACCTGCTTGCCTAAGGTGTGAGCTGGGCTCTTTATTTTCTTTTTAAGCTTTATTTCCCCCCCCGCCCCGCCCAAAAAAGGGGAAAACCCAGGAAAAAAAATAAAGTTATTAGGTAAGGTAAAAACAAACTTTCCCTTTCATTCCTGATTTTAATGGTTACTGGAAAATAAGTTTTACAAACTATCTCTTGCAGAGGACTTGTTTGCAGCTAGTTTATATAGTAGCTTTTGTTCACATAAAAATTTAGAAAGCTCCTTTCCTCTTCTCCTCTCCCCCCCACCCCCTGCAATCCATAAGGGAGGAATTACAGTGTGAAATATATCCAGCACTAGCAGGGCTGTGTTGTGAAGCTAAAATGAACACAGTAAATTCTGAGAAGGAATTTGTTTAACCTATAACCTTAAAGTAATAAGTGGAGTGCTAAATGTTTTGGCTCACACTGATATATTTTTATAACACTTGGCAAGGCGGCTTGGAGGCTGAGAGGAGAACTGGAGCGCTGCAGGAACAGTTCCCTGCTCCTCCAGCCCTGAATCCCAGCTGGGCACGCACCCCAAAATCCGTGCGGGCACACAAAGTGCCCATCAGCCCAGCCTCATTGCAGCATTTTCTTGTCACCTGCAGGGATTTGACAGTGCATGTGGCCCTTGGGGACAGGGTTTAGTGGGAGAACAGTTGGACTCGGTGATCTTTTCTGACCCAACTACCATGATTTCCAACCCCAAAGTCCCGTGAGGAGCAGGGCTGTGCCAGCTGCGGATTCAGAGCGTGGTGGGGCACACGTGGATGCACCCAGGGCATCTCCTGCTGCTCTCTCCGAGCTGCATTGGCTGAATTTGCATTTTTAATAGAATTGGGATCCCTGTGGAGCTGGGTGGGACCACGGGCACCAGCAGTGTCCCCGCTGGGAGCGATCATTGCCCTCCTCTGCTTCTCCCAGAGATTTAAGGGCGCTCCATCGCTCCGAGACACGGGGAGAACCCGGGCAGAGCCCTGGGGAGGGTGGCAGGGCTGGGATGAGGGCAGGAGGGGTGGGAGCAGAGCAGGAGAGCCGGGATGTGGAGCAGGATCGGAATGGGGAGCATCAGGACTGGGATGGGGAGCAGGATCGGAATGGGGAGCAGGTTTGGGATGTGGAGCAGGAGAGCTGGGATGGGGAGCAGGTTTGGGATGGGGAGCAGCAGGACCAGGATGAGGAGCAGGATTGGGATGGGGAGCAGGACAAAATGCACAGCAGGACCAGGATATGGAGCAAGATTGGGATGGGGAGCAGCAGGACCAGGATGAGGAGCAGAATCCATCCCATCCCATCCCATCCCATCCCATCCCATCCCATCCCATCCCATCCCATCATCCATCCCATCCCATGGCTGGCCAGGCTCCAGGGCTGTCTCTCCTGGATCCCCTGGGGTTCTTTGCCGGCAAACCCACACAGGTTAAAGCAAATCCTTCTTTCTTTTTTCCACACAACGTCACTCTTGTTGCCTCCCAGGCCGAGGTGATGTTTTTCCTGGGAAGAGCCCAAGAGCTGGATTGCAGAGCCCTGCTGAAGGTGCTGCTGATCCATCAGGGAGCTGAGGGGGTGCAGCTCCAATTCCCCATTCCTGGGGGTCTGTAAGGTGGGAAATGAGGGGAGTCCATGTGGGGAATGAGGGGTGTCCGTGTGGGAAATGAGGGGTGTCCATGTGGGGAGTGAGGGTTGTCCATGTGGGGAATTAGGGGTGTCCGTGTGAGGAATTAGGGGTGCCCTTGTGGGGAACACCCCAGCACCAAGAGCAGGCTGCGTGCTGAGCAGGCCTTTGGCGAGGAGATGGGAGTGAGGATTTTTTGGGGATTCCAGGGGAGCCTCCCCAGCCCTCCCAGCAGTGGGGTCTCACCTGTGAGCACTGTTGGAGCACAAAGGGTCTGCCCTCAGCCCAGGGCAGTGCAGGTGCCCCCGGGCGCTGCCTGAGTTTGGGAAAGCAGCACCTGGCAGGGGCTTTCCCCAGGTGCTCAAGTTGGATTTGTGCAGTGACACCCTCACCACTGAGCATCCATTCCTCTTGTCCTGCTGGGATGCTCTTGGGAGTCAGGAAGCCTCAAAATTCCGTGTTTAAAGATGGGGAAACTGAGTCAGGGCACTTTTTACTGACTCTGTCCTTGTGGGAAGCCCAGGGCAGGTCAGGACAACGTGAGGAGCTTCACCCACCTCTGTCGCCCTCCAAAGCTCCTGGGAGACCAGGGAGGATCCATCCTGGCACTCCGTGATCCCTGTGGGTCCCTTCCAGCTCAGGACATTCCAGGATCCTCTGAACTGGGGCATTTTCCCTCCCAGGAAATCAGGGAGCAGCGGCAGCAGGA
>NW_005054399.1:1066803-1077052 GCF_000277835.1 Geospiza fortis
CTCCCCCCCCTCTTTCATTTTTTCCCATTTTTAATTTGGCGTTATTAATCTCAGGGGGGGGAAGGGGGGTATAAATAACCTCCCTCCCCTTTCCCTGCCTCCCCTCCCAGATCATTTCCCCTGGATTAATATTTGCTAGCTCGTTTGCACAGTAGCCTGTGGATTTTCAGCCTCGATGTTGACTGGCCGAGAAATTACAGGGGCTTTGCCCTGGCACAAAGCAAACAGTGTGTGCTGTAATCAGACTCAACACCTCGGCTCGCAGTGAAAAGAGATATTATGTGGCTCTAATTTCCACGCAGGATTAGGTGTTTGTCTTGTAAAGCCTTCAGGTGGGGGAGCCAGGGGGGAATTTTGGGAGATGGGGCTGCAGGGCCGGGGATTGGCAGCTCTGAAGGGCCCTCATGGTCCTGGGGGCTGCGGGGACCCCGCTCCTGTCTCTGGCTCCCCACAGCAGATCCACAGCAGGGATTTTCTGCTCATCTTGTTTTGGGGTGAGCCCAGAGCCCCCCCAGTGCTGTCCCAGCTGGCACGAGGCCACCCTGAGCCAGGAGAGCCAGGATGGGTGAGGTGACACTGGCCAGAGGCACGTCCCAAAAACGCCTCTGTGCCCTCCAGGGCTGCTCTGGAGGGGTTTATGGCCTGGCTGGGGAGGTGTGAGGGGACAGCAGCACGCTCTGAGCTTCCTCCTGAATCGGTTCCTTGTTCTCTGGAGGCTGGAGAGGGCCCAGCCCCGGCTGGCCTGGGACGCCAGGAGCCGCTGGAAAAACCACCACAGGCACCGGGCTGGGAATGTCCAGCCACAAGGAGACTCTGGGGTGGCAGCAGCCCCCCGAGGGCCCAGCCAGGGCCACGGAAACCACCCAGAGCCCAGCTGGGAGCTGGGGCTGCTCAGGCTGGGGAGAAGCGTTAGCTGCCGTCAGAGATCCCATGGAAAAATGATGGATTCGGCAGCTCTGGAGGGAGGCAGGGGCAGAGCTGCTGTTCTGGCAGAGAAATCCCTCCTGGCTCAGCACACACACACAACCTGGAGGTGCCTCACAGCCTGCACGGTGCCATCCCAGCTCTGCCTCTAGGAATGCCAGGAGTTTTCCCTGGAATCGGCCAAGCAGCTCGCAGCAGCCATCCAGACTCCCAGCAAGAATCCCCCGGGGCCACTCGGTGCCCATGCAGGGCTGTGGGGTCCCGGGCAGCCTGGCAGGGCTGGAGGAGCAGAGGAAGGAGCAGGGTCCAGGCTGGCAGGAGCCGGGGATGGGATGGAGGAGGCCGGGATGGCCGCCAGGAGCGCCGGGCGCCTGGCACAGAGAGCTCCTGCAGCCACCCCGGCTGCCCAGCCTGGCTCTAGGGGCAGGGAGCAGGACCCCCCTCAACCCTCAGGCATCCTTTTCCAGCCCCATCCCTGGGCAGAGAATTCCCTGGGCATGGAGGGTGGGGGGCAGCAAGGAGCCCCCCTGGCACCTCCCCATCCTCACTGCCCCCGGAGCGGAGCCGCGGGTGATTTTTGGGAATGTTTTTGCAGCGGCATCCAGGAGCAGGCAGGATCCTGCCTGGAATGTTCGGGGAGCTCTGCCATGGGCACATTCTTCCATGGAGTCATTTGGGTGGCAGCGCTGGCTCTGCTCGGGACAGGCTGCAGCAGTTCCTGGGGTTTTTCCTTTTCTCTGCAGGAGATTAATTTTGGGTGTAGATTCTGTGGATTCTGTGGATTCTGTGGGTTCTGTGAATTCTGTGGATTCTGTGAATACTGTGACTATTGGACACCAAATGTTCCGCAGGAAATCTGGGGTGACAGGGCTCGGGGTCAATGTCACCCAAGAGAAAAAGGGTGGGAGAAAGGAAGAATTTGGGAAAACCCTAACAGCCCTACAGGGTGAGAAATTGGGGTGTGAAGTCAATATTCCAACCTTTATCCCCAGCTGAGTGCAAGTTTTGGGGCTGGATAAATGACTTCTAAAGGTCTCTTCCAACCCAAATATTTGGATTCTATGTCTCAACCCCCTGGGATCTGTGCTCTTCCCCAGCATCCATCCCTTTCTCCTTCCCTGTCCCTTCAGAGCCCTGTCCCTGCCCTCCCACTGCAGCCCACCCCACAGAAACCCAGTGACAATTAACATGAAATATTTGTCCCAGGAAAAAGGAAAGGGCTGTGCCTTGGCTGGGGAGTGAGGAGCCACCTCCCAGCTCCGTGCCAGCTGGGTTTCCTGGCGCAGAGCAGGGACAGCGAGGACATCCAGGCCTTGGTGGCCCTGGAGCAGCCCAGCCCAGCGGGTTGTCCCCTCAGCCTGACTGGGAAAACTCTTCCCAGCAAAGCAGGGAGAGGTTTATTACCCTGGCAGGACCTGGGAGTGGGGACTGGCAGCACAGCACAGAATCCAAGGCCAGGGTAAGAATTCCAAGCCCCTGGGGATAAGGAGATGGAATAAAAGAGTTGTGCCCACCTCCTGTCCACAGGGAGGAGCAGGAGCTTCAAAGGCTGCTCTGACCAAGCTCTTCATCCCCAAAATCCCTCGTGGCCCAGCAGGGACGTGGATGCACCCAGGAGAGCTGGAAAACAATTCCCTCCTGCCCTGGGGCCGCTCTGAGCAGCTTCTGCACTGAGCCAGGGATGCAAATCCCGGTCCCTCTCTTTTGCATCTCATCTGCATCTCATCTGCATAGTCCTCCTGCTCTGGGATGGGCTGGAGGGAGAGTGGGAATGGGGGGAAAATGCATGCTGGGGGTGGGAATGGGAATGGGGATGGGGATGGGAATGGGGATGGGGATGGGGATGGGAATGGGAATGGGAATGGGAATGGGAATGAGGATGGGAAAAGGGAATGGGGATGGGAATGGGAATGGGAATGAGGAAAGGGAATGGGAATGAGGATGGGAGTGGGAAAAGGGAATGGGGATGGGGATGGGAATGGGGATGGGAATGGGAATGGGGAATGAGGTAAGGGAATGGGAATGGGAATGGGAACGGGCAGCCCATTACCCAGGTAAAATGAGGATTGTTTACCCAACATTTCCCTTGCAAATCAGGAGCTGCTGCCCCAGCCAGGCTCTGCTCCCTGCTCCACCCAGAGAACACCCAGCTTGGGCCAAATCTTCTGCTTTTTGGCAATAAAACACCAAAAACTGAGCTGGTAATTCCCTCTGGGATGCTCCAGGGCTGAGCCAGGATCTCATTTTCTTCCTACAGCAAAGGTAATTCCACAGCCTCCACGGGCTCTGCTGAACAGGGAGCTACAGCCACAGGAGTGGGGTCATTTTTTGGCAATTAACAGGGGTCATAATTATTTTTCTGGTTATTTGCAGGCAGAGCACCTGTCCTGTGTCATAGAACAGCACTTCCCAACTGTGGGAAATAGATCTGTGGTGAACTTTTGGACTTTTAGTTTGGAAATAGTTAACTTCTGGTTGTGATGGTGTGAACTATAACATCTGTATGGTCTCACCCTTCACATGAGACTGAAAATGGAATAAAAGTTCTTGAAACACCTCTCAGTTACCCCATCTCTGAGTCAGAAAAAGACATAATCCAACACCCAACAGCCTTGGAATTCCCTGCAGCACAGCCAGGGTGTCAGCAGGATGGGTTCCCTCATTCCCAAGGGAATTCCCTTGACTGGATCCAGCTCCAAGCAGATCCAAAGGGGTCTCACCCAGTGGAATTTCCCCCAGGAGAGCCCTGTGCCTGTTCCCAGCACAGCCAGACCTGGAGGTGTGGATTCCATGGGGGAATGGGAACCTGGGCCATGGGATTGGGGCTGATTTGGAATTCCAGGTGCGTGCAGAGGGCTGGGGTTTGGGTGAGAAAGGTTTGGTGGGAGAAATCTCAGGGCAAATCCTCCCTTCATTTCCAGGTCTCCAAACTTGCAGCGCCTTTCTGGACACTGGGAATGTGGCTTGGGATTGCAGAGGGGTCACGGGAGCTGAGCCTGAGCCAGGAGCACTGAGAGATTCATTCCAGCAGCTCCTGCTTAAACCAACCCACAGCCCTCCTTAGGAACTGACCTCCACAATTTTCCCGCCGGTGCCAATCCTCCTGGAGATTTTTGGGATGGGCAGTGCCCAGCTTGGCAAGGTCCTGCACAGCAGATGGAAGCTGGGAAACGTGACCCAGAGCTGCCTCCTGTCCCTGTCCTCTGGGATCCAGGGGACAATGGGACAATGTTCCGCTGGGAATTGCCTGTCCCTCAGCACGATGCTCCCAAGAAAAATGGGAGTGCCAGGGCTGCCCTGGCTCCTCTGGGAGTGCCAGCAAGAATGGGAATTGTTGGCCATGGGCGTGGTGGGGCCCAGCTCTGAGCCTGCCAGGCTTGGAGCTCTGCCCCAAACATCCACATGGCCTCAATAAGGATCCCATTCCCCCGTTCCCTCCCTTCCCCACGGCCTCACCAGGGCTGGGGGGCTCCTCTGCTGCCACAGACACCTCTGCTGTCACCCTGCCCAGGTGGCTCTTGTCGCAGACATCTTTTTTATGAAAAATCCTTTCTTAGGGTTTTTCCTGCTGAAGCTGAGAAGTTTCAGCAACAAGATGTAAACAATGATTATCTGCTGCTGTGGAATGCAACAGGGGGATCTTCTATTCTTAGCTTAGCTCAGCCTTCTGAGAAAACCTTTCCTTCTATTTCTTTTTAGTATAGTTATAATGTAATATATATATATCATAAAATAATAAATCAAGCCTTCTGAACATGGAGTCAACATTCTCGTCTCTTCCCTCAATCAAGAACCCTTGTGACCACTGTCACAGCTCTGGTGACACCACCTGCAGTGACCCATCCCACGGGAGGGCCAGCTGGAATATTTGCCCATGGAAATTGGGATAATTCCTTCTGGCACCTGGTGGTTTGATTGACACTGCGGTGATGGATCAAAGGTTGGACTCCAAGGCCTTGGAGGTGTCTTCCAGCCCAAATGATCCTGTGATTCCAAATGAGCCAGCTCCAAACCCAAATGGCTCTGGTGACACCACCTGCAGTGTGGAGCCATCCCATGGGAAGGCCAGCTGGAATATTTGCCCATGGAAATTGGGATCATTCCTTCTGGCACGTGCTGCGGTTCAGTTGGCACTGTGGTGGTGCATCACAGCTTGGTTTTGATGGCCATGGAGGTGTTTTCCAGCCTAAATGATGCTGTGATTCCATCAGGACACAACAGGAAATCTGGGAAGCCCATGAGAAGCTTCCCTTGGGGTCTCAGTGCTGGATGTGGGATGGGGGTGGATGAAACCCCCCCAGATCATGTTCTAGATATGGGATGGATGAAACCCCCCCAGATCAGGTTCTAGATATGGGATGGATGAAATCCCCCCAGATCAGGTTCTGGATGTGGATGGATGAAATCCCCCCAGATCATGTTCTGGATGTGGGATGGGGATGGATGAAACCCCCCCAGATCAGGTTCTGGATATGGGATGTGGGATGGATCCCACTCTCCCCCCACCCAGATCAGGTTGTGGATGTGGGATGGGGATGGATGAAACCCCCCCAGATCATGTTCTAGATATGGGATGGATGAAACCCCTCCAGATCAGGTTCTGGATGTGGAATGGGGATGGATGAATCCCCCCCAGATCAGGTTCTGGATGTGGGATGGGTGAAACACCCCAGATCAGATTCTGGATGTGGGATGGGTGAAGCCCCCCCAGATCAGGTTCTGACCCCCAGGCAGCAGTGCTGGAACAGAACAGCGTTTTTCCACAGCATTTTTCCAGCGCACCACTGGTCTCCAAGGAGCAGAGCCCTCATTCCCAGCCCTTCAGGTGCAGAGCCGAGCTGGGGGAATTGACTTTTGTCTGGCTCTGAGTGGGGCTGCTCCTGCTGCAGCTGGGAGGGGATTTCCCGTCAGCTGCTGGAAAAAAAAAAAAAACCCTCCTGCACAGAGGGAGCTGATATTCCATGAATAAATTGAAGTGGTCAAGTCGTGTTTTGTGTGGAAAGCTCGGTTCCCTGCCGGGGATCCGGCTCCTCGGGACTTTGGGGATATAAATAACTTCACAGGCTCCCTCTCCAAATAAAAGCAACATTCAGTTATTTGATTTTTACCCCCCCGCTTTTTTTAATTTTATGCAAATGGTCTTCTGTTCTGTGTTATTATGTAAACGAGCCAACTGAAATGGTAATGAGGGAACCCAAAGTATGCATATATTAACTGCTGCTATGGAGCTTTACACCTCCAGAAATGGCACCAAATCCCATTGCCAAGGGAGGCACAGGTGTCCCCAGGGGGAAGATTTTCCTCCAGGACTTGGTTATTGCTGAAATCCTGCAGAGAACAACCAAGCATTGGATCCAGCACTGCAATTCCGGTGTGGGAAAAAGGGTGGAATTCTGTTAGCAAGCTCTGGGCAGCAGCTGATCACATCCCACCTCCCCTAATCCAATAAATCAGGGGCAGCACCATCAGATTCCCCTGATGGAGGCAGAGCCTTGGGAATTATTCTCTCCAAATAATGCATTGCAACAGGGAATCCATGGGGAAAGCGCTCCAGGGCTGGGAGAAAGGGTCATTCCCAAGCTCAGGTGATCCCAGGTGGGATGAGACACACCAAGGGCGGCTTTAAGGGAGAGGCAAAGCCCATGCCCAAAGGTCAGGGGGTCTCCAGGGAAATCCATGGCCAAACTCACTGGTTTTAAAGGAATTAAAACGTTTCTGCTTCCCTGCTGCTCCACGGGATCCTGTGCTGCATGGGACACACCTGAAGCAAGGAAAAACACCCTGAGGATAAGAACACAAAAATATCTTCATTTCCTACCTTCTTCAAGAGGTCACAATCACAAATTTCCCACCTTTCCAAAGCTCCCTGAGAGCTGAAGCTGAGCCCATGGAGCAGGGATGCCTCAAATCCCTCTGGGTCCTGTGTCCACTGAGGTTTGAGGCAATCCCAAGGACTTTTCCCAAAAAGGTGAAGCAGGCGTTGGGCACAGAGCTGACAGGGGAGGCTGGGCTGGAGGAACCTTGGCCAAAATTCACCTCCTGGCGTCTGAGGTCGGGAATATTCAGCTCCAAACAACCTGGGACACAGCCCCATGGACCCAACTGATCCCAGTTTGTGGGAGTGGGATCCTCCTGCAGGCAATGGGAGCCTTCTCCTCCACCCCGGGGCACGTGGAGGGGAAATATCTGCAGCTCCTGGCTGATAATTAAATAAGAACCAGCAAATAATGGATAATTTGTTATAGGGAAAGCTCCCCCGAGTGCCTTGGCCTGATCCAAGAGCTCAGATCCAAGAGCCTGTGGAAGCTTTCCCTGAGCTGGCTGGGTTTGGAACAAGCCCGTGGTGGTAATAAAACCAAATCCCTGTAATTAGGGAGAAGGGAAAATCCAAAGGATGCTGCTGGAGCCATCGCAGGCTGGAAATCCGTGTCCTGAGGTTTGGGCTGGGAGCTCCTGGGAGGTGGGGAATGGCGATGCCCAGGAAAGCTGGGGTGGGGTGAGGGCACGGCCCCAGTTTGGGATCTGGCTGTTCCCATCCCCAGAATCTGCCTGGGATTCCCTGAGGGAGCTCCAGCTGCTCCCCCAGGCTGAGCCTTCCCTCCTGCCCGAGAAGACCCAAAAATCAGGATTTATCCTGGTTTGAGTGCATTTCCCCAAAGATTTAGAAATTTATCCCTGTGAAGATCGCAAACTCAAGATTTATCCTGGTTTGAGCGCATTTTTCCAAAGATTTGGAAATTTAATCCCTATGAAGACCCAAAAATCAGGATTTATCCTGGTTTGAGTGCATTTCCCCAAAGATTTAGAAATTTATCCCTGTGAAGATCCCAAACTCAAGGTTTATCCTGGTTTGAGCGCATTTTTCCAAAGATTTAGAAATTTATCCCTCTGAAGATCCCAAACTCAAGATTTATCCTGATTTGAGTGCATTTCCCCAAAGATTTAGAAATTTATCCCTGTGAAGATCCCAAACTCAAGATTTATCCCGATTTGAGTGCATTTTCCCAGAGATTTAGAAATTTAATCCCTATGAAGACCCCAAAAATCAGCATTTATCCTGGTTTGAGTGGATTTTCCGAGAAATTTATAAATTTTTTTCCTGCCAAGACCCAAAACTCAGGATTTATCCTGGTTTGAGTGTATTTTCCCAGAGATTTAGAAATTTAATCCCTATGAAGACCCAAAAGTCTGGATTTATCCCGGTTTGAGTGGATTGTCCCAAAGAGTTAGAAATGTATCCTTGGGAAAACCCAAAACTCAGGATTTTTCACTCACAAACCAGATATTAAAATACATTTAAAAGTCATTAAACATATATATAAATTTGGAGAAATAAATTTATAAGGATATATAAATATATAATATATATATAAATATAATATGTTTATATATAAATATATATTTACAATGTTTGTAAATATAATAATATATAAATATATGTGGATATACATTTAAAATATTAATATATAAAATATAGAAATTGATATCTAAAATATTGGAGCACAAATGGCATTAGATATATAGAATAAATATGTATTTCATATATAAAGAAATATATGAAATATAAGTGTATATAAATATATTAAATCTACTAGATATAACATTTTTTTCTTCTTTCAAACTGTTAAGAAGCTGAAAGAAGAAAAAACTCCAGTGGAATCAGTTACCTTCCCACTTTATTTTATATTTAATTTTAGATTTTATTTTCTATTCTATTCTGTTTGTGTTTACCCCACATCCCTTCCCTCTCTGAATGAAGAGTGCCACTCCTCAAATATTATTGCAGCATTTTATTGAAATATTTTTGTTTCATTGAATATTCAGTTTAACAAACATTTTATTTCACTCTCATTGCTGTATCCTACCAGGACTTGCATTTCTGGTATTATTTATTTTATTTACTTATATTTTTAATTATTATTTCTTTTTATTTATAAATAATTTTTTTTGGCATTTGGGTCCCAGCCCCAGTTTGCTTTTCCCTTTCCTCCTTCCCAACAAAGTTTTGGGTTGCAGCTCATCCATCTCCAGGACACCCAAATCCTCATTTTCACAGATATTGTTAACCCTTGATTGCCCTGCAGCTTTCCAGGGGGAATTGAAATCAGGGGAAATGTGGGAAGAGCAGGGACAGAGCTCCCACAGGTTCTCTGGGAACCTCCCAGAGGTTTTATAAGTCCCTCCCTCGCTGTAAAAACCATCCCTGGCATCCACTCTGAATTGATTTTTGTTCATTTAAAGCATCACCCCACGGAGGGGTGAGATCCCCTCTGTTCCCATCCATCCCAGGCAGGGAAGTTTGGGATCAGAGACAGAGGAGGAGCAGATGAAGCTGTCCCTGTTCCCTCCAGCCAGGACCCCCTGTGAGGGGTGGGAGGGTTCCTAAACCCCCTGGGCTGGGAAGGATGGGGAATGGGGAATGGATTGGGATGGGAGGCAGAGTGGGGATCCATCCCAGTCCATCTAAATCCACCCCAGTCCATCCCAATCCATCCCAGTCCATCCCAATCCACCCCAGTCCATCCCAGTCCATCCCAGTCCATCCCAATCCACCCCAATCCATCCCAGTCCATCCCAGTCCTTCCCATCTCGTTTGCAGGAGCATCCAGGGATGCTCCAGAGGAGCTGGATGAGATCAGTCAGCTGGGAAAGGGGAAAGGGGAAAGGGGAAGGGGAAGGGGAAGGGGAAGGGGAAGGGGAAGGGGAAGGGGAAGGGGAAGGGGAAGGGGAAGGGGAAGGGGAAGGGGAAGGGGAAGGGGAAGGGGAAGGGGAAGGGGAAGGGGAAGGGGAAGGGGAAGGGGAAGGGGAAGGGGAAGGGGAAGGGGAAGGGGAAGGGGAAGGGGAAGGGGAAGGGGAAGGGGAAGGGGAAGGGGAAGGGGAAGGGGAAGGGGAAGGGGAAGGGGAAGGGGAAGGGGAAGGGGAAGGGGAAGGGGAAGGGGAAGGGGAAGGGGAAGGGGAAGGGGAAGGGGAAGGGGAAGGGACAGGGGAAGGGAAAGGAAAGGAAAGGAAAGGAAAGAGGAAAAAGGAAAAAGGAAAAAGGAAAAGAAGCTGGATCTCCATTAAAGTCCCTTTTTTCCCCCTGAAACTTCGCAGAAGCTGCGCCCAGCCCTGACAGCAAACTGCGATTCCTATTTGTTATTCCTTTTAACAACCAAGCCCATTCCTCATGGGAATCACACCTACCCAGCGGGCCGGGCTTTTATTCCTGCCTTTTCCCCTCCCGTGTGTGTGTGTGTGTGTGTGTGGGTTTTATTTAAACTCCACACCACCAACAACAACGACAGCAGCGCGGCTGCGGCGGGGGGCGCCCCCCGAGGAGGGGGCG
>NW_005054399.1:1077062-1084826 GCF_000277835.1 Geospiza fortis
GAAGGATGCGAGCGCGAGGTGTCCCAGGCACTTCCTAGCGACCGATAATTCCACTTGGCTGCTTTTCCTTGGGCTGCATCCTCCCGGCCTGGGGCTGGGGAAGCGCTCCCTGCCCCAACCCCGGCGTTTCCACCACCACGGGGGCTCCGGCAGCTGCGCGGGGCTTCGCCGGATCGTTGGGAACGGGGAAAGCCAAAAAAAAAGAAAAAAAAAACCAACAAAAAAAACCCCCAGAAGTTTATTCCTTCTTTTTTCCCCGTGCTAAATGAAGCTCCTTCTGGCAAGTCTAAATATTTACAGCCAGTCCTCAACACACACACACACAGAGAGAGAGAGAGCAAAATTAATAAAACCACGCACGGAGCGAGATTCTGCTTCCCCAATTATTTTGAAGTTGAAATCCAAACCCCCCCACCCAACCTCTAAAAAAAAAAAAGAAAATAAAAAAAAAGATCCCAACTTTGTTTGCGCATTCTTATTGGCAGCACAATGCCAACAATGGCTAAATAGACAGCAGAATAAATAGCCCCACAATGCCGACAGAAAGGCCTTTCTGGTACTGCATACAAAATATAAACTGTGCCATGCCATTATTATTCTGGAGCCCTTGCTGCAACAGTGCAGTTGAAATTCCACCCCCAATGTGCACCTAATCAGCCATTCAGAGCCCCTTAATGACTTGTCAGTTCTTTGCCCTGCCATTTTCTGTCCAATTAATTCTTTTATTGTGCACCGGATAAAGGAAGACAAAGGCCTTCCATGCAATAATGAATCATTAAAATTCAGCAGCTCCTCTCTTGTGCTCTTGGCTCCTCACCAGCAATTCAGGCTGCTGTGCATTCGTTATGTGTGTGGTGGTTAAAATTCACTCTACCTCAAACAAGACCTTTCCAAATGTTTAACCCTTTCCCAGCCCCGTGCTGGGAATTTTGACGCGCACCTGGAAAAAAAAAAATTGAGGAAAAGAGGAGGAGGGGGATGAGAGAGGGGAGGAGAGAGGCAGGCCGAGGTGTTTTGGGTAAATGTTTGAATGTCACTCTGACAGTGCCAATATTGCCTGAGCACACAGCCACAAACAAACCCAGGGACAGGGAGCCAAGGGCAGCGAGGAGGAGAGGGGTGGGGACATGGAGAGGGTGGGATGGGATGGGATGGGATGGGATGGGATGGGATGGGATGGGATGGGATGGGATGGGGATGAGATTCCATGCTGGAATGAGTGTGAAGGGATTGAATGGGATCAATGTGAGGTGCTGGAATGGATGTGAGGTTCCATGGTGGGATGGCTGTGATGTTCTGGGATAGAATGGGTGTGATGTTCTGGGATGGGATTTGTGTGATGTTCTGGGATGGATTTTGTGTGAGGTTTTGGGATAGGATCTGTGTGATGTTCTGGGATGGGATTTGTGTGATGTTCTGGGATGGATTTTGTGTGAGGTTTTGGGATGGGATCTGTGACCCTCTCATGGCCACCTGTACCCTCTCATGGCCACAAAACTATGTGATGTTTTGGGATGGGATCTGTGTGATGTTCTATATGGTCTGTGTGATGTTCTGGGATCTGTGTGATGTTCTGTAGGGTTTGTGTGATGATATGGGATGGCTGTGAGGTGCCGTGCTGGGACAGGTCTGTGGCTCCCCATCCCTCCTGGACCACCCCAGCAATGCCTTTGCCTCAGTTTCCCCAAACCAGCCCAGCCCCAGAGCGGGTTCAAAGCACAGAGGGAGCCCCTCCTATTCTGGATTAGGAGCAGCTTGGGTTTCACCCCTAATTTGTTTAAGATAAACTGAAAGAAGGGGCTTTTAAACCTGACTCAGTGTGTCCAACTGGCTTTTTTTAAGCCAGGCTGCCCTAAATCAGGTCAGCCCCGAGCCTGCAGTTAAGGCAATGGCACAGTGGGCCTGCCTGAGCTCTGGGGCCATATGGGAGCACTTTAATAGGGGTCAGCAGCGATGCTGGCGGCTCTTTCAAGCCTGGCAAGGGCAGAGCTGTGATTTCAGCAGCAGCCACCCCCTTTATCCCAACTATTCCTGGGAAAAAGGCCCCGGGTTGGTGGCAGCAGCCACCCCACGGTGTCCCAGCCCTCTGTGGTGCTGGGCTGCAGCAGGAGCTGGGCTTGGTTTGGTGTCTGAGCTCTGCTCACACTGAGTTTTCCCATGCACACAGCGTGGCTTTATGGATAGAAAGTGACGCCTGGAATATCATAAACTCCCTTCCCACCTCCTTCACTCCGGCCTCTTCCCCACCTGGAGCCTCTGCAAATATTCTGTGACAGGAGCCCTGCACTGACACCCATCCTGAGCCACGTGGAGGGCTTTCATTCCCAAACCCCCCCAGGCAGCACCCCCTGCACCCCAGCCCAGGGCAGGGATTGCCCTGCAGCCTCCCGGGCTGGGGGTGCAGGGCAGCAGGGAGTGAAGCAATTTGGAACAAACCCCATTGGCTGTGGTTTGGGTTTATCTCCAGGGGGATTATTTTTAGCTCCTGCTGACTCATTTGGGAAATGGCTTCCCCTCCCCAAGCCTCAGCCTGGTGCCATCCCAAATTCCTGCCTGGAAAGGGGCTGGGAATGGGCTGGGAATGGCACTGCCCTGGCTCAGCTGGTGCTGCTGGAGAGGGGATGGATCCGGAGCTGGATGGGCTCTCCCAGGATCCTGGGATCCTCTGCAGGCTCCCCTCACTGTGTCAATGTGGAGAACTCCCAAAAATCCCGGAGGAGCCCCTGCAGGGTCTCTGAGGAGGGGCAGGGCAGTGGTGAGGCTGTGGCATTGTTGTCTGCTGGGGTTTTTCCACGTATCCCTCGTGGACAGGCAGGAATTGATGTGAAATTCCCTCCTCCCAGCCCCACAGAGGGGCTTTGGAGCCCTTGGTCAATTCGTGGTTAGGAATTTGCCCTCAGAGCCCTCAATCCAAACTCAGGGCCCTGAAGGCTTTTCCAGCAGTGTTGGAGTTTCCTTAAAGGTTCCCAAAGGGAAGCTCAGCCCGGCTCTGTGGGGACAGGGCTGCGCCACGCTGGGGCCACTGCAGGGCCACCTCCTCAGGTGGCCACCAAAACCCTCCCATGGCGACCAAAACCCTCCCATGGCCACCAAAACCTTTTCATGGCCACTAAAAGACACTTATGGCCACCAAAACATTTCCATGGCCACCAAAACCCTCTCATGGCCACCAAAAGCCTCCCATGGCCACCAAAACTCTCCTATGGCCACCAAAACCCACCTATGGCCACAAAAAGCCTCCCATGGACACCAAAACATTTCCATGGCCACCAAAACCCTCTCATGGCCACAAAAACCTTCTTGTGGCCACCAAAACTCTCCCTTGGCCACCAAAACTCTCCCATGGCCACCAAAACCCTCTCATGGCCACAAAACCCTCCTATGGCCACCAAAACCCTGTCATGGCCACCAAAACCTTCTCACGGCAACCAAAACCTTCCTATGGCCACCAAAACCTTCCCATGGCCACCAAAACCCTCTCATGGCCACAACAGCCTCCCATGGGCTCGGATGTGCCTCTCTTGCTCCCAAATCTCTTTGGCAGTGAAGTTCTGCCCTCCCAGGATCAGCTGGAAAAGGCTTTTCCTGTATCCCAAATGACATCACATCTCCAGGCTTTTTTATTTTCTATTTCTTTTTTTTGTTGTTGTTTTCCCCAAATCCCAGGCACAGAGAAGATCCAGCCCTGGGAATATAAAGGTGGCAGAGGGAAGAGGTCGATGCACAGGCAGGGACATCCCTGTGTGGAAGTTTATTAAAGCTCAAGGCTGCCATAAAAACGCCTTTTAATCATTTCTTTGTAAACCTACCAAAAAAAAAAAAAAAAGTTTAACAAGAGCTGATGTCATTGCAGAAAAAATTAAAACAAGGAGGATGGGAAGGGACTTTTTTTTTTCCAGCCTGCAGAAGGAATGTGGATATGGTCTATAAAATTAATTTCCTCTTTCTTGCTAACTAGCACTGTCTGAGCTAAACAGCAACACTCTTTATTCCCTGCTCCAGAAATAAAATGGAGGGACTTTTCTCACCCGTGGATTCCTGCAATTATCTTGAGAAGCCTTTTTTGTCGGCAGCCAGGGGTCAAAAGGCAGCCCTGGTTTCACCTGATCTCATTGACTCTGCAGAGCCACCAGCCCCGAGCAGGGACACACACAATGCTGCCATTCAGCCTGGAAAACTCCTGGAAAATCCTTCTCCTCCCTCAGCCTGCAGCAGCAAAGGGAAGAGGAGGACAAAACGTGGAAATGCAGCAGCAATTTCTGATCAAAATGCTCTTTTTTTGGGGTAAAAACTCATCTGTGTTTTCCTGTCAAGTGGGAAATTGAGAGGAAGTGCAAGTTGAGGAGTAGGGAATGAAATCTGGGAGATCTTGGGGATGTCCAGCTCCCCCTAAACCCTGAGTTTTAGCCCTGGATGATCCAGGATGCTGCATTTTACCTGCCTGGCACCTTCCTGAACACCCATTCTGCAACATCCCTGAGTTTTTTACCCCCAGCCCCACAAAACCCCAGGAGCTGTTCCCTGGAATCGCTCCCAGGAGCTCTCCAGCACCTCAGCCCAAGGCCAGGTTGGAAGGAGCATCCTGGGACGGTGGAAGTTGTCCCTGCCCAGGATGGGACCAGGATGAGCTTTTAGGTCCTTTCCAACCCAAACCATTCCAGGATTTGATGATTCCAAAGCTCCCGTCACCCCTTGAACCTATGGAATGGACCTAAAATACAGAATTATCATATCTAAAATCAGGATTGGATTTGCATGATCCTTGCGGATCCCTCCCAGCCCCAATTCCACGGTAAAATACAACACAGATCTATATTAAAATATACAATGTAATTACCTTATTTCCGTAAATACCAGTAAAAGTTCAATTTATTTTTGCAAAGCTTACGGGGAAGTAAAACCAAATGTGGGCGCAGCAAGTGGATTTAAAACCTGCCGGGTGGGAATGTGCAATCCTTGGGATGAGAGCTCCACACTCATCCTGCAGCTCCTGGCTGGGACAAGGATGTGGCCCTGGGAGAAGTGAGACAGGGATCCATCCTGGATGCACAGAGCCCCCTCCCCGTGCTCTCCCAGGAACCAGGCATGCTTCAGTGCAATCTTTGATATTTTGGGGTGATTTTCAATTTTTAATGTCGTTATTTTGGGCGATTCGCCATTTTATCACACACAGATATTTTAATTTTGTTTTATCAGCCACCAGTGAAGCCACTCCAAGCTGTACCACCAAACATCCAGCAGAAAGCAAAGATCACCCCCAAAACCATTCCCATCTCACCTTTTATTTCCTTTTCCCCCCTCACAGCGCGCTGGTTTGGAGGCCAACCCCAGCCTGGAGGGCAGAGCCAAAACTCCTCCATTTCCCAGGCAGAAATCAGGATGAAAATCAGGGAAATCTGCAGAGTCACGGGAGGAGGAGGAGAAGGGAGGGAAGGGAAGGGAATTACGCTGCACTTTGGCTCCGGCTGGGATGAAATCCCCCTGCCAGGAGCTCTGGAAAGGAGCACGGAGAAAATGGTGTCGCCTTCCAGCCCCTCTTGGCAGAGGCTGCAAACACCAAATTCCGCCCGGGATTCTGCTCCCCAGCCCTCCTTAATGGGCTGCAGCTTCATTAATTGTCATCACATTTATTCCCTTTCGTCTTCCAGCTTTTTCTCTCAAGCAGGGAGGGCTGGAATTCCCCAATCCCAAATTTTTTTTTCCTCCCAGGTTGGGATCCCCTTTGCTCCCGGAGCGGACAAAAGCAGGACAGGGAGGGAATGTTTGCTGTAAGAAAGCAAAATAAAAGTTACAGATGTAACAATGTTAATGACCGTGTTGAAAAAAGAAATACACCAAGCCTGACGTGCAACATATAATTTGGTTGCTCTCCTAACTCAGAGGGATTTCTTTACCAGGGCTCACCAAGCAGAAAAGGGAATTTCTTCCTGTAAATTCCCTACAGAAGGAAAATCAGCTGGGGCTAAAACCTTGCAAACCCGGCCTCGTGCGAGCCGTCTGAAATCCTCAGGATTATGGGCATGGAAATGCCCTTCTTAAAGGAAAAATCAAATTAATTTATCTGTATTTCAAAAAAAACTCAGAGTAAGACACAAAGCACAGGGAAAAGGAGCGAGGGGAAAAAAAAATCCAGACTAAAAGGGAAATAAATCCTTGATGAAAATATTTTATTCTGAAGATTCCATCGCCTTCCAAGCTGTTTTCCCAGGTTTTTTTTTCCAGCACAGAAAAATAGGCTCAAGCAGAAAGAAAACAGAACACGTCCTTGATAAAAAGCACTTTTTAATTTTATCAAATGGATCTGTACAAAAGTTAGCATTGCTTAGTCAGAAGCGAGTGAAGAGAACAGATCAGTAACAACCAAAAGTCTTTCAAACTTTATACAGAAAAATAGATTGCATAAAAATGAGCTTTTTTTGTCTTTTCCCCCAGCCCAGCGTGTCCCTCCCTCCCCCGCCACGAAAGGAAATATGCAAAAAAATATTTTTTAGAAAAAAGAGTAGGAAACGTAGAAAAGGTAAAAAGATGAATAACCTCTGAAAGGTGGGTTTAGATTTACAAAGGCTTTTAAAGGCACGAGTTCCCATAAAATAGATGGTTATTTATATGCTCAGCATACAATGGAAGAAGTAGAAATATATCAATGAAATATTAGTCTAAAAACTAAGTACCCTAAACTCATTTTTTTAGTGGAGGAGATTTTAGTTTCACAGCTTGATGGATGATATCTGGTCCCTAGAAGCCAAAATTAAAGCAGAAGTCGCTGGTTTCTCATGGAATTACAGCTCCTTTAAAGTAGTCCTGGTTCTGAAAGCCTCCGAAGACTCCTGAAATCCGATTTTAACAGCCCAAAACAGGTGGCCAGAAAATCACCTGCCCTTTTCAGGCAGCATTTGAGCCTCCCAGTTGAATTAGTAATTCCCCCCCTCGTTATTTGACATTCCCATTGGAGTTTCCAGGCGGATTCCTTCAGTCCCTCTCTCCAGCACGGCTCCTGCAGCGGTTCCAAAATGAAAAAAACCCAAAAACCAAGGAAAATCTATAGACTCATAACACCAGTTTATTGTATCATCTCCACTATTTTTTTAGGCTCCCTCCCCCATCTTTAAAATCTTTTAAAAATTCTACTTTTTTTTCGTTTTGCACAAAATGACTTCATTAATTAAGAGACAAAATAATACAGAACATAAATACATATTTAACAGATTAAAAAAACAAAACAAAACAACCAAAAACATTTGAAGCTTCCAAAAACGAAAAAACCAAAACAAAATGTTAATTACAGCCAAACCTTGCTTAGAAGAACTCCTGACTAAAAAAAAAATAATAAAAATCAACAAACACTTCAGACACTGAGTTGGTTGGTCCCATCAGACTCTTCCCACGGGATTTTTCTGGGATTTTGGGGCTCATCCCTGTTGGTCCCAGTGAGTTCCTGCCCTCAAGGTTGGTCCGTTCCTCACATTGCAATAGACCCTGAAAGTCTCAAACAGCTTTTTTGTTGTTGTTTTGTCTCCCCCTCTCTCTCTCCACGTTTTGCACTTGGCCAAACTTCCAGGCCGAGCGAGTTCGGCTCAGTCCCACATTTTGTCCTTCATTTACTCAAAAGGCATCGTCGGTCCTTTTCCTTTTTGTTTTTTCTTTTACCTCTTGATTTTTTTTTTTTAAATTTTCTGTCCTTTGTTTGGTTGGGTTTTTTTTAGTTTTTTGAATTTCTTAAATCCTACGAATCAAAGAGAAAAGAAAACAAAAATAGAGCTCTGT
>NW_005054399.1:1085518-1087951 GCF_000277835.1 Geospiza fortis
CTTGCTGCCGTGGTGCAGGTCGGTTTTGGGGGTGGTGGGAGGTGTGGGGGGTCCGTGGGGCTGGCCTGGGGATGGAGGGACAGCGAGGTTTTAGCAGTGACCACAGAACACCCAACTCCTTCACCGTTCAATAAATGGGTTTCACCTGTCCGTTATTGCTCTCTTTGGGGAATTAAATCTGCAGCACCGTGTTGGACAAGGAATGTCCACCCCTGTGACCATGTCTGCCCCAAGATGAGCCTCCCACATGAGACACGGGATGGAGCTGGGAGCACGCTGTGCCCATCAGGATCACTCTGGGACACAGCAGGACACCCTGGCAGCACCAACTCCCCCCAGGGGTGCACTCACAGAGTGAAGCCCGTGATGGAGCTCATCCTCTCCCTGTGGGTCCCAAGGCAGAGGGACCCAGGGCCATGATCCCAGCAGGGTCTGAGGCTTCAGGACATTCCCAGTGCTTCCAAAATCTGTCAGCACGCCAATTCCCAGTGCTGGGAAGCTCTGCCCTAGGACCCTGCTTCCCAAGCACCCCTATTAGCCCACCATACAAATAACTAGCCCAGAATAATTCATTCTCCCCATCCAGGGACATCAGGATCCCGGTGCTTTGGCATTCCCTATGGCACAGCCAGCTCTAAGAGCACTCACTAAGGAAAACCACGGCCATGTTCCCAAGCACAGCTCTTGGGACAACAACTCCTGCACGGCGGGAAGCAGTGGGATCTCATCCATCCCACCCCCCAGGGCACAGGGATCAGCGGGAATGCCGCCCCTTACCTGCGTGCTCGCCGTGGTGGTGGGAGTCGGCCATGCCCCCCAGCCCCGTGTCGGCCTTGTAGAGCTGAGTGCCGGCGTGGTGGCTGAGCTCAGCCCCCGAGTCCGAGTCGCTCTGCCCGGCTTTGACGCTTTTCCTCCTCCGGGGCTGGTATTTGTAATCCGGGTGATCCTTTTTGTGCTGCACCCTGAGCCGCTCGGCTTCCTCCACAAAGGGACGTTTCTCGTTCTCGCTCAATAAGCTGGTTTTTGGGAGGTTGGTTGTTTTAGTGAGGAAGAGAGGGAAAAAAAAAAAAAAAACCAAAATTAGGATCTTTTCCTTAATAGTTTTCTTCTTGTTTTTAGACTCACACATCTCCACTTCCCATGCATGGATGCGAGCACTCGGCAAGTTAACTATGAAATTAATTTGCCGTGGTAAAAAGGAGTTAAAATCCACGGAAAAAAACCGGATTAAAATACCAACTACAGCAGCATGAAAAACCCGACCACTATAGACAGGGGTAACAGGGCAAAACAAAATCCCCCTTCCACACTTCTAACACAATCACAAAACATAATTCCCATGTTTACCCTGCAAATGCCACCCCCTCACCGCCACAAACATTTCCAGCTTTGTTTGGTGCTTACAAAGAAACCACCAAGGCACCAGGGATGGGATTATTGCTTTCCAAACTCTCTGCCCCCTGCCCACACCTCTCTTTGCAAACTCTTGGAGAGGCTCAAACCAAAGCGGGAGCATCGCTGGCCCGAGCGGGCAGGAAAAGATGGGAATTAGGTACAGGCAGACACCACGGGATAAACCACACGGAGAAACGTGGCTCGGGGAAGAGCCTTGGAAAGCAAAGCGGGCTCGGATGCTGCTCAGCAAATAAAAGTTTGCATCCCCGGGCAGCACTGAGCAGATAAGCAGGGAAATTAGGAAGCTCGTTAAAATAACTGCTAAAAAACGAGTTTAGCTGCGTTTATAGCTTGTAAAGCATCAAGCGAGCCAAAAGGAAAAAAAAAATTAGGAAAAACCATAAAACAAGTCATTAAAGAAGCCTCATCGCGTGGGGATGGAGAAGCCGCGGGCAAGGGAAGGGCTTGCGCATCTCCCAGACGGAGCAGGGAAAATCCACCCGCGGCAGGAGCGAGGGTGCCCAAGCCCCTGCTCGGGGGATTTTTCGGAGCAGGGACCGCTGTGTCCTTCGCGGCGCGCCGGGATGCTCGGGGAGGGATGGTACCTCCGTTCGGATCGCTCCGAGAACCCCAGACTAACAAAAGCAAAGCGGGCAGAAGCCTCAGAGAAGCGCTGGGAGGGGGGTCCGGCCGCGCAGCCCCGCGGAGGACGCGGCGCGGGGGTCGGGTCGGGTCGGGACTCACCGCCAGAGCTTGCCCAGGGTCTTGCTGAGCTCGGCGTTGTGCAGATGCGGGTACTGGTCCGCCAGCTTCCTGCGGGCGGCCTGCGCCCACACCATGAAGGCGTTCATGGGCCGCTTGACGTGCGGCTTGGCTTTGAGCGATCCGTTGCCGCGGACGGGCATGGGCACCAGGCTCCAGTCGTAGCCCTTGAGCACCTGCGAGACGGCGTCGCGGATGCAGGCGGGGAAGCGCTCGTCCACCTCGGCCGCGTCCACCTTGGCCCCCAGCGCGGCGGCGCCCGGCGGGCGCGGGGCG
>NW_005054399.1:1088834-1093675 GCF_000277835.1 Geospiza fortis
CCCCCGGGCCGTGCGCTCCCGCAGCCCCGAGCGCGCCGCTCCGGCCCCGCGCTCTCCAACGGGCGAGTAACGGAGGAAATCGGGGAATCGCTGGAAAAAAAAGCGACACGAGACCCTCCGTGTCCCTTCCCCGACTCTCCCTCCTCTTTTCCCGCAGCCTTCCCGCAGCCAGCTCCATCCCGAGCACCGGGAAGCGCCCGGGAGGTCCCGGCCGGAGGAGGATGCGGCACCTCGGGGTGAGCTTTCGGATGGGGGAAAAAGGGAGGGTGACCCCCAAAATCTCACCCGTCTGTTTAAGTTGTCCCTTTCCGAGCTAGCCCTGCTCTTCCAGCATTTCTTTGGAGCATTTGATTTTAATTATCCGCGGAATTCAGCCTTCTAATTGTGACTGGTTGGGGGGAGAAATAAAAGCAACTCCCCAAATTCAAGTTTCATCTGCTGCTTCCCCCAGGAAAAATAGAGGGTCACGATAGATTGACAGGGGAATAAATAAGAAATTGGGCTTCAGGCATTCCAACGTTTAAAAAGTACCAGGAACATGGTGGTTTTTGTTTAATTACTGTGATGTGTAATAAATAAACTGTTTGCTTTGAATTTAAATGTGTTTAAATGTGCCCGAACATCCATCTGCCTTCTATGTGAAAATTAATTTGTTCTCTTAAACGGCAAAGCAGGATTTTATTTTATTTTTTTAAAAAAAAACTTCAAACTGTAATTTTTCCAGTTTTCAGCTTTCCGTTTGCAGAGTTACCACCTGACATATTTGAAATACAACTTTCAAAGCGTCTTTAAAAGAAAAATTATTTTAAGTCTCAAGGCAAACTACATAAGTTGGACTTGCTAATTGAATAATTGAAATTTTCTTCTAAAATTTAATGAGATTGGGGATGGGTTTATGTTTCCCTGGGCTGTGGATTGGTGACTTTGCAATGCTGTTGGACACTTGGGGAAATCTTTTTTTCCCTCTCCTGTGACCCATAATTAATGCATATTCCTGTAATTCCTATCTCATTAGGCAATTTACCTTGACTCACAGAATTCCAGTGTTTCATCTGTTTTATCCAGGGCTGAGTCCAAGCAATAATCACTATTTTTAGTCCATTTTTTCCCAATCCAGCCCCTCCTGCGGAGCACTTTCCTCGGAAGATCCCAACCTCAGTGCGTGACTGAGGCTGGGAAGGGATTTGTGGGATGCTCGGAGTTTTGGAGGTAGGAATGGGAACAAGAACCCCTTTTTTCTGCTCCCTGTCTTCAGCTCCAAAGATTCCTGCAAAAGAAGCCCCCAAGGACAGGAGGAATTACAGACTTTGGTTTTCTTCCCTGCTCGCTGCTGCCTTCCAGGGCTCCCCAGCCCTGCCTGAGGCAGGGAGTTGCACTTCCCAGCCCACAGGCTTGAATTCCTCTTTGTGCAGCACAGGTAGAAGGAGGAAGGTGACTTTGGGTGGTTGTTTCCTCTTATTCCAGAGATGGGCTCGGGGATGAGGCCGTGCCTGGGAGCGGGGCAGGAACGTGTCCTGCTGCACGTCCCTGATCCTGCACCAACCATTTTGCGTTCCCGTGTCACTCCTGGGGGATGGAGCACAATTCCCTGGCCTCACACAGCCTGAACAGGGGGAAAGGAGGGAGCTGGAGCACCTGGAGGTGCTCAGGAGCTCTGGTTTCCTGAGAAGTTCACTCAGCCATGAAATGGAATGAGATAATGCTCAGGGAACAAGTGGGTTCAAGTGGGGCCGTTTGTCCCGCAGGGTCTCGTGGCCGGATTTTTGTATGACAAAGGATGGGGATGTTTGCCCAGGGATGGGCACGGGCTGGAGCTGCAGGGCAGGATCCCACAGGCCTGACACTGCAGGCCCTGACATCAGCATTCCCAGGAAAAGGGTGCAGATCTGGGAGGGAACAACCCAGGTTCCTGTGGCCCAGTGGAGCCTTTAAGAGTGCATCCAGTTTAGAGAGGATTTGGGGGAACAGATCCAGCTCTTCCTGACAGAGTGGGCACAGCAGAGGTTGATATTTGGAATATTGCTTCATTTTCTGACGTGGCCTCCGAGAAAGTTCCTGGCCAGCTCAGGCAGTGTTTCTGGGAATCAGGCAGTAAATCCAAGGTCTGTGTGCCTGGCTCCATCACACTCCCACTTGGGAATCCTCAGCACCCCTGTGGGATGGAGGCTGCTCCACCTCCCATCCCAGTTCCTCTGTTCCATACCCCTTCCTTCTGCAGGAATAAGAGCGTGTGTGCATTGGCTCCAGAGCAGGCAGAGCCCTGCTCGTGCCAGGAAGGAAAAATTTCCTTTCCAGTGGCAGCCAGGGAAGGCATTTTTAGAGGATGAGAGCACGTGGAATCTCTGGAGTCTGTGGATGTGCTCTGGGATGCAGGATCAAAATGCACCCATATATGAATTACACATTAAATGCTAGGTGTTGGCAAAGGATCTCTTCTTTCCTCCTGCATAGCACAGCCTGGGTGGCATCTTTTCAAATTAATGGGGATTACTGTGATTAATTTTGATTATTGTGATTATTCATTGCTTGTCCTATGGTACCACTTAAGGATCCCTCTTCTGAACCAGCCCCTCCTCATTAACCTGCACAAACACACGAGAAAAAAAGGGTGATTCTTCCTCTAAAAATCCTTTCCAGCTTTAATCCTGGAGTTAAATGTTAGATTTCCACAGGGAAAATTGGGGATTTTAAAGGGAAGAATTAATACTGCTGGAAAGAAATGGCTTAGCAGAAGGAAGCTCCCAGATTCCCTGTGAGGTGCCCACGTCCCCTTCAGCAAGCGCAGCTGAGTGCTCGGTGCGTGCCTGCATTATCCACAGCTGCACGTCTGTTCCCTTCAGAGCAGCCCCCCGTGCTCATGCTGCCTCCCAAGCTCCTGATTTCAGCTTTCTCTGCTCCCTTTCAACCCAAATCCTGGCAGCCAGAGGGGAGAAAGGCCAGAGCTGAATGAACACAGAGCGATTTCGGGTGCCAGGCCCAGCCAGCGGGGTTGGGGTGCTGCTGGGGACAGCTGCTGGCTGCTGTGACAGTAAAGGCTTGTTCCCCTGGCACTCCTGCAGCTGGTTTGGAACACAGCAAAATAGGGGACGTGGCGTTGGGGGATGGCTTGGTGAATGGAGATGAGCATCAATGATGCCCCTGCCCGCCTGGCATTCATGAATCGCCTTCCCCTGGAGGCTTGAAAGGCTCCAAAGCTCGCTCTGAAATATCTTGTCTGAGTTATTTTTGCACTGTTTTCTTTCCTCAAGTCGCCTGATAAAAATAAAAGAAGAAATGGAGAAGTGAGCAGAAAAGCCAGCACAGGTGATGGTCCCCACAAAGGGATTCGTGCAATCGCAGAGTATCTGAGTTGGGAGGGACACACAAAGATCCTCGAGTCACATTTGGGACAGAAAAGACGTCATTTGGTGTCCTAATCAACTGGTTTATCACATGTTTTTCTTTCTAGCCTGAATCATCTTCCAGGAAAGCCAGGAAAGGCTTCCACTGCCTGTTATGTGAATTGAGTCCTGTTTAGTTTCACACATTTCTGCTGGTTTAGGCTTAAACTTTACAGCTTGTCCTGTTGGAAGGTGCTCCTGGTCCACGATGTGGCACATCTCAGAGTGACCCTCGGCAATGAAAACCGACCCAGCTCAGCATTCCCCTCCCAGCCCCAATTACTCTTCCCTTTTTGCTAAACTTTGGCCTAAACCCTCCACTTTCCTGCAGTAATTTCCTCAGTTATCCAGTTTGTTTTACAGACACCCCCGTTTCATGTAGAATTTGCTATAAAAGACCCCACAAAGGAAACCATTAGCTCCCATCTATTTAAATGTTCCTCTCCAAACCTCGTGGTGGCCGATCCAGAACTGCAGTATTCCAGTGGCCTTTAACAAACAGCTGATTTTTCCTTCCCTATACAATGCACCATTATGTGGCATTTTTTCTATTTTTTTTTTTCCTAAGGAGAACAATGCGAGCAGCAGTGATGGGAAACTGGGAAAACAAAAGGGGCATTTAGAAGGGACTCGTTTAGAGGCTGGGAAGTGTTGAATAATGTTACACCTGATAGCAGATGCTTTCTCAGCGACCAGCACCGAGGTGTTTACTAACGGGATACTCATTGTATGTTTATGTTCGAAAATGCTATTTATGAACTCCATGCAGCCAAGTGTTTGATGTCTGTAAATTATTTAAAGTAAAAATCATGGTGGTATCTTAAGTAGTGAATTTAGATGGGATTTTAGGAGGAAATCCTTCCCTGTGAGGGTGGGAAGGGGTTGGGATGGAATTCCCAGAGAAGCTGTGGCTGCGCCTGGATCCCTGGAAGTGTCCAAGGCCAGCTTGGATGGGGCTTGGAGCACCCTGGGATAGTGGAATGTGCCTAAAATTGGAACTGGATGAGCTTTAAGGTCCCTCCCAACCTAAACCATGAGAAAAACCTGAGGAACTGAACTTGAAATGAACTTAAATTCCCCAGTCCAGGCAGGGTCACCTGGAGCAGGTGACACAGGAACGTGTCCAGCTGGGTTTGGGATGTCTCCAGAGAGGGAGATCCACACCCTCCCTCTTCCACAGCCCTGTGACCTCCATGCAAACCAGTTTTTCTGTAAATTGAGGTGGAATTTGTTGTGTTAATCTGTCCTGAGCATGGTGCTGACAACTCCAAGGTTGTAGATTCAATGTGAGCCATTCACTGAAGGGATTCCATCATCACAGTCCCTTCCAAACCAGAATATTCTGCAATTTGGATTCTGATTTAGTTTAGGATATCACTGCTCATCCTGTCACTGAGCACCACCGAACAGAGCCCGGCATCATCCCCCAAAACCCCTTGGAAATATTTTAATAGATGTAAT
>NW_005054399.1:1093714-1094094 GCF_000277835.1 Geospiza fortis
CCACCTCCCGCAGCCTCATCACAGAAACGCTCCAGCCCTCTCACACCTCCGCAGCCGCGCTGACCGCTTACTTCATTTTATTTTTTAATTTTTTAAATAAAACTTGGCATTTTCTCGCCGGTTAGCAGAGAATTCTCCCCGTTTCCCCCTATTTTACCCCGTCTCCACCGCGTCCCCTCACGTCCCGCTCGGTCGGGCCGCACACTCTCGCTATACCCGACACGGCGGCTCCGCTTTGAAGAGCAGTCTGTCAGTTTCTCCCCATTTCTGCCCTTTTTGCCCCATTTCTCCCAATTTCTGCCCTTTTTGCCCCGTTTCGCCTCATTTCTCCCCGTTTTCTCCGCGTCCCCGCCGTGTCCCCTCACGTCCCGCTCCGCCGG
>NW_005054399.1:1094522-1105325 GCF_000277835.1 Geospiza fortis
GCACTGAGCAGGCTCCCCAGGGAATGAGCACATTCCCAAAGCTGCCAGAGGAGCCCTTGGACACCGCTCCCAAGCACGTGGTGGCATCCTTTGGGATGTCCCGTACAGGAACAGCGGCTGGACCCGACGATCCCTGCAGGACCCTCCCAACGTGGGAATATTCTATGATTTTATGATCATTGTGGGTCCTCTCCAGTTTTGCACATTACATGATTCTCTTCTTTCCCAGTCCCACTTTCCTGGTGGATTGGGGATGGCTGGCTGGGGTTGGTGATGCTGGAAGCTGGTGGAGCTGGAAGGAGAACTTTGCTCACACCACGAGGCTCGTACCTCTCAGCAGAGCTGCTTGGAGCTGTTCATCCTTTCGCTTGAAGATATGGGCTCACAGTGCAAGAGAGGAACTCTTTGTCTTATACCATCAGGACTGCAGGGGCAGATGCCATCCCTGGGTGCCAACACCACCAACAGCCAGGACCTAGAGTCAACGTGACCTTAAAATATTCCACAGTGAAAGCAGTTTCCAGCCTCTGCCGTGCTCCTTTGCCTCTCGCTTTGGCACTGAGAGCTGTGCTCGGAGCCCACTGGTGCTCCGCTTAAAAATATTTACAGTGAAACCGAAACTGACAAGTAACACACTACGGTACAAATTCTAAACTTGCCCCAGATTTGTCCACAGAATCGTTAGAATTTGTAGCCTGCCAGCCTGCTTAGATTATTTTGCATCAAAACCATGCAGAAGTTGTAGTTTCGTATGGCTTTGACACGTGCTCTGGTTCTAGTTTGGTTTCAGCTCTCGGTGAAATGCGAGGTTATGACTCTTTCAGTCAAAATGAAAGCGATTCTGATATTCCCCCGTGTGTAAATCCAGGCTGCTGAGTTTCCCGTGGCTCAGTTTGCAGTTTCCTTATGAAAAACTGATTAGTGCTCTGTGCTGTGCTTTCGGTGGAGGCTGCTGCTGCTGCCCTGGGTGGATTTGGGGTGATAAATGTGCCACACCGGGGACCAAAGGGGTGTGGGGGGTGGGAAGGGAGCAGGGGCTGGCTGGAGGGGTGGGAATTGGTGGAAATCAAAGGCGTGGGACCTTGTGGTGAGTGGGACACCTGGGACGACGAGGTGGGGAACAAGGATCTGATTGGGTTCAGGTGAGTTACAGGTGGAAGCGATTGAAACTGATGGGCTGCAGGAGAGGCTGAGAGGGGCTGAGCTAGAGGGTGAAGCTGAGCTTGCAGGTTGGTGAGTAAATGTGGGCTGCTAAAAAAAAAGGGGGATAATTTTTGGGGTGGTTTTTCAAGCAGGAGAAAGGGGTGGGAATGGCTGAAAGTTGGGGGGAGACCCCAAAATACCTCTGTAGTGTGGAGTGAGGAAACCTTTTGGAGAGTGGGGTGGCAGAGGGAGAGTTTGGGGTACTGAAGCTGGAAGGAGCAGGGCAGGAGAGAATGTTTGTGTCCCTTGTTAAGGGAAGAGGTGGAGGAGAGGAAAAGTTCACCTGCTTGTTGTGCAACTTGTGCTTGGCTGTGCTGAGGCCCTGGGGAGTTCTGCTGCTGGTTTGGGGTGAGCCAAATGAACCAAAGCCAGGAAGCTGGGCCTGGTTTGAGACAGGTCACATTCCTACAGGCAGCAGTGCTGAGGCTGGCAGTGCAGGAGAGGTGCCCCACAAAAATTTGTGGGGTGGAAAGTGCTTGTTGTGTGTGAGCTGGAGAGGTTGCGAGCGGGCAGATTCCCCCTGGATGCTCCAGTGGGAAGGAGGGTTTGCCCTTTGATCTCTTTGGAGTGCCTGGCTTTAAAAACAGCAGAGAAACAATTCCGTGCCTCTGTGCCAAGCTGCTCTTGCAGGTTTTTTTCTGGAGATGGAAGCATTTAGTGTGACAGCTGATTTTTCTCCCAGACGCGGCGATTCCGCGCGCGCCGAGGCTCAGACTCGCTGAGGAGACGGTTGATGCCGTTGTGACAGTTTGACATTCCTCAGCCGTGGGATGGTTTCCCCCCTTCTTTCATTTCACCCTTTCATGTGTAACCCTTTCCTTTCCTTTGCGGGGGGGGATTTGTGTAAAGGTGTTGGGGAATGTGATCAGGGCTCAGCTCTGGGAGCTCAGGGATTGTTCTGCTCCTGGGTGGGAGAGTGAAGGACCTTGAGCGTGGGGGAGGAGAGAAACACGATTTGGGGTGTGCAGTGACCCCAAAGTGTGCTCACAGGGCTTGTCACCTCCTTCCTGCCCCCACCCCATTCCCAAGGGGGTGTTCATTGCCTGCTGTGGTATGGGAGGTGTTCTCCCTGAGGATCCTCCTGTGTGGAAGGAGGACAGACAGAGCAAGGCAGGTGTGGAGTGTCCTTCTGTGTGCCCTCCCCCTTTGCTTTTACTCTCCCCTTCCTTTTTTGTGTCTTTTGAAGGGGTTTTCCAGAAGCAGCCTGAGCCTGGGAAGTCCCTGGCAAAGCAGCTGCTGTGTGAGAGGCAGGTTGGGGATGGGAGGTGGGAGAAGATCTGAGAGTTTGGAGAGGTCAGAGACCAACCCCACCTGCTGCTGGCAGGGGTGGGAGGGCAGGGAAAGTGGATCCAGCTGGAAGAGCTCCATGAGGTTTGGTCCTTACAGCATTGTCCCGTCCCTCTATCCCTTGGAAATGGTCTCTCTCTGTTCCCTGGTGGCTCCTTCAGGTCCTGCAAGGCCACAATGAGGTCACCCTAGAGCTTCTCCTCTCCAGGTGAACAACCCCAGCTCTCCCAGCAGAGCTGCTCCATCCCTCTGCTCATCCTGGAGCCTCCTCTGTGCTCTCTCCAGGGTCCTCCCTGTGCTGGGACCCTGGAGCTGGAGGCAGCTCTGCAGCTGGGGTCTCACCTGGAAAGGGCAGAGGTTTGGCCAAATGTCACTGGGAGATTTGCAGCTTTTCCATCCTGCTCCTGCCCCGAGTGTGTCCCCTGTGACACGGGTGGGTGTTTTGGCAATCCAGAAATACTTTGAGGTCTTGTTGGAAGTGCTCTTACAGGTAAATAGCTGGTCCCAAAGCTCTCGACAGCAAATGTGCATTATTTGCTCCCTTCACCCTCGTTCTAAATCATTTTTAAGTGCTCTTTTTGGGTGATTACCATCACCAGATTCCAGCTGTAGAAATTTCAGTAATTAGATACCACCCTCCCCAATCTCAGCCAGGCTCTGTGGAGAGCTTTGAAATAAAAGCTATTATTTAAATCCAGTTTATCTTCCTTCTCCTTATGTATTGTTTAATAGTATTTTCTTTCCCCAGCGCCAGAGCTACGGGAGGTCCAGGCTCCTTCTTCCTAAATCTGAAATCCAAAGCCCTCTCGGGGGGTTTGGCTTCCTGTAGGCTCCTGGCTCTCCCCGGTGTCCTTCCTCCTCTCTTTCTCTGCCATCTCCCCTGCTTTCCCTTCCCTCAGCTTTATTCAGAGGCTCCCAGTAGCTTTCAGCCTGCCTGCTCAGGGTTAGAGAACATCTTCAGGCACTTTTGCTGCCCTGGGAGGTTTTATTCCAGCTCAGTGCTCCTTGGCAGGGCTGTGCAGCACCAGCTCTGGGTCCTCTGAGCTGCTGCATCCCCCTGGAATGGGAATAAAAAAATAACAAAGGTGGAGAAGGGAATCTCTCTCCCTGTCTTCTCCTTGCCCAAAGCCCCTCTGGAGCAGAGGGATCTCCCCAGGGCATCCTCCAGCTGTGGGCTGGGGTGGTTTTGGGCAGCCTGAGACCCAAAGGGAAGCTTTTCCTATTTCCACAGCTTCTCAAACAAGGAGGCAGCAGGGAGATAAGAACTTCAAACCCTCCCCTCGAGCAACCACCCCAAAGTCTTCAGCTTGGCTGTGAAAGGCAAGAAAACAAAAAAGGTGTTAAGGGCAGAGCACTTTTTGTGGTTTTGTGGGTGCTTGGCTTCACCCTTTTGCTCAGTGCTCTGGTGTTGCTGCTTCTGTGTTGCAAAACTTTGCAGGGGAATTCATCAATTGAAAATTTATTTGATTCATTTCTCTGGTAATAAAATACCAGGACTATTCTGCTCTTTCTTCTCTCCAGCAGTGCAACCTCAGCTTGCAGCATCCAGCTCAGGGCCTGTTCAAATGCCTCCTTGGGTCAAAGGGGCACTTGATAAACTGCTCCAGGCAGAGTTTTTGTGTAGTTTGGTTTTCAGGCAAACCTCTCTGCTCTTGGTTCAGTTCTTCTTGTGGTTAGGGCATCAAGGAAAAGTTAAGACTTCTTTTAACAAGAGGGGGGGAAGACAGAAAAAGCCATATGACCGGGAAGTTTTGGGTTTCACATCTTTAAATCTTTCCTGAGCATGAAAAATGGGATCCTCTCATTGTCCCACCATGGCAGTCTGAGCCTGGGCTGAGGGAAGGGAGCTGAGGTGCCAGGGAAACCTGGATGGAGCGAATCCCTTTGGATGGGGACGCTTGGGTGCTGGTTATTGGTACCATGGCGGGGTTGAACATGCTGGGTTTGGGGGGAGAGGGGAGGGAGAAGGTAGAGAAGGGGGGGAGTTAATGGAAAAGTACAGTGAAGCACCTTCTGAGGTGAGGATAAGTATGGAAGGTCTATTAGCAGCCCTGGTAATTTGCATGTATTATGTAAAGCTCAGCTGGCAGCAGGGAGAGCTCCCATGTGAGCTGTCAGAGGCTCTGCAGTGGGAGGCAGACCTGGAGCTGCTCTGTTCCCTCCACCTGCACAGCCCCAGGAATGGCACATTCAGCTGCAACTCCTCGGTCCTGGAATTGTCCCTGGGAAGGGAAGCACAGGCAGTGAGGCCAGGGATGGTGAGATCTGTGCCAGGGCTGGAGGCTTGGAGGGTGCAGAGGCCCAGGGAAAAGCTGCAGGAGCAAGGAGAGCTGGGGCAGTGTGCCCCAAGCCCTGCAGGGTGGTCATGCTGCCCGTCAGTGCCCAAAGTGGAAGCAAAGTTGTTTGAGCTGTGAGATGCAGAGTGAAAAATCCCCAAACACGCGGCCACAGGGAGAGAGGTTCCAGAATAAGGGTTAAGGAAGAGGAAGGAGCACAGGCTTTGGGGGAAAGGGATTTTTATACTCCCTGTCCAAGCCACAGTTGAAGGGAAGGCTCCTGGAGAAGGCAGCAGGGTCTGTTACACTGAATTTAAGGCTCCAGTTTCTCTGGGCTTCAGGGAGAGGAAGCAATGACAAGCTGATAAATAACTTCCCTTTTTCCCTCCTGGGTCTGAGCATCTCCTGTGCTGCTGAAATCCTCTGCAGTTTCTTTAGTTTTGGCTCTTCCCCGTGTCCAGCAGCACAGGAACTGCAGCCTGGGGGGGAAACCTCAGGGCTGGCTGGGTGGAGGTGGGAGCTGCATGGGGATGAAGCCATCCCAAAGATGCTGGAGAGGGAGCCTGGAGTGATCCCAGACTGAGCACGGGGAGTGTCCAGGAGAGGGAGCTGGATCCGGGATGGAGCTCTGGGAGTGCGAGCGTCACCTGGCAGGTGATGGATCGGGCACAGCTGGCACGCTGGGGTTTGCTTTGGGGCAGGTGAACCCTCCCAAAATCAGGGCTGGTGCTGCTGGGTTTTCATTGCGGATGGGGCTCTGGGAAATCCCAGCAGTGGGAAATGGGAAAACCCCTTTGGAGTCTGAGCTGGGCCATCCAAAATGTGCATTTCATGGCAGCTCCAACCCATTTTTTGCTGCCTGCAGGCTCGGAGAGGCTGAGCAGGATTCTGTCCATCCAGTGTGCACTTTGCTGGAATTGCTGGTGTTTGTTTTTCCTAATTTACCCTTTCCTTGTTTGTCTCGTGCACGGCACAGGGGTCTAATTTGGACTTTTTTTAGGCAAAAACCTGCTCAGCATTTATGGGTTGGGGCAGCAATTCTGGAGCATTTAGAGGTGAATTTGATTAGCACTTTTGGAAAACTGTGCAGCAAATTGCAGTGCTAATCATGGGAAATCAAGCCACGGAGTTTAAAGGCAGAACTGGCTTTCAGTTGGCTTTTTTAAAGCCAAAAATGAAGATATTAAGCTATCTAAAGCTCAGAAGAATTTGATTTCTGCTGGTTTCATGTCAGGCTTTCTGATTACACAGTTGTGCTGAGCTGAGTGTTGGTGGAAAAATATGGGTAAAATAGCAAACACTTAATTTGTGTCCCAGAACTGATCCTGTAGTGTTTGAATCAGCTTTTCTCATGTCTCTCCCTATCGATAATTGAGTAAAATAATTGAAGAAAAAATGTCTCTTATTTGTAAAATCATTCACTGTGTAGAAAAGATGGATGGGAAGAGACACAACCCATTAGCTCCCAACTTTATTGTGCCATCCCTGGGGTTCAGGATCTTCTGGGATCAAAGGGAACCCTCCCAGTGACCTCTGCTGTGTGCTGCTGATGACTTTTAGTGGTTTTTAAATGAGAATAAAACCCGTGGCTGTGTGCAGGGAGCTGGGGGAGCGTTAAGTGGATTAAGTGGAACCCACTGGAGACTTTTGTCTGGGGAATGGGACTTTCAGTCGGATTCCCTGGGGCTGCAGACTTTGGGTTGCTGCTTCAGACTTCAAAGAAATGGGAAAATTTGGGCTCTGATTTCACACAGCCTCTCCCCCAGTGCTCCCAGTGAGAGACACACCAGATGAACACCAGGGTTGTTGTTTGCAGAATGCCAGCATTGAGATAAGGAAGGAAACAGATTTGATCGTTAACCAAGGAAGATTGGGGAGGGGAACAAATTGGCTTTTTCCAGGAGCTCTGGTGCTGCTGCCCGTGACGTGGCTGCTGTTTGGGTAATGTTTGAAGGATGGGTAAATTAGTGGATGCTGCCTAATCAGGAAATGTTGGCCTTCCTCGTTTTTTATTTTTTTTCCCCGAGACATGGAGATTACTGGAGTTACAAACTGCAAATTGGTAACTGCAGGAGATGCCTAAAATATGAGATAATGCCTAAAAACTGCCCAACTTTCTCTGTAGGACATCAAATGCTAGGTCTGTGAGCTGTAATTAAATTGCTGATGTGCTGTTAAAAAAAGCAGCTGGCTGGTCTAAGAGTGTCCAGGGCTGGAGCAGCAACACTATAAATGGGACAGCTGGAAGGACATGGAAAAGTGGGAATTGAAGGGGTGGGAAAATGGTAAGATTTTGGATTTCCAACCTTCCAGGGTGTGAGAGGATGCAGAGGGTCAGAGCTGCTGTTCTGGGCAGTTGTGGGGGTGAACCATGGGCTCAAAGAATTGAGGGTGCTCTGAGCAGCTCTGGGGTCCTCAGCACAGGAAGGAATTGGAGCAAATCCAGAGCTGGAGCCAGGCTGGGAGAGCTGGGGGTGCTCACCTGGTGAAGGGAGAGCTCAGAGTCCCTGCAGGGCCTGAAGGGGCTCCAGGAGAGCTGCAGAGGGACTGGGGACAAGGGATGGAGGGACAGGACACAGGGAATGGCTCCCAGTGCCAGAGGGCAGGGCTGGATGGGATATTGGGAATTGTTCCCTGGCAGGGTGGGCAGCCCTGGCACAGGTGCCCAGAGCAGCTGGGGCTGCCCCTGCATCCCTGGCAGTGCCCAAGGCCAGGCTGGACACTGGGGCTGGGAGCACCTGGGGACAGTGGAAGTGTCCCTGCCATGGCAGGGGTGGGATGAGAGGATCTCCAAGGTCCCTTCCAGCCCACACCATCCTTGAACACCTCATTAATGGTGTCAATGATTTTAAGCTGTCTCATGAACAATATTTTGATCTGTGAAGTGTTTTCAATACAAGGAAAAGATTCTTGTACTTGGTAGGTGCCCAGGTAATGTTACATAAAGCTGGAGATCTGTTCTCCTCCAAAGCCAAGACAGGATTTACAGGATTCCTGTGCCTGCTGCATTGGGGTTCATAGAAACCACAGAATCCTGGGATGGTTTGGGGTGGGGGGAACCTTAAAGATCCTCCAGGTGCAACCCAGGGCACCTTTTGTTGGGCACTGTGGTGACTGTGTTGGATTTTAATGGAGATAAGGACTTGGGAATAAATTCCTTCCAAGAACGTCTTCCCTAATTTTGGATTCCAATCCTCTCCCTCATCCTGGATGGTTCCTCACACAGTTTTTCCCTCTCTTTTTTTTTCCCCTGCAGTTGTGGCCTTCCTGGTGGCCTTTCACCAGAACAAGCAGCTGATAGGGGAGAAGGGGCTGCTCCCCTGCAAGCTCTACCTGCAGGATGTCAAGAAATACTTCAAGGGGAAGGTTGGCCTGGATGCCCTGAGCTATGCCCCCACTCTCATCTGGTTCCTGGACTGGTCTGCCATGGACAGCACCCTGGATTGCCTGGCCCTGGCTGGCCTGGCAGTGGCAGCCTTTGTGCTGCTGACTGGCTGTGCCAACATGGTTCTCATGTTCCTGCTGTGGCTCCTCTACCTCTCCCTGGTCAACGTTGGACAGATCTGGTGGGTCCTCAGTCTCTCTGCTCTGCTTCTCCCTCGTGCTGTTTGTGGTACACATTGATTTTTCCTGGTGCAGTTTGGATTTCCAGTCCAATTTGTGGTTGCTCCTCACCAGATTATCCCTGTAGGAATGTGAGATAAGGACAGCACCTGGCAGGAATGATTTATGGGCACTAATGATTTATGGAATGTCCCAGCTCTGTCTTAGCTGGGATATCTGCCCTGAGTTCTCCTCTGCTCATTGCTGCAGGGTGGGATTTGATGATCTTCATTCCGTGATTCCATGGCCTTCCGTAATTCCATGGCATTCCATGCTGTTACCCCAGCTGTGCAGTGCTTCCCCTTTTGGCTGTTGGAGGGAATTCCCTCAATCATTGTTTTTAGGGTGGTTTCTCAGTTTTCAGCTCTGTCCAGGAGAGAGCTGCAATCTGTGTTTCACACTAAGCACAGAAAGTTTGTGGGGGGGAAAAGGAGAAACCCTGACTCCTGTAAATCACCCTGCTGCAGGGGAGGGCTGTGCTGCTAAAATAAAGAGTTTGCCTTGTCCTCGCTCTTGTTCAGACCCCAAATGCATTGTTTGAAAGGGGATGAAAACCCTAAATCTCATCAGGTCACCTCCTGAGGTGCCTCTGCCTGCAGCTGAGCTCGTGTGGAGGGAAAAGCTTCTGCCATCAGGAGGTGCCCAGGGAGATTCTTCCCAAATGTTCTGGCTTTACAGCAGGGCACCTTTTCCACGGATGGGCTCAGCGGGTTTGATTTTACGGGTTTGCATGTGCTGCCCCGTTCATTCCCATCCTACTGCAGCTGGAATGTCAGTGGGTGAAGGAGAGCAGCCTCTGAAAAGCTCCATTCTCTGAGCTCTTAACTCAGCACCAAGCTAAAGCTGGCAGACCGAGCCACAGAGCTGGACAGATAACTCTGGTGGATGGTTTTCCATTGCCTGTTCCCAAATTATTCCAGGATTTCTTGTCTATTTTCTGGATGTTTTAAATGTGGAAGGGCAGGAATTCAAGCATCCTCTTGCTCTGGCTTCCAGGGGTACAGGAGCAAAACCTGGCTGTGATCCTTGACTTCCTCCTCTTTGTGTTTCTGTTTGGAGGGGGAGAAGGGAAAAAATCCCAACAGCCTCCCCCTGAGGCTGCCAAGGTTTTGAGGCTGAGCTCTGGAGCTGCAGTGACTCCAGGGCTGGAGGTTGGATCTGTTCATTCCTGGAGCAGTGGGATAATTAAGACAGGCTCTCTTCATTAGTGCCCACAGCTCTCTGGAGTGTTCCCTGTGCTGCTGCTGTGCTGTAGAGCTCTTGTAGTTTTATTTTTTTTTTAAACCCACCTGGAATGTGGGTTTTTTCCACGTCTTGGGGCAGTGGGTGCTGTGCTGCTCCTCTGCTCCCACTTTTCCTGGCATGGGGGCTGTTGGCTCCTCTGACAGTCCTGCAGAACTCCTGAGATTTTCCCAAAATAATTCCAGTTGTGCCTGGTGAGCTCCGAGTGGCTGTTTTGGCACTTTTTTAAGGAAGAAGCCAAGGGTGGGGGGTACAGGGAGGAGCCCTTACCCAACCCCAGCTCCTTGTGCTGGGGTCCCCTCCCAGCTCCAGGACAGTGATCCTGGCAGGAAGGCCCCTGGAGCCTGTTGTGCTTGAAAGGAGTTGACTCCTGATAGTTGAGATAAGGATGGATTATTTTTTTTCCCCCCTCCTTTCCTCCTTGAGATTTGGGGGTTGAAATTTAGCTTGGTGTACAACAAAAACACACCAAGGGGGAAGGGGTAAGAGAACAGGGGGGATTAGAGGTGTTCCCTCAGCTGCTTTTCCTCTTAATTTCAGTATTATACAGGAAATGAGGTGGTTCTTGGGAAGGGCTGAGGCAGAGGACTCCCAGCAGCCCAACTCATTCAGCTGTGGGCTCATTTTCCATCAGATCCTCTGCAATGGGTCAAACCCAGATTATTCCAGTGTGACATGGAATTCCCTGGACAGAGAGGTGCTGGCTGCTTCCAGTACTGGGAAGGAACAAAGCAGGGCTCACTCAATGCTCCCTGTCCTGCAGGAGCTGTGGTGCTGCACAGGGAGCAGCTCAGAGTACCCAAAATCTGCAGTATTGGCCCTAAAACCAAGGCTGGCCTTAAACCCAAGGCTGGCTTTACATCTCCTTCTCACACTGGTTTCTGGGTGGGGGCAGATGGTGCAGTGATTGTCTTGCTCCCAGTTTGGGGCAGGTTAAGAGGTTTTGATGGGTTCTGTTGCTTCTCCAGAGCACCTGAAGAGAGCCCAGCTCTCCTGAAGTGGGAAGGACAATGCCAGACATTCCTGGCTGGAGGGATGAGGCAGCCCAGCACAGAGGTCTCTGAAACGAGCAGGAAATTCCTCCTGTGGCCCAAATATATAAAAAAATCCTTTGTGGCTCAAAATAAAAACTTTTTTTTTTTTTTTTTTTTTTTTTTTTTTTTTTTTTTTCCCCCCTTGTCCTGTTTCCACT
>NW_005054399.1:1105436-1108061 GCF_000277835.1 Geospiza fortis
ATAGAGCTCTCTTCTCTAGGCCAGAGAGGGACAATTTATTCCTTTTATCGCCCTTTTGTCTATTTTAATTTTAAATGTCCCTATTTGTTTTGGGCTGCTGAAGGAGCAGCTCTTTCAACTGCTGCCCAGCTGGCTTGGGCTCAGCCAGGGGAAGCTTCAGAAGAGCAAAGTGTGGCCTTTGAAGGGCAGGACACGTTCCCTGCCTGCCCTGGCCCCACCTGGCAGCTGGGGACAGCACAGCTGAGGGCTTGGAGGTCTGAAACCCCTCAAGAAACCGTTCCTCTGAGCTGTTTGCAGGATAAGGAGTTGCTTGGGCAGCCTAAAACCCCAAGAACCAGGCCCAGCTTGTGTCCCTTGGCTTTGCCACTTTGTTGTCCTTGACTCTCAGCAGCCTGAAGTAAGATGCACTTTGGTGGTGCTCGCAGTGAAGTGACCTTGCAGAGAAGTTGATTTATTTTGGTGCCTGGGAAGCGTGGGGTGGGGATTGCCAGTGCTTTCCACCTTGAAACGTGGTGGTTTTTGTCACGCTGGGTTTCCCAAACCAGCTGTGGGTCTGTGCAGACTAAACCTGGATGTGTTTGGGGTCGAGGCCACCCATGTGATGGTGTCACACTTCCGTCAGAAGCTCAGTGTGTCTGCCTTAAAATACTGGATTTTTTTTTCTTTTTTTCCCCATCTGCCACTTTGAACTTTTCCCTTTTGAAGTAGGAGTTCAAAATCTGCCAGGGCAGAGGAATATTTAATATCTGACCTGTTGGGTGAAGTGCTGAATCATTATGTTCATTTTAACCTTGATTATTCCTGTCATTTTTGCAGTAGTAAAATAGGAGTAAAGTGACAGTAGTCAGTTTGAGTCGAGTAGAAGCTGTTTAAAGATGTTTTAAAAAGATTTTTGTGGGAATTCCTTGTAGCCCAACATCCATTTTGCAGCTTGTCCAGAGTGCAGCTCCACTGGTCCCGCACAAATGGCTTTGCCTTTCCCCCCACTTCCTCCTGAATTATTCCTATTGTGAATTTTCATCCATTTAAACAGGAATATGGGAAAAGCTTGGCTGGTTTAGTCAAAATCCTCATTGCAGGTGACCCCACGCAGCCTCCACTTGTGGTGTGGGATTGTGTTTGTGGGGATGAGCAGGACAAGCTCTGGGGGAGAGGCTTCCAGCAGAAATTAAATCAGTTTTTGTACCAGAATCACTAATGCACTTCTAAAATGGCTGAGTAATTCTGGGATAAATTCACTTTTATCCCCCAGTAAGGTGTCTCCAGAGAGCTATTACATTTTCTTATAGAAACAAACTTTTCAGCCACTCTGCCACTGATCTCCTGTTTGTTCTCCTGTTGTTTCCTCCCTTCCAGCATTTCCAACTGGCATCTGAAAACCTTTCCTTCCCCTGGGTTATTGTGTTCCCAAAGCTCATTGCCCGTTGTCAGACAGCACAGATTAAAAAAGGGAAGGGAAAAAAAAAAGGCTGGGATGGTGGGATTTTAAATCCTGTTGCCTTTATTTTCTTTCTAGATTCTGGTTGAGTTACAGGAGCTCAAGGGAATAAGTTAAACAAGGCAATAAACAAAAGGTTATAGCACGAGGTGGCTGCAAGGTTCTTTTTAGTGGGGTCTTCCTTGTGGAAAAGGGTGGTGCAGCAGGGATTTAGGGGGCCAGAGAGAAGGAGCAGGCAGGGATTTGGGGGGCCAGAGAGAAGGAGCAGGCAGATCCTTTTTATCTTGCAAGGGATATGAAATGTGCCCTTTGAATTGCCCAGAGGGGGAGGAGATGCCTCAGTTTCTGCCCCCGAGTTCCTGGTGGTTTTTCCCCTTTTGCTGCTGGAACAGCAGCTTGGAAGTCTCACATTAAAGGACATTTTGGAAGGCCAAGTGTGCAGCAGGTCAGGCAGGCTTGGCTCTGAGGCAGGTGGTTTAATTGCAATTAAATGAGTGTCCTCAGGAGTTCGTCTGTAACAGAGAAGGACGAAGGGCTGGAGTGTGGTGGGGGGTTTGTGGGGTTTGTTCTCATTAAAAAGCACTTGAACCATGCAGGGTTTAATCAGGGTGAGCTGAGGGCTGAGCTCCAGTGGGGCTCAGGAGATGCTCAGGGAGTGTTTTCCCTCTCCAGGAGCATGTGTGGCCATTAAATCAACCTCTCCCAATGCTTTTTCCTCTTATTTAACACACCTTTGGGTTTTGAGATTTTTAGGTGCTTTGTCCAGACTGATGCAGCCCAGCAAAAGTTGGAGACAGGTCTGTGAGTTCCTTACTCCAGGTTGGAAAGCAGCCAGGGTGTGAATCAGGGCTGGATTTGACGGAACATTCCCATTTTTAAGCACTTTTTGTTTGTGACCCTTTGATGGTGAGGGCACGAGAGTGTGGATGGGATTGTCCTGGAGTGGTTTGGGGTGGAAGGGAATTTAAGGACGATCCCATTCCATCCCTCTGCCCATCCTGAGCAGCAGATGAAAATTCCCCTTTGGAGCTGGCAGCAGCCCAAGACAGCAGGGATCTGTGGATTTTTAAGCAGTTTGGATAATTCAGGAAGATTTTATTTTGGAAAAAAAAATGGGGTGTCACTCCCTGTGGGATTGTGTTTGTGGGGATGAGCGGGGCAAGCTCTGGGGGAGATGCTTCCAGCAG
>NW_005054399.1:1108100-1112672 GCF_000277835.1 Geospiza fortis
GAAATGACCGAGTAATTCCGGGATAAATTCACAGTAAGGTGTCTGAAAATTCAGGGGCTGTGAAGAAAGGAATGGCAACCTGGGTGTCCTGGGTTTTGTCAGGACGCGTGGGGAGTTCTCAGGGATCACTGCACAGGCAGGAGTGGATGTGGCAGCTGGGCTTGACAGGGTGACCTTGGCAGGGGCTGCCCATCAGTCTCTGTCCTGCTTTATCATGTCTGGAAGTGATACAAGCTCGTACTGAGGGGCTGTAATTCTTAACTGAGACCAGCTTCCCATTCAGGTTGGAAGTGGAAGCAGAAATTCCTGTTGTGCCTGAATCCAGTGTCCAGTTTTGTGTATTGAAAAGAAATAGATAAATTTCGTTACCCAAATCACCTTGGTGCCTTTGCTAAATTGGAGGTTTTTAGAGCCTTGTAAACATAACCCTTTTTGCAACCTGGCTTTATTTGCCCAGCTCTCCAAAACACCCCAAAAACAACACCTAGAAAAGTTAGAATATCTCATTCCTTAATGAGGCCTTGGCAGGGACGTTCAGGAATTTCTTTGTTATCTCAGCTTCGCATCCCTTTTTGCTCGGAGCTGCCCTCCCTGTGTCCCCAGCAAGAAAAGATGATCTCTGCAAACATCAAGCCAGAGTTGCAGGATCTCAGGGGGTCATCCTTCCTGCCCAGGAAGCTGCTTTTTGGCACTTCCTCCCCGCCCAGAAGAGAGGGAGTGGATCGGTTTCAAAGAATGCTGCGAGCAGCCCTGAGCGCTGGGGATGACACATTAATGAAAACAAAGATTAATTCCATGTGACACCGCTGCCTTGCAGCACAACTGGGAGCTAATGAAGCTAATGAGAACCATATTTGGGGTGAGAGATGGAAATTGAATCGTGGCTGATGGCAGAAATGAATCACTGAATGTTTTCCCCCCGCATGAGGAAGGTTTTCCCCTCCTTGCCCTGGGTTGGGGATGGGATTGGGGTGGGAGCAGCCCTTGAGAGGTCCCAGTGGGGTTTGGAGCGGGTGGGCAGCAGGAGCTGATCCATGGCTGGGCTGGTGCTGCAGAGCTGGAATGTGGGAGGTTGCTGGTCCTGGGTGAGGTGAGTGCAGGTGGCACTGGGCAATCCCAGTCTGCAGAGGCCAGCCCCAGAGAGATCCATGCATGCAATTAAAATTATGTAATATTTATAATGCGTAAATGCGTTATATATATATATATATATAATATTATATACTACATGTCCTAGATATGCATTTATTTGTATATATATTATATGCAATATAAATGCATATATTTACGTGCATTTATTTAAAAATGCAGTTTAATGCAATTAAAGGGTTCCTCTTTTAATCAAGCGATTACTGACATCCTGTTTTCCTGGGATTTTACCTGCAGAACCTTTCTGCTGGCAGCAGCAGGATCACAGCAGTGCTCAGGAGGTGATTCCCACTTGTTCTGGGTGCTGGGTGTGTCCAGGCTGCTGCTGATCCTGGGGTTTTCCACAGTGTCCAGCTGTGCTCCTGCTGCTGGGGCTCATCCCAGCCCAGGGACGCTCAGCCTGGCCTGTGATCCCGTTTTCCCCTTTCCCTGGGCTCAGTGGCCAGCCCAAGGAGCAGCTCCCAGTGGCATTCCCAACGCTGCCACCTCAGCACCTGCTCTTGGCTCTGGCAGGATTTGACCAAAGCAAACCCCACTGGAGTCTGTCAGACTGTGCAGCCCCCCTGTGCGGGCTCTGGAGCCGTCTGTGACTTTGGGAAGGAGCATGGGCAGAGCTGCTGAGTGCTGGGGCTCAGCTCCATCATTCACATTTGCTCTCCTGGGCAGGCCTTGCCAGGGGAGTGATGTTTTGTAGCACAGTGTGATGTTTTGGCAAGAGCCAGGTGGATGCACAGGGTGGGACATCCCTTTCCTCACCCCCTGCTTGCCTCCAGCCCTGCCCAGGCACCTTTCCCAGCACGAGGAAGAAACCTCCTCCTCCTCCTCCTCCTTTATTTTTAAAGCTAGCCCCGTTCCTCCCATTTCAATGTGGATGTTGTAATTACAGAGCACAGAATCCCAGCTTTTAGAGCTCTGTGACCACAAGAAAGTGAATCCAGAAACCAGACTGGTTTCATTTGCTCCCATTCCAGCTGATTTCCTCCCCCCACCGTGGCTGTGCAGTGCTGAAGGCTTGGCAGGGACCAAAACCAGCTGTCAAAAAGGTTTCTTACCCCCACACTTTTAAGTTAATGATGTTCTGAAATTAATGGTGCACCAGACTAATCCTGGATCTCATTTTCATGAATTTTGCCAGGGATGTTTCCCAAATGGGCTGGGGAAGTGAATCCCCAGGTCCCAGGGGGAAAAAAAAAGGGTGTTTTTCCATCCTAAGTGTTTACAGCTTTAATTTGGTTGGTATATTGTGGTTTTCCAGCAAGCTTTCAGTAACTTTTGGAAGCTGTGGATGAGCTTTTCCACTGCTCAGGGCCAGGGAAGTGGCAGAGTCTGGGTGTCCCCTTGCTCTGGAGGGTGGCTGTGGGCACAGGAGATGCTCCAGCCTTGGCACAGGGTGGGGAAAAGCTGAAGGGGCTGAGTTGGATTAGCTGAGGGAAAATCAAAAAAGCTAATTAAAGTAATTAGTTGAAGGAAAGGAGGCAGAGCAAAGGTATGAGAAAGAACAGAGAGGTTGGAACCCTGGCACAGAGGGGTTGTGGAGTCATCCCTGGACAGGGTTTGGAGCACCTGGGACAGTGGGAGGTGTCCCTGCCCATGGCAGGGGTGGCACTGGGTGGGATTTGGGCTCTTTCCAACCCAAACCACCCCAGGATTCTGTTCTCTGCCCTTTGCCCCTGGGGGCAGGACAAGGAGCTGCTGGTTTGTGTGCTGGGAAGGAAGATCCAGGTCAGGCTTAAGGAAATGTGCGCGTGGAATAATCCCGGGCTGGGTGCCTGGAGAAGGGAGGGGAAATCTCAATTTCTGCCTGGTCAGGTGAATCTCTCACAATCCTGTTCTGGGACAGGTGCATTTCCCACATTTTCTGTGCTTCCATGGCTTAACCCTTTAACACCCTGCTGGATTTGTGGCAGGTGGGCCATGCAGCTTTCCCTGTCCCTGGAATTTTGGAAGGAAGCTCCCTTTGGTTGCCTGCTGTGACCTGGGGCTGCTCCAGGGCACATGATCCTCTGGGATTGGATAGGGATCCATCCCTCCCTGCCAGAGGGAAAACCTGCACAGTTAAAATGCCACATTCCCAACCTTCCCAGCTCACAGTGGAGCTCCCACCTTGTGGAGACCTCCTGGAAACCTTTTGGGGACCACATCCTGGTGGAAAATAGAAAATATGCCTGTACCCAGGAACTTTTCCCTCATCCCAAGCTCCAGAGCCCAGGGAAGGAGAGGGATTTGTGATGGAATCATCCAAGTTGCCATCTGGGATCACTTTCCATGGGGATGTTCTCCGTGGGGAGCAGCAGTGGGAGCTGTTAACACCAGCTGCAGATTTAGGGATGAGCAGGGAGTTCTCCTGCCTGTGGGAATTCAGCTGGAAGGAGCTGGTGCTGTTGGGCACTGCTGGAGTGGAGTTTTATTCTGTTTTTAGTACAAATTCAGCTGGATTTTCCTCAGAACATCCAGAATTTATAGATGTAAAACAAGCAGAGTTTATAGATGTAAAGGCAAAACCTGCCTGGTTTATCCTATTTTTAATGGACTCTGTTTGGAATATCTTTTTGGGCATGTTTGACAGGTTTAGAGACCCCTATCCCAAACAACCCCTGCATTAAATAACCTGAGCAGCTCTGGGGCAGCTGAGTGGAGAAGGAAATGTGAATTTATGGGGCAAGTCTGGCTGATGAGCTCCTCCTCCAGCAAATAAAACCCATCATCCCCCCTGCTTTGCATGCAGGAAAAAAGGAATTCTCTGGAAAAGGTGGCATTTTGTGTTGGGTGGGGAATTCCTGACCCCTGGAAGGTTTTGCAGAGCTGTGTCCTCAAACCCCTGACAGCAGGAAGTGTTTTCCTTGGGAACAGTGGGGTTCAAAGCAGGTTTTGCTCTCAGTTTTTACCTTTCAGGAATATACTGAAGCTGGAATTAATCATCAGGACAAGGCGGCGAAAACAATTTAACTCAAATATTAAATGATGTTTATGATTCCCAGGTGATCCAGGCTAAGTGGGACATGGGTTTTCCTCCCCTGACGAGTCAGGGCTGAAAATGTTGTCTCTTCCAGCAGAAAACAGCCCTGACATCACTTTTTAATGGGATTTATGCAATCCAAGTGGAATATACTTTGAATCAGCAGAATTTCTGCATTTGACAACGTGCAGATCAAAAGTTCTGCTGGTGAAATTTACCCCCAGGCCTGCGATATCAAATCCATGTTTTTCCTTATTATCTGTTGGGAATGCTTCAAATACCAAAATGTGGGGAGGAAAAAAAAAAAAACCCAACACATTTTTTAATAAATACTTCTGTTAACTCATTATAACCACCTTGAAAAGGAAAACTGGTGATTAAATTCTAAACCCCCAGCCTGAAATCTGTGGGAATTGGGTACCTGCCCTGCTTGTACCTATTAAAATCTAAGAAATCCCTGCAAGAAT
>NW_005054399.1:1112685-1124128 GCF_000277835.1 Geospiza fortis
TCCTGCTGCTTTTATGGATTCAGAGTGGGCCATTTGGTTTGGTTTCCTTGGCATTTGTCTCGCAGGCTTCTTCAGAGAAATAAATCCACACGTGTTTGCCTGTCATCACATGACGGGGCCGGGAGCCTGGATTGATGTAATCAGCACCAGACACACGTCAGAAAACTTCATGTGGTTCAGCAAAATACAATATTTTATTAATTCCTCATTTGGGGGGGGGGGGGTTTTAAATGGGCCTCAGGGGGTTCTTAGCTTGTGCCAAGAAATGAGAGTGGTTCCTGTGAGTTGGTGTTGAGCAGGATGGAGATCAGCAGAGTGAGGTTCCCTTAATGACAAATAACTTCGTAAAAAGCTGCTTTTATTATTCATTAAATTACAAATGATCCTGCTATTTTTTTCTCTTTAAACATCAGTAAATCTGTAGGAAGTTGTTGTTAAGTATGGTGTAAAATATTGAGGTTGATTGGTTCAAAAACCCATCGGTGATGAGTGTAAAATGCAACTTATTCAGGATATTTTCAGTTGTAGCAAATCCTTCTTAAAATCTTTGAAATGTGCTGTGTTTCTTAGTATTGGGGTGGGGTTTTTTGGTTTAGTTTAATATGCTACAAATACATATAAATAAATACAAATAAATGCAAATACAAATACAAATAAATGCAAATACAAATATAAATAAACACAAATACATATAAATAAGTGCAAATACAAATATAAATAAATACAAATACATATAAATAAATACACATACAAATGCATATAAATAAATTACAAATATGTATAAATAAACAAATACCCATACATATAAATAATTACAAATATATAAAAATAAATTCAAATAAATAAATACAAATACATATAAGTAAATACAGATAAATGCAAATACAAGATAAATAAATACTAATACATATAAATAATCAATTACATATAAATAAATACAAATATTTTAAAATAAATAAATTCAAATAAATAAATACAAATACATATAAGTAAATACAAATTCCTGATGTGGGGTTGAAGCCATACTGGGAATAAACAAAATTTGAAGAACAGCGTCTTAAAACTTGCTCAGCTTTGGGATTAAAAGTCAGTTTTAATCAGAATTGGTAATTTTACAGAAAATCACCTTGGTGCAGCTGAGGCTGAAGGGAATTGCAGTGGGAAGAGCAGGAGCAGCCCTTCTGTGTCCCAAAGAAAGGGGACAATTCCTTGGAGTGCTGAACAGCCCAAAAATTCAGGAATTTTCTCCTCTTCCATTTCCATGCAGCAGCATTTTCCCATTTTTGGTACATTTTATGCAGTTCAGGGCTTTTCGGTACTCCCTGACAGCGTTTTGAAACTCCAGATGTTGGAAGTGAGGAACAAAACCAACAGAAGATGTCATTCCCTTGAATTTATCCACCCCAATTTTAATTATTTTGCTTTCTCTTCATTTTGTTTTGCAGGTATTCCTTTGGTAAGTGACTAAAAATGAGCCAAAAGCTGCAGTAATATTTTGTTGATGCATTTGTGGGTATGTAGCTTTTCCATTATTCCAGCTTGCCTTGCTCTTCCTCTGGCATGTTTAATTTTTTTTCTTTTTCTCTTTTGCCTGGCATATTTAATTTTTGATTTTTTTTTAATTTAAGGGTATTTTTATGAAGTTTATTTTTTTTATTAAGCTTTTGTTTAAATTTCACTGCATTTCTTTCTGCCCACGTGCCCTTAAAGAAAGGAAATTTTGTAAATTGTGGATAAGGAGGGTTGATGGAAAAATCATGTTTGAGATGAAGGGAATGAAGGATATTCCTGGGAGGGAATCTCTTCCTCCCAAATTCCCTTTCCACAGATGATTTGGGTATCAGGAACCTCTTATTCCTATCATGGGCTTTTTCCTGGGCTGAGCTGCAGGTGTTGCTCTCTTGGAGTTCATTTTTTTTCCCAATTGGATTTTTTTGCAGTTTTCCAACCCATTCCTAAATGGAAGATTAGAAATCCTGCTGGAAGCATTCCCCTCTGTGGAAATATTAGGAAAACTGCTGGTTTTCTGGGAATTGCTGCCATGGAATAGAACCTTGGATCAGCCTTTTTTGGCTGTGTTTTCCCCCTTCAGGAATGGCATGGGGTGGGTGGGTGGAGAAGGACTCTGGATCATGGCTGGAAAGGGGATTTGTGTTCCCAGATGGAATCTGGTTATTCAGAAAGGAGGCACAAGAATGGTCAAATCCCACTGGCGTGTTCCAGGGAGGTCGGATCCCTTTTCCTTCTGGGAATCGCAGCTGTCTCCTCGTTCCCCATGGAATGTTCTGGAGTTCAAGTTGCTCCTTGAACTGTCTGAGGGTTTCTGGGAACGCTGAGGTGGAGACCAGAATACGGAGAATTCTCCATTCTGCTCCATAAAGCGTTCCAGATAAATTTTCCCTGTTAAATGTGGATATTTAATCCAGGACAACACAAACCCAGAGGATTGGACTGGAGTTGCTCATCCTCTGGGTGTGCTGCTGATGGGTGTAGAAAAATGGTTTGTTTGTGTTGTTTTTCAAGTGGTGTTTCATATTTTTTTGGCTTTTCCTTGTGTCCCAAGTGGAGATCCCCCTCCAAGGAGCCCTTTGTACCCAGTGGGGTCTCTCCCTTCCCCGTTTTTGGCGTGAGGGCTCCTTCGGAATGAGATGAAGGAGATGTAAATCTGCAGTTCCTTTTGTCAGAATACAGGAAAACCACAATATTTTTGTTATAATATAGCTGAAACAACAACATTGTCATCCATTGCTGGGGCAGTACATTAAATATTGCTGAGCTCTGGAAGCCTCATTCTTTGGGAGCATCTACTTCAAAGCAAGATCCTTAAACAAAAAAGAAATTCCTGGAGAGTTCTTTGTAAGTGCTGACTGTTTCCTATCCCCCTCCAGGAAGTGTGAGGGTTTTTTTTTTTTTTTCTTTTTTGCTACATCTCAGGATGGATTTTGGTAGCCTCTATTCAATCTCCAGGCTGTCCCTGTGAATTTTAAAGAGCTCCAGAGCCTGGAAATAACAACAAGCTGTGGGATCAACTGGTATTGCCACAGGTTTTGCTCTTTGCCCTTAGTCCTGATGGGGAAAAGTGATTAAAAATGCTCCTCACTGGAGGGAAGGAGCTGAGAACCAGGAATGCAGAGCCCCAGGCTGGGCTGTTCATCCCTGGAAGCTGAGGGGCTGCTCAGGGATGCAGATCCTGGAGTGGGCATCAGCCAGGCCTGGAATCAGCTGAGCTGGGATCACTTTAGGCTCAGTTTATTGTTACTGTGATATAAACCTGGCTTTGGAGCCGGTGGGGTGGTGAGGGCACCTGGGTCCTTCCCTGGGGATGGGCACAGATCCAGGGCCACTTTTCCTCCTTATTTTTGGAAGGGCGCTGTTCTGGTGAGGCTGTTCCTGGATGGAATTTTGGGATTGGATGGATGGATGGATGGATGTGCTGCCTGCCCTCACTGGAGCACAGCTGCAGGACCAGGCTGCTCCTCCAGAGCTTTCTTGGCTTCTCCATCCTCAGCCTAAATCTCCAAGGGTTCCTTTTTTCCCCAGTGGAGATCTGATTCCATGTAGGGATTTATTATCCCTGCTCTAGCAGAGGCTTGGAAAAGGTGCTGCTCTTTTCCAGGCTTTCTTTTTCCTCTTTTTTTTTTTTCTGCTCTGCCTTCTGGTTTTAAGGAGCCCCCAGATATTCAGAAGAAACTTTGAGGGTCCTGAGTCTGTCTTGGCTAAAAAAAAAAAAAAGGTGGCACTGGGGAGTTAAAAGCAGGAAAGCTGCAAGGATGGAGTGAGTTGTAGTGGATCTGTGTAGGGTGAAAATCCAGGGAAAATGAGGTCACTGTCCAGAGAGATCCTGAATTATCCCAGTGGTTTTGGATCCCTGTTCCCAGCAAGGAGCAGGCAGGAAGGGCAGGAATGGCTCTGCTGCCCTCGTGGCTTTCAATGGGATCATTAAACAGAAGGGATGGAGGAGCAGCTGATCCCATTTGACTCCTGATGCTCCAGAGTGTCCTGTGTGGAGCCAAAGCAAATGTTTCCTTAGGGATCATTCCAGAGAGCCTGGCTCCTGCTCTCCTTGCAGGCCAGAATTAGAAGCACATTTTAAAAGCAGAATTTTTTTTTCCCCTCCCTCCCCCAGTAAACTTCCTTGTTAATTTTGGTGTGGAGAAAAGACAATCCCTGAACAAACTCTGGAGGTTTTTTCCATTATCTGTAAACATGGAGTGAGCAAATAACTGAGTTCCTACCCAAAATGCCCCCCAGTTTGATATTGCATCTATTAGCTCAGAATTTGAGCTGAAGTGTGTTTTGATTAGAAGTAGAATAAAAAGTTGAGAGCCGAGTATTTGTAATTCTCCATCACTTGTTAAATCCTCACTCTTTGCTTCAATGCAAATTGTTCCAAGGAGGATTTTCTTTTAAAAGGTCTTCAGGGATCTCGAATTTTAGATGTGCATTGACATAAAATTAAATGTTCGAGTGCACAGCTGGCGTTCTGGGTGAGATGGAGGAGATGTTTCTGCTCTGTGAGTGTTCCCAGGGAAGGGGGGAAGTTTTCCTTTAGCTGCTCCAGCCTGGAGAGCAGCTCTGTGGTCATGGAGGAAAACGAGAGGAAAATGCAACAACTGAGGTCAAACTTCAGGGGTGCAGATCCAGAGCTTGGCTTAAGGTGGGGATGGGCTGAGCTGTGCTCAGAGCTGAGCTGGAGATTGCTGCAGGCCCCTCTGCGGTGGGGGAGGCTGCCCAGGAGAATTCCCTTATTTTGAAGGCTTTTTGTGGCTGCTCCATCCCTGGGAGAGCCCAAGGCCAGGCTGGAGCAGAGCTGGGATAGAGGGAAACTGCCCATGGCAGGAGGGGGAGCCGGACCAGCCTAAAGCTGCCTCCCAGCCTAGTCCAGTGTGGGATCCTGTGATGTTCCACATGGCAGCACAGAATCCCCAAGCTCTGGTTGTGTGGGGAGTCCCTGGCTGGCAGCAGGACGTGGGGTTGGGCGGTTCCATGGTATTCCCAGAGAATTCCCAACCCTGGACCCCAGAGCCCCTGGCAATGGCTGCACACCCAGCTGGCCACGGGCTGCTCTTGATTCACCCCCCACACCAGGATGGGAGGGCTGGAGCTGCTTCCCAACCATTCCTGCCTAATATTGGGATCTGCTGTTCCTATTGCTGCTGTAAGAGTGGGAAACTTTTCTCTCTGTCTTATTAAATCTATTTTTCAAGCTGTCACTTAAGCAGGTCTAGTGACAGAGTCGGATGTTTATGTGGCCCTGGACACTTGAACTCTGGTGTTTTCAATCACAACAGCACCTTTTGCCAGCCGGTCTGAATTAAAAACTCCCCCTGACCTTTTACCCCCGGCCCTCTTAAATTCATGCTTTAAAAACAGCTTAATGAGGGGTTTACTGGCCCAATTGGAAGTTTTTATTAAAACCTATTAGTGAGCTGGAGTAGCCTGCCTGAAGGAAACGATTAGGCCAGAGCAGCTCAGCTCAGAGCTGGCCCTTAGCCACTCCAGGTTTTCCCTAAACTGCTTCCAGACCCACGTTAACCCCAGTGCTGCAGCCTGCACGGAATTCATATCCTCTGCTTTAATTTATGCCTTGTCTGATTCCCTGCCCAGCCTCACCCTGTGCCTGGGTTTAATGTTGTTAGGCCTGCACTAAAGGGCAGCGGGGCCTTGGCTTGAGCCAGGCTTGTTTGGGAGCCTGGTGGCTGATATCTGCTATCAGAAACCTGCTGCAGCCAGGCTGCATGAGCTTGGCTCTGGGAGCACTGAATCAGCAGGGCCAGAAGCCACACTACGTCTCTTTAATTCCCCATTTCTTCCCAGAACATTCCCTGTTTGGCGTGGAGAACTGCTGCCCCTTCCCTTGTGTGCTAACCAGCATCAGAGGCAGCTCTTCCCAGCAGAACTGGAAACAAGGTTTTGGTTCAGGGCCTGTAAAGTGGGGCTGAGAAAGATTTCCAGGGGAAAAAGTAAAGATGTCAGGCTCAGAGTGAGGAAAACACCATTACTTCCCATTATAGAGGGGAAATGTTCCCCCAAATCCTCTGCTGGCCCAGCGAGGAGGTGTGGAGCCTGCTTGGGCACAGCCATGATGCTCCCGTGGTCCTGGAGAAGCTTTCCATGAGGAACATCCCAGCACCGTGGAGCTGGAGATGCACTGGTGGAGCAGCTGGGGTTTGAGGTGAAATTGGGTTTTCTGGAGGACACAGGAGCTGCAGGGTGGAAATCCCAGCTGGCTTCTGCTGAGAACTTCCAGTTGGATCTCAGCTTGTTTTCTCTGTGTTTTATGTTAAAAATTAGGCCAGTGCTTCTTGCCTGTCTTCAAAATAAACCTTACAAGGCTGCTGAAGCTTTGGAGATGTTATCTCCATGTTCTTGTCTCCATGGATTTGAGGGATACAGGCTGAAGCTCCAAATTTTCAGGACAAACCTCCAGTGGAAGGTGGCCCTGCCCATGACAGGGGTTGGAATGGGATGGGCTTTAAGGTCCCTTCCAACCCAACCATCCCGTTTTTGTAAAGCCAAACCAAAGGCTGAGATTTGGACTCTCCCTTCCGAAACCTGGTTTTAACCTGGAAACGAGCCAGATTCCCTCCTAATAAGACAATAGCAGCAAATTAATGGGGGAAAAAAGCAGGAAATTCCCAATGTACCAACCAGGGTGCTCTTTAATTGACAAATATTTTGGTTCTGGGATGCACCTTGAGCAGAAACAATCCCAAAACAAAAAACAACTGGTCCCTGTCCACACCCCACACTCCCTCAGGGTCACCTCCTGCCTGGATTTCTCCTGGCACATGGCTGCACCGACCTCACCTCGGTGCATTTAAAAAAGAATGTTTGAGGAAAAATCTGCCATTAAAGTTATTACTGTAAAGTAGTGCCTTTGATTGCGGCAATTATGCAAATGAGCTGAAGGGATAAAATACTCCTTAACGAGGCCTGATGGAAATGGTGGTGCTGGAAGGAGTGCAGAACTTCTCCAAAGAGCTTTCCATGCCTGGAATTCTCTTCCAGCCCTTTGCCATGTTCCTGGATCTCGACCTGTGTCACTGCTGGCCGGCCTGCGGATGTGATTTTATTTTCCCTTAATCCAGGAATGTAAGTGGGTGGAATGGGAACGCTGGCCTTGCAGAAAGGGGGAAAGCCTTTCCCTGAGCAGATTGTTCCTGCTCTGCTCTTGTGACCAGCTTTTGGCCCGGCCTCGAGAAAAAGGAAACAAACAGAAATGCCTTTGGCAGGCTGGGGGTGTGTTCTTGGGAGAAATTCGGGGAGAATTCGGTGGTCGGGCTTTGGAAGGGGCTGCAAGGGAGGTTTGGAGTCCCCATCCTTGGAAGTGTCCAAGGAATTCTTGGAGGTGGCACTCGGTGCTCTGGGCTGGGGACAAGGTGGGGATCAGGCACAGCTTGGAATCACCAAGCCCCAACTTGGCTTCATGTGGAAACAGCCAGCTCCAGGGAATGTTTTGTGAGCCCTGAGCCCACCTAAGAGCAGAATCCACCTCAGAAGTGGGAGATGGGAAGGTTTTCTCCTGATTTTTAGTGAGAAAGACCAGCTGGGGAGGCTCCAGTGCAAACAGTGGATCAGTGCTGGCTCCCACGGGCTGATGGTCCTGGAGGGCTTTCCCAACCTCAGTTTTTATGGGATTTTGTGATCTTTCTCCAAAAATGGACTTGGTGATCCTGGCATTCCATGATGAAAGGTGAAGTGGGCTGGGTGACTGTCAGGGGTGGAGCTCTCCTGCACTCAGGCTCAGATTGAAGCGTTGCCAAGTTCATTGGAATTGTCTCCACCGTTTGTTTCAAAGCAGAGAGTTGGATCCTGGTCTCTCACAATTTGGGAAAGCGTGGCCTGAGTTAGATGGGAAGTGTCTGGTGTTGGATGTGGCTGAGGGAATTCTCTCCTAATCCTGTCTGGTGCTTCAGCTCAGGGTTTGGCTGTTGGAGCTGAGCTGAGGGGTGATTTTGGACTGGGTCAAAAAAGAGGGAGAGGGACTTTTTGTAGGGGTAGATCATGACGGGACAGGGATAGATGGAATATTGGGAAGGAATTCCTCCCTGCGAGGGTGGAATGGCTTTCCCAGAGAAGCTGTGGCTGTCCCTGGATCCCTGGAAGTGTCCAAGGCCAGATTGGAGCACCCTGGGATGGTGGAGAGTTTTGGGATTGGAACTGGATGGGCTTTAAGTCCCTTCCAACCCAAACCATTCATGAATCTACACTAGGAAAAAGGCAATTAGTTTAATTTGCTGTAATTGCTCTTGGTGTGTAGGACTGAACCTGTTCTCAGGTTCACCTGCAGAGTTTGATCCTGGCCCTGAGCTCTCCTGGGCTCCTTATCAAGCCAGCACTTGTTCTTATCTCGCAGGAGCCTCTCTGTTATCTGTCCCGAGCTTTCCCTGGATTTGTGTTAAGCCTCCCATTAAACCCCAGGCTTTCTGCCTGCTCCCAGTTCCCTTCTGTGCAGGGGCAGGAACAAGCCTGGGCTTCAGGGAAGTGCCAGCTCAGTTCTCAAAAATACATCAGAATCTTACAGCAACCTTTTCCCACCGTTTTGAGGAGGATTTGATGTCCAAACACCCAGCTTGGGCTGATTGCTCCCTGTTTGTGCTAAAAAGGGGATTTTTAAACAAGAAAAGCTTGTTCCAAATTGATTATAAACCAGGGAAGTGCTGCCCAGCACCAAACTGCTGCCACCCCTTTGGGCTGGAGTTCAGCTGGTGTGACAATGCCTGGGGACAGTGCTCAGGGTGGACACAGCTCCCACTTCTTTGGGGTTTAAGGAGATCCCATGGAATTCCCCAGCTGGAATGAGGCTGGGAGGGGGTGATTTATTCCTCCATTCCTTCAGGGAGTGGGGATTTTAATGACCCCAAGGGCACAATCCTCATTTTGTGCGTTCTGAGCCCCACCTGCCCAGGCTGGGAGGGGATTTGGGACGGGAGGTGTGGCATGGCCACTGTCACCTGCAGGGTTCTCCTGTGGCACAGAGGGATTTGGGAAAGAAAATCAGGGATGTGGGGCTGCTCTGAGCCTGCTCCAGCTGTGGTCACAAATACCCTGGGGGTTCTTGCTTCTCCCTCTCTTGGTTGTTCCCATTTCATTCCAAAGGATGAGTTTTCCCTCTGGAAAACCAGAGCAAAGTGCCCCAGCGAGGCTGAGCAGCAATACCCCACAAAGTGCTCCTGTAAATGTTGTATTGTGGGATTATTTTCAGCCTTTTGCTCTATTTAAAAAAAAAAAAAAAAAACAACCCAAACCCAGACAAGCGTTTTCAAGAGGATTTTTGGCAGATGTGAGAGCAGCTGCAGAGGACATTGGCTTTATTTTATGGGATCATGGAATGGTTTGGGTTGGAAGGGACCTCAAAGCTCATTTTGTTCCATGGGCAGGGACACCTTCCACTATCCCAGGTTGCTCCAAGCCCTGTCCAGCCTGGCCTCCACCTGATTTATGGAATTCTGCTGGATTTTAAACCCTTGTGCTTGAAGGATCTTGAGACGCCAAGCAATTCTGGCACTCCGTGTCCCTGCAGTGTTTGCCAGCTGTCCCAAACTCTGGGGAAAACCCACCTGCTTGGCTTCACCTGGAAGCAGCCAGCTCCAGGGAATGTTTTGTGAGCCCAGAGCCCACCTAAGAGCAGAATCCACCTCAGAAGTGGGAGATAAGAAGTTTTTCCTCCTGATTTTTAGTGAGAAAGACCAGCTGGGGAGGCTCCAGTGCAAACAGAGGATCAGGGCTGGCTCCCACAGGCTGACACCTCTCAGCATGGAGCTGTCTAAATTCCCTGTGCTGTCTCCAGGCTTTTGATGGAGGCAGGATGAGAGTTGGGCAGAGCTGCCTTCAAGGCTTGCTTCCATCCAAAGCTCAGATCCAGCACGGAGGGAAAAGTTTGATTTTTATTTTTGTGTTTTCCTGAAGTTAAATAAACCTTGATGTGCAGAGTAACCCCTGGATAATCACAATAAACCGAAGGGCATCCAAGGAGCTGCTGGAGTTTTTCTTTTCCATTATCCAATGTCACTTCCAACTTCTGATTTATCTGTGTCTCCTTCCCATTCCATGCCCTTCTTCTGCCCTGATCTACATCCCATAAAAGTTTTCTGGCAGTGATTGATGAGGGTGATTCCAGCTCTTCCCATGGAGTTTTGGAGCTCCATTTTTCCTGGGGATGATGGGTCCTGGTGGGTGTTCTTTTATGGAAGAATTATTAATTAAAGGGTTGGGATCTTGGCATTGGACACCTCAGGGCAGTGGGGAGCTCAGAGGGAGGTTGGACCCTTTTTAAGGAATCCAGCTCTTGGGGTATTCTCCATCCTTTTAATTGATCTGGGGTGTGGAAGTTTGGGTGGAAGTCCGTGGATTTTGGTTGCTTTCCATCAGGAATATTTGATGAGCAGAGAAGTAGTTTGGGTCAGGTTAAAGGATTGATTTTTTGTCTTTTATTAATCATTGAGAGGACTGGAAAAGCTCTTTGTCTGGAGCACCTTCTCCATCTCCCTGCAGGATCCCAGCTGGAAGCAGCCACAGCATTGCAATAAAAATGGAAAAAAAATTCCATTTTCCTGCCCATTCCTATCTGGTATTTTCTTTTGGCCACAGATTAAAAATCCATTGGTTAGAGCAATAAAATTAAGGCTTTTTTCCAGGACATTTGTCCTGTGTTCTTATCTATTCTTATCCCTTTTTTCCTGCAGGAAGGAGGAGAAGGAATGATGTGGGATTGTTTTCTTCCCTTCTTTTAACTTGTCTTCTTAGGGATATTTATTTGACTGCTTGATGCTACTGAAGGTTAAATATTGTTTAATTGTATTTATGCTGGCAGAACCCCTTCTGGAATTCTCTGGGATTCTTCACAAGTCTCTATTTTGAGCTTTATTGCATTTTCTGTGTTCTCTTCGTGCATCAGAACTGGTGGAAGTGAGAGCCAGAGGTCAAGTTTGATCTTCCTCTAAATCCAGACTCCTTGATCTGCCTGGAGCAGGGAACAAACTCCATGAATGGAGCTGTCTGTGGATTTCTCCTTGAAGTCCCTTTGGCCAAAAATGTTTCCTTGGTATGATTTGTGGGAATGAGCTGGGGTTGAGCCGATTTCTGGACCAACAAAAGGAAAAGTCAGGATTTTTGGAATTGCTGCAGTTCTTTTTGCCTTGCCATCTTTAAATTAGGGAGAAGACGTGTCGTAGGTGAGAGATAAATACAAATTTAGACTTCAGTGGTAACAGAAACTGTGTGGTTTAGTGAGGTTGTGCACGTGAAGAACTCTTAGCAACCAGATTTTCTGTGTTCCCCTGCCTCTCCTCCCTTTAAATGGGAGCAGGAGCTCATTAATGGCTGAACATCATTAAAAATCAGGTTTGGAAGGGACTTCAGGGGTTTCACTGCATCATCTGAACTCCTGATGTGGGGTTAAATCAGTCCAAGATCAAATGTGCAAAACATGGAGGGAAAG
>NW_005054399.1:1124160-1124295 GCF_000277835.1 Geospiza fortis
CCCCGGGGGACTGAGGAAATGCAGCTGCCACTTCTCCTGCTGTCCCCAAGGTTTGTTTGTTGACAGGAATTTCCTGGGAGCTGAAATATTTGGTGTTTTTCTGTCATTTGTGGCATCTTTGCACACAAGGCTGCT
>NW_005054399.1:1124305-1171974 GCF_000277835.1 Geospiza fortis
GCGCCCGGTCTGTGCTGCCTCGATTTCCTGAGCTATTCCCCCAGCCCTGGCGTGTCCCAGACTCATGTTCCCATTCCTGATTTCAGGGCAACGCTACCTAGCCAAATATTTCTGGCCACCCCCTCACAGCGTCCCTGCAACTCCTCAAGAAATGGGATTCATTTATTTACTTTAAGGCCAGGGAAATCATTTTCTCATGGGCTTTTTTTGCATCCCAGGCCGGGTGAAACCGCAGTGTTAAGCCATCCTCCTCCCAGCCCTCCCTGGGAAGCTGGAGGGAGCCAAGGTACATATTTGCTGTTACTCCAAGCAGATAAGTGTCAGGATTTCAAAGCAAATTCCAGCTGAAATCTCTGCTGCACCTCAGCTCCCGTGCCTGGGCTCACAGTAACTCCAAGTTTTATGGCAACTCTCTGGTGTTTTCCTGTTCTTTTTGAAGGGTGGGCCTGGATTCATCCCAAAATTACCTGTCCTTGGTATAGCCTGGAGGAGAGAAGGCTCCAGGGTGATTTTGGGGATTTTGGCACCTGAAGGAGCCACAAGAAATATGGAGCTTTGCTGTGCTTTCTTCTCCTTTATTTCCACATTTTTAGATACTTCAGAAATAATTTCTCTTTGATATCTGCGCTTATGTGGCGGCTTAGAGTGGGAGGAGGTGTGAAAGGATCCCTGGGGGGGAAAGAGCCATGCAAAAGATGAAGGATGAGGGGCAGAAACCTCCGGGGAAATGGTTCTTGTCCCTTGGTTTGGGTTCCTGAGGGAATGCTGTTATTTTGGAAGGGACAATCAGTGTGGTGTGTCTGCCAGGGTGACAGCGCAGCCCATTGTCACAGATTGTCACCAGGGCAGACACTGCCAGCAGCTTTTCACTCATTGAGTACGGGTTGGGAACCAGGAGGGGGAAATCCCAGGTGTAAATGTGGGGCAGGGGAAGTGCACTTGGACTGGCCCAGCAGGGCTGGGTATCTCAGCCAGGCACAGCCTGCAGAGACAGAAATTCCCAGAGGGATGGAAGGGAATGCCAGGGAGGTGTCTGAGGGGATAATGAGAGCTCTGGCTCTTCCCATCTGTCCTTTGCTAAGCTTTAAAATCCCACTTGTGTCCCCTTTATCACAACATGTAATGTAAATATTTCCCATTCTCATTTACATGGCTTCTTAATATTCCTAATAACATTCCCTAATAACATTCCTAGTTACATTCTTCTGGCTCGTTCAGCTTTTCAAGCAGGCAGTGGCCAGGGAGAGGAGGAGAACGCTTGAAAGTCAAGATTTGGTAGTTTAGAACCAACCCTTTAAATGTGAGCTGCAGCAAATCCAGCTCTGGGATTGATGTTTGCATGGGATTGATGCTTTGGGATGGCTGACCTGGAACAGAGGCTGGACAGAGATAAAGAATAAAGCAGGGATTTATTAAAAGGATCTCCTCAATGGATCCACCTTGGGCAGCGCAAGAGCCCAGCCAGGGCTGCACCCAAGATGAACCAAAATGGTCACAAAAATGGATCAGGTCTCACATTTTTAGAAGTTTCAGTCCATTTGCATATTGGAGTTAATTGTCCAATTCCAGCTTTAGGTTATGAAGTTCCACCCTGCTTGTTTTCCTCTCCTCAGCCCACGTTGTTTGTGCTCTTGGGCTGAGATTTGGATCATTTGTCCTTGGTGCCCAGCTGGAGCAGGAATTGTTTTGTCTCCCTGCTCTGTGCACAGAGCTCACCATCCCCTGATGTGAAGCCCAGACCCACCCACTAAAGCATCACAGAATGTGAAAAATAGAAAAGCCAAAGCCTGAGGCATCACCTGGGCCCTGATGTGCCCTGGCTGAGCCCAAGGGCCATCCCTGCTCTCCTGCCCCAAGGCTCCAGGGTTCCCAGGTGTTTTCTCTCAGACCCTTGGGGTGGGAGCTGGAAGCTCTGGAGCCTGGAGAGGTTCAATCCCAAAGTGTCATTTGGGATTAAAGTCACCCCCCTCAAATCAGGAGTTACCCAGACCCTGGAGCAGGGGTAAATCCCCATCCTGGGGGTTTGAGCCAGGCTGGAGCTCCTTCTCTGTCATGGAAATCCCTTCCTCGTGTTGGGCTGTGCTGTGTCAGCCCTAGGACGTAGCTCCAGTGGTGATTTCATCCCTTTTAAAATTTATTTTAAGAGAAAGTCACTGGATGCTGATATTTCCCCCTCCAGGAACAGGGAGAGCTCAGAGATCTGCAGGGAAAATGCTCCAGAGATGGTTGAGCAGGGGAATTTGGCCAGGACTTTCTGGCACACAGCTTGGACAGTTCAAATAATTTATTAGAATATTTTCCCATCTGTTTGTTATTATTAAATATGAAGGACCGGTGTTGCACAATCTTACCTTTTGGATTTATGGCCAGGAGAAATCAGTGAAGGTTTTTATTGAGTACCTTTTAACTCTGACTCAGTTACAAACAGCATTTTGAGCTTCTCCTTGGTGAGGTTTTAAAGTAAAATGAAATTAAAGGAGCTCCCAACACGTGCTGCTCTTTAAGGGTCAGCACTTTCTCTTTGGAAAATGATCCTGCACAGGAATATCTCGGAGGTTTTGATTTCATTTTTGTGTCCTGGGATGCAATGGATGCTAAACCCCCCTCTCTGCAGATACATCAGGAAGAGGATCTGGACTCTTCTTTGGAAATGCAGTTTTCCTTCCTTTGGGAAGCTTTGCTGTGCTCTCTTCTCTTTAATTCCACATTTTTAGATACTTAAAAAAATAATTTATCCTTAATATCTGTTTTATGTTGTCACTTAGAGTGGCACACTCTCACTTTATAAAGGGTTGATCTCTTAAATCCTTTTCTAGCCCAACTGAGAATTTTGAATTAGATTATTTTTTAAGGTCCCTTCCCGCCCAAATCATTGTGATTCCATAAAAGAAAAATAGAATTTTTTTAATGTATAAAACCCAATACCACTTAAAAACTGGCTGCTTAATAATTATTTTAACAAATAACAGATATTTTCAATTTGGATTTGGCTCCCTCTTCTCGTTTCGAATGATTTTTAACCAGAACATTTGTCCTTCCTCTTGCAGCCAGGGTGTCACTGGGTGCCACACGTGGCCTCAGGTGGTTGATAAATCACCAGGATAAGCAGTGCTGGTGTTCCAGCTGCCTTCCCACGTGGTTCCAGTTAGGGAATCCCAGCCCCCAGCCTCCCTGACAAGTTCCCCATCAGTGATTGAACATTTGCATCAAAGCCTGGGCAGTGATTTCTGTCCAGAAATTGAATTCATTCTTGGAGCAAGAGGTGCTGCCGTCCCCTTGAAATTGCAGGATTAAAGCAGGATGTTTTCCCAGCTTTTAGGGTATGGATGATTATTTGTCTGGAAAACCCCTGAGCTATACCTGCTTTTTACAGTTTTACAGTTCCAGGTTAGTTTTGTGTTAAAAAAATGTTGGTTTTTTTTTTTTTTTTTGCTGGATCCTTCTGTTCTGGGCCATTTACACGATGATCTGGACGGTCCCTCCCACCCCAAAGCATTGTAGGGTTTTTCAGCCTGATTTAATAAGTGCAGAGTGAGGACTGAAATCATTCATCTGGTTCATTTTAGGCACTGAAGTCATTTGGATTCCTTACAGGGGGAACAAGTTTTGTGGTGCTGGGACATCTGTGAGGAGCTGTTTAATATCACTTGTCACTGCCCTGGCTGATTGTTGTTTTCATGTGGTCGATTCCGGCGGTTTCCAGCGAAATGTAAAAAGCTGCTGCTTCAAATGAGAAGCAAAAATCCTTAATTACATGGCGGGGAATGCGCTCACGAGTGGCCGTGATGTCACTCACGTGGCAAAGCCGCCACCCAGGCTGCCAGCAGCACGGGAAAATCTTAGCTTGTGTTATCATGGAGCTGCTGGGTCCTTCCAGCTGGCAGCAGGACCCAGGGAGTGGGAATTTTGGGGGGAAAATGCTGCTTTTCTGCTCCTCTGCTCCCTTTACCAGCAAGGCTCTGTGGTGTTTGCAGTGGGGCTCCAGGAGGGGATCTTTGGAGCTGCTCTAGGTGGATTTTTGCTGGATTATCCAACCTTGTGACTTCCTCCAGGAGCCATGAGGCTGGAGAGGCCCTGGCACAGATTCCCAGAGCAGCTGTGGCTGCCCCTGGATCCCTGGAAGTGTCCAAGGCCAGGCTGGATGGGGCTTGGAGCACCCTGGGACAGTGGAAGGAAAGGGGGTGAAATGAGCTGAGCTTGAAAATCCCTTCCCATCCAAACCATCCCAGGATTCTCCGACTTAGAATTCTCACTGCACTCTGTGTTACTTTATGAAACGATGCTGGACTGGTTCTTCTTTTTTTTTTTTAGGGGTTTTTTGTTTGTTTGATTTTTGGCGTTTGGGTTTTGATTTTTTGATGTTTTGTTGTTGTTGTTTTTGGGGGTTTTTTTGGAGGTTTTTTTTTTGTGGGTTTTTTGTTTGTTTGGGGTGTTTGTTTTGTTTTTTGTTTTGGTTTGGTTTTTTTGTTTGTTTGTTTGTTTTTTGTTTTGGGTCACCAGGCAGATTTTCAGCCTTGGCCCCTAATTCAGGTGTCTGACCATCAGCATTTCTGTCTCTCTGTGTGTGTCTGCTCCTCTTTGCACTGTGCAGGGAGAGAACAACTTCCTAACCCAGCTGACTTTTTTGCCATTTGTCCCATAATCACCAAAGCACTGCTGCTCCCTCCTCCATCTCCTCAGATCTCTTTAAGACCAGCTTTTGAAAGCAGCTTTTTGATTTCCTGAGATCCGCGTTTGGTCTCCTCCCTCTTGCTCCCCCTTCCTTTGTTCCTGGAGGTTCCTGGAGGTTCAGCCTGTGGGTGTTGGGGTCACTCTGGTCACTTCTGAGCTCATGGTGTTGCAAAAGGCCTGGATGAAAGCAGCCCTGCAGCACAGCAGATCTCCAGCCCTGAAGCTTCCTTGGAGCTGGTTGGGTTCCATCAGGGATGGGGCTGAATGGATGCTCCTGTTTGCTTTTCTTGGGACGGAGGGATGTCCTAAAGGACCTGGCAATACCTGTTTTCTTATTTAGCTGTAGTCCTGAAAAATAGCCTGGAGTGTGGACAGAGCAAATCCCCCTTTTAGAATCAGAAAAATCGTATTGATAGCTACTAGAGTGGTTTTGTCATGGTCTCTTGTTTAAATAGCATCTTTTTTTATTGTTTGGTTGGTTTGGGTTTTTTTTTTTTTTAAGGTTTTGGGTGTAAAAAATGTTGCAGGAGTTCTGGAATCATTCAAATTGTAAAAGACCTCCAAGACTATTTAAAGCCCTCGCCTTGTCCCCAGCCCAGAGCTCTGAGTGCCCCCACCAGGAATTCCTTGGACACCTCCAGGGATGGGGACTCCAAACCTCCCTGGGCACTTCCAATGCCTGAAACCCTTTCCATGAAAAAATTCCTTCTGCCCTGGTAAATTCCATCAGAAACCACTCATGGTCTTCTCTTAGAATTTAGGAAAAAAACATCCCCATGGAAAGAGTTGTCAAGGCCAGGGCAGTGGTGGAATTGCCATCCCTGGAATTGCTGAAAACCCACGTGGATGTGGCACCTGGGGACACGGTGAGCATGGTGGCTCTGCATTGATCATGGGACTTGATGATTTAAGAGATGTTTTCCAACCTTAAAAATTCCACAATTCTTGCACAGACCCTTCATATCCCACCCTTGGTGTCCCTCTTGTGTCTGTTGGGTGTTGTACAAGGATATCTGCCTTGGGGTTAATCAATTACCCAACAATCATTACCCTACCCCATATACAAGCTGTGCTTTAAAAACACCATTCAGGAAAAAAAATCAGGGAGGCAGAGATGATATTCCATGAGATATTGACTCCATATCCATGGGGGAAAGCATCCCCTGGCCTGGATTTATCTCCTGCAAACACTCAGGGTGAAACTTGTGCTCACACGAGGATAAAACTGAATCTGTGCAGGGCAGTGGGGGCCTCATGTGACACAGCAGGAGAAATTTGTTTAATTTGCCTTTTATTTTGAGGCTGGCTCGCTGTCTGCTGGCAAAGCCCTTGCCAGGTTCCTTTGTGGTGTTGGGTTGAATTTGTTGGTGCCTGAAGAGTGTGAGTGGGGAATGGCAGTTTGGGATGGGGAGGAGAGCAGGTGGGGTTGGGGTGATGCCTTGAGAGACTGCCTGGAACAGAGGCTGGACAGGAAGGAAATAAAATTCAAGGAATAAAAAGGTTAAAGGAATAAAGCAGGGATTTATTAAAAGGCCTCAAAGGATTCACCTTGGGCAGCACAAGAGCCCGGCCATGGCTACACCCAAGATGGACAATGGGTCAGGAGTTTTCACCCTTTGATAAGTTTTGGTCCATTTCCATGTTGGGGTTCATTGTCCAATTCCAGCTCAGGTGATGCAGGCCCACCCTCCCAGACTGCTCTCCTCCATTCCCTGTTGTTTGCACTTTTTGGGGCTGGAGCTGCAGCGGTGTCCTTGGTTCTGGGGCTGGAAAAGGATTGTTCTGTGTGACTGAGCTGTGAGGAGAACTGCTGACACTTTCTATGGAGTTCAGAGTTATGTACCAGCGCAGTCCAGAATCTGGGAAATAGCAAAGTTCAAACTGAAGGCATCAGGGGAACAGCTGCTGGTGGGTTCTGAAGCTGCCAGAACAGAAGAAAGATTTAACAGCCAGCAGACACCTGTTTGGAGCAGCTCAGCTCCCTGGGCACCTGGCACAGGGCCTGGCTGGGAGGAACAGATGGGATGAGAGTGGCAGGTTGTGCAAAAAGCTGGGGATGGCTGTGGGATGAGCTGCTGTGTCCTTGTGTGGTGCTGAAGAGATGCCTTAGGATTTTAGCTTTTCTGTTTTTCATGTGTTTGTAGTAAATTTGTAGCTGTGATCTCCTGCTCCTGGTGGTGTCACTTTGTCCCTGGCCTCTCCTGCCTGGCTGTTCCCATTTCTCAGCCAGGCCCTTCCAGCCTTTCCCATTTCCCTGTGGAGCTGAGTGTTCAGAAGCTCTGCTTCTCTTCAGGTTGGACATGAGCAGGAATTTCCCCATGGAAAGGCTGGTCAGGCTTTGGGAGGGGCTGCCCAGGGAGGTTTGGAGTGCCCATCCCTGGAGGTGTCCCAGAAACTCCTGGAGGTGGCAGTCAGGGTTCTGGGCTGGGGACAAGGTGGGGATCAGGCACAGCTGGGACTCGGTGGTCCTGGAGGGCTTTTCCAACCTCAGTGATCCTGGAATTTTGTGATCTTTCTCTAAAAATTGACCTGGTGATCCTGGAGGTCTTTCCCAACTTTTGTGATCCTGGCATTCCATGATTCCCATCAGGAAAGGTGAAGTGGCCTGGGCGACTGTCAGGGGTGGAGCTCTCCTGCACTAAGGCTCAGACTGAAGCGTTGCCAAGTTCATTGGAATTGGCTCCAATGTTTGTTTCCATGGATCCTGGTCTCCCACAATTTGGGAAAACATGGCCTGAGTTAGATGGGAAGTGTCTGGTGTTGGACTTGATGACCTTGGAGGCTTTTCCAGCTCAAATCATGCTGGGATCCTGCCCCTTTCTTTGGCCAGCCTCTAAATCAGGGGGGAACCCCAGGAATGCTCTGCCCTGTCTGGGCTCCTTCCCCTCGCTCCCTGGGATCTGAGGCACAGCTCATTTTCCATGTGAGGGTTTTCTGGGATGGTCGAGATATTGGTGGGAAGGGATCTTAAAATTCATCTAGTTCCAACCCCAACACCTTCCACTTTTCCAGGTTGCTCCAAGCCCCGTCCAGCCTGGCCCTGGACACTGCCAGGCATGGAGCAGCCACACATTCTCTGGGCAGGAGGATTTCAGGGAATGCTGTTTCTCATCTCCAGGGACATCTCACCCTCCCTGGCCAGTGTGGGCACCTTCTCCTCACCTTGAGGCCAAGCTGGAGAGCTCCTGCTTGTTCCTAGGAACAGGGCTGAACTTATTTTCCTTCCTTGAAGACAGAGTAATTAAATCCAGTATGTACAGATCCCTCAAATTGACAGCCGCCCACAGAGCTAAAAACAGGAAATCCATTAACTTCATTATTTAAAAAATAAAATAAAAATCCTCCCAACTGATTCCTCTGTCACTTAAAGTTCTGCATGGAAGGAGGGCTAATTTAACGCTGCATTAACTCCCAGTTATCACCCTCCTGTTACCTAAGTAGTTCCTAATGACTACCCTGGAGAGCACTTGGAAGCTTTTAAAAGTTTTTATGCTAAATTTTATTTTTTTTTTCTGGGTAGTTTATACTTTAAGTACAAAAGTTCCTGCTCACATTCTCCCAAATCTTCCAACAACAGCCAGAACTTTTTCTGGTGGCTGCAGAAATGTGAAGTATCCCCAGGCTGAGGTGACTTTGAACAAGAAATGGGAAATATTTAATAATGGTGGTTGAAGATGGGTTTGGCTGTGGGGAGCTGGGTCAGATCTTGGGTTTGTGGTGCCCTGGGGTTGGGCTGGAGGGCTGTGGGTGCTGCAAGCCTGGAGAGACTCAATCCCAAAGTGTCATTTGGGATTTAAAGTCAGCCCCCAAACCGGCAGTGATCCAGACCCTGGAGCAGGGATAAATCCCTGGTTCTGCAGCACAGCTCAGATATTCCCAACAGGTGCTTTAGGCTCGAGCTGAAACCAAACCACGCTGGGTTTCGGGGAGGTAGGCTCGGGAGCAGGTCTGATTCCAGGGAAATCAGTCTGGATTGGATATCTGCCTCCCCTTGGCTGCTGGGCTGTCTGACACACAATATCCATAGGGAGACAGCTGCACTGGGAGCTGGAAAATCTGGATCTGTTGGAGCAGCATTTGTCTGTGCCGTGCAGACGTGCTCTGGGTAAATTTGATGTGTGGGTGTTTCTGTACAAAGAGAAACAATTGGCTGTTTTCACCTTATCTCGTGTTTTAGGAAGGGGAATTAATAAGAATTAATTACGTGAGCTCTTTCTAGCACAGCCAGGTATGAGGGTTGATTTTGGCCAGGTGATATTTTTGAGTCAGAAAACCAGAAAATATGAAAATTCATTATGCTTGGACCTAGTTTTATCTTCTAAAGGCTTTCAGCCCTTCCCTCCCTCACTGCTTTCTCCCTGATTGTCCAACAAACAGGTTTGGGATGAGGAGACTGGGGGAAAGGGCTGTGCTGACTCCTCTGCAGCCATGGCCAGGCTGTGGTAACTTGGGATGGTGAATTTATTTACGGCAAATCATAAAGATGAAAATTGGACATCACTTGATGTCCAGCTACAAAAACAAACCCTCCCTTGGATGAGGGGCTCGAGCGTTGGGAAGAGGCCAAACACTTGAAAACCCTAAAAGGAATAGGGGAAAGTGTATTTAGGTTTGGGGTTTGTTTCTTCCCTTCTCTCCTCCCCTCCAGCACATCCTCCTGCTCCCGCTCCTCCCCTGCCCCAGCAGAGACCTCTGGAAAATCCCAAACCATGGATTTTGCCACGCCAAGTTCCGAGCGTGTCCCGAGCCCTCGGAGCGCGTGTGGGGCGGGCGCAGCCGCCATCGGAGGTTGATTTTATTCCCCTTTTTTTTTCCCCCCCAAAAAAACCCAGCCCGTGGCTCCCTCTCCGGCTGCGCCAGAGATAACAATGGGGGGCTTTGTGCTGCCCTGCAGCTGCTGAAATTTGACGAGATCCAAGTGAGGAAAACAGGAGCAGGTGGGTCAACAACGTGACCCTTTCGTTCCCAGCAGTATCAGTGAGCCCTGGAATAAGGATGTGTTGGTTGGGGCTTGGAGGATGGGAATTGTCTCTTGGAGAGAGCCCCGATGGGGTTTGCTGCTGTTTATGGGATGGGTTTCACCCCCCAAAACTCCAGGATTGGGGAATGTTACTGCAGATCGTTGCTCCCTTCATTCCCAGATTGTTCAGTGGGTTTGGGATGCTCCATGGCTTGCATGTGGATGCTCCTGAAGCTCCCAATGTCCTGAAGCTCCTATATCTGCCTTCCCATCCCACAGCCCCAAAGTGGGGCTGTCCCAGATGAGGTTGCTCCGTCCCTGGCAGTGCCCAAGGTCAGGCTGGACAGGGCTTGGAGGAGCCTGGGACAGTGGAAGGTGTCCCTGCCATGGCAAGAGTGGCACTGGATGGGCTTTAAGATCCCTTCCAACCCAAATTATCCCAAAAACCAGGAGAGGAATCCTGGAGTTCATGAGCTGGGAGGGTCAGTGGGGAACCAGCTGCTCCTCAGGTGGGGTGACCTGGCTGGTCCCTTCAGGTGTCCCAGTGTGTCTGGGCTCTGTGAACCCCTGAGTGTGACAACACTCAAACCTCAGCAGGGACGTGCCTCCAGCCTCAGAGCTGTCTAAGAATCTGAAGGATTTGGAGTCTGAGGCTTTCAGGGCAGATGTGAACAACTGTGTGTGAGTCAGCGGGGAGGAACGGGAGGTTCTGCTGATGGATTTGGTAATCTTGGGCCCGGTATCATCTTACAGCTCAGTGAGCCCAGCTGAGCCCAGCTCCCCCCTCATGCGCTGAGCTGTGGATTCACTTGTGCTGTTCAACATGTTCATCTCCTCAAATCTTCCTGATTGAGCTGGAATTTTTATAGAAACCACGGCACAGGAGCATCTGGGATAATCCCAGCACTTCCAGTGAACATGGAGCAGCATCCAGCAGCAATTTGTTTGCAGGAGATGAAGCCTGAAAGAGGAGTGGGCTTGGGGGTCTTGGAGTCTTCTCCAAGTTTAACATTTTTCTGGGAATGACAGATTATGGTCAGGATGAGTCTGTGCTGGAAGGAAGAGGCCAGGAGAGGTCCAGGGTGAGGATGGATGGATGGATATGGGATGGATGGATGGATATGGGATGGATGGATGGATATGGGATGGATGGATATGGGACGGATGGATGGATGGATATGGGATGGATGGATGGATGGATATGGGATGGATGGATGGATATGGGATGGATGGATGGATGGATATGGGATGGATGGATGGTGCAAGTGGGTGATGGATCCCAAAAAACTGATCCCTCATGGGTAGCTGTGGAGACCCCATCCCTCAGGAAGGGCTTTGTGAATAAATCAGAGCCTCTCCCAGCTCTTCTGCCCTAAACTTGGTTTTAGCAGGACCTTGAGGCAGGAGCAGAGCCCCCCATGCCCTCACTGGGGAGCAGCCAGAGCCGGGCAGGATTTAACCCACACTGGGTGAATTTTGGGGCCCAGAGTGCTGTCCCAGCCTGTGAGCAGAGTTTGTCCTTGGCTGCAGTGGCAGTTAAACCCAGCTTGGGGCTGGCTTAACTGCAGAGCAGCCGGGGGTGCCAGGGCTGTGCCCAGCAGCTGGCAGCGCTGTTTACTGCGTGCTGCTCCCGGCACGGCTCCATCCTGCTGTGCCAGCTGGTGCCAGGATTCCAGCCCTGGCATCCCTTTGGGATAAGAGCACAGGTGCAAGGCTGAACTCGTGGTCTAGGCCATGCCAGGAAGGCTTGGCTTGGCTCGGTGCTGGGAGCGTCCTCCTGGAGCCGCGGGATGTGCGGGAATTGTCCTGCAGGATGCCAGCATCCTTCCGTGCCCCTGGCTGGAAATTGGGGTTAAGAACAAAGCAGGGAAAGCTGCTGCTGTGCCCTGCTGGGTGAGGGCAGCGCTGCTCTCCGAGGGAATGGATGCACAGGGATGCAGGAGTCTGGATCCCACCCCGGCACCCATCCCCAGCGGGGCAGGGTGGTGATTTCCATATGAAAACAGGGATAACAGTGGGATTCTTGTGCCGGCAGGAATGAGGGAGATCTACGACCCTTTTGGTGCCAGTCAGCCCCGGAGCTGGGTTCAGGCACAATTAACCTTTCACTTTTGGGATGAGCCGGTGCTTTCCTGCTGCAGCTGCTTTTTGGGACAATATTCCTTACTTCTCCTTCCAGAACCATTAATTTGGGCATCTGGGGGGGTGGGCTGTGCTGTGTGGAGGGAGGAGGGGGAGTTTTAAATGGCTTTGATGTGCAATAATCTGAGGTTTTAAAATTGCATTTTGATTTAAGGGGTTTTTGCACATTAAGATTAAAAAAAAAAGGAGGTTTCACGACTGTTATTGGAAATATTTTCAAGCAAATTGAAAGTGGTTTTCCTTGTGTGACAACATCAAATCAGGGCCTGGAAAAATCTTGGGGTGGGGGATCAGGGGACTCAGGCTGAAGCTGGAAGGGATGGATGGGTTTGAAATATGTTTGGAATGTGTTTTCCTGCCTCTTTGGGCTGGATGAAGGGAATTGTTATGGATCACACTGGTGAAGTGCCTGGAGAAACCTTGGGAATGAACTGGAGCCATGGACGCTGCCTGGTTTAATTGACAGAGCTGAGAATTTCAGTGCCTTAATGGCTCCACCAAGGAATTTTCAGGAATTCTCCTCACCAATGTACCATTTAATGTCTTTCTTTTTTAAATTATTTCAGAGTACAATTGTATCACACAGAAATATCTGAGAATCAGAATAATTGGAGGTGGGACAAAGCTGCAGCAATTTCGTTTTGGCAGGGATAATTTGGTGCTTCCAGACGTGGTGAGGGTTGGACTTCACCTGTCAAAACAGAGCCGTGAGTTCTGCCTCTCTTGGAATAATCATTGCAATATTTGTAGGCTGGGATGGAGGAGAAAATGCAAAATACAGATTTGCATGGATTAGGTGGAGTCTGTCTGCTCCAGAGGATCCAGGGAATGGATTCATGGTGGGATCCCAGGGCTCTGCTTTGAGCTCAATCCAGGGTAATTTGGTTAAATCCAGGGATGGGTAAAATCCAGCAACGGGTAAAAGTGGTCTAATGGACAGTTTTGGTACCATTTTGATTTTTTTTTTTTTTTGTGATTAAAATTCTGAGCTTCTCAAAACGCTGAATGTTGATGATGACAAGAACTAATTGGATCTTAATTGCTATTTTTTGAAGCTAAAACTGCCCCATTTTGGCAAAAATCCAGCCCAGTCCATGGCACTGCTGGATCCATCCATGACTGGAGGAATCAGTGGCACTGCTTGCTTGTCCTGTGCCACTTCCCAGGGCACCTAAATCTCACTTTTTCTGCTTCATAGAAGTTATTAATTTTTTATAAAATCCCCCATTTTATGCAGTTTGTGCTTGGAGAAGAACAACACAACCCCAAAGCTTCAAACCCCTGAATCCCCCCCCCATGTGGGATGTCTGTTTTAGGCCAGCTGGTGCCAGATTTCCCCCAAATTACCCTTAAAAACCATTCAAGGCGTTGTTTTTTTTTAATCCTTCCATTTGAATGTAATTCCAGGATAACTTCCAGCACTCTCACCATAATTATTTCCTTCTTCACTTCTCGTTGGCTCTGCAGGATGGGAATCACAGCTCCTGGAGACAGGATTCCTGGGAATATTCCTGTGCCCCCTCTGGAGCCTGTCCCGCCTGCCCCAGGGCTCTCCTCCTTCCAGGATTGTCATCTGGAGCTTCCGCTGGCTCATCTTCAGGATCATGCTGGGAGCGGTGAGTGGGAACTCCCCTTGGGCTTCTTGGAGGTGCCAGCAGCAGGAACGTCCCGTCCCCAATGTCCCATCCCAAATGTCCCATCCCAAATTTCACATCCCAGCTGGGAATTTCCCCATCCAGCACCTCAGGATCCGTTGGTTTGGGAGTTTTTCCCATTTTCAGGATCATGCTCGGAGCTGTGAGTGGGAACTCCCCTTGGGCTTCTTGGAGGTGCCAGCAGCAGGAACGTCCCATCCCAAATGTCCCATCCCAAATGTCCCATCCCAAATTTCACATCCCAGCTGGGAATTTCCCCATCCAGCGCCTCAGGATCCGTTGGTTTGGGAGTTTTTCCCATTTGCAAGATCATGATCTGAGCACTATGTGGGAATGTCCCATCCCAAATGTCCCATGCCAAATTTCACATCCCAGCCGGGAATTTCCCCATCCAGCGCCTCAGGATCCGTTGGTTTGGGAGTTTTTCCCATTTTCAAGATCATGATCTGAGCACTATGTGGGAATTCCCCTTTGGCTTCTTGGAGGTGCCAGCAGCAAGAATGTCCCATCCCCAATGTCCCATCCCAAATGTCCCATGCCAAATTTCACATCCCAGCCGGGAATTTCCCCATCCAGCGCCTCAGGATCTGTTGGTTTGGGAGTTTTTCCCATTTTCAGGATCATGCTCGGAGCTGTGAGTGGGAACTCCCCTTGGGCTTCTTGGAGGTGCCAGCAGCAGGAACGTCCCATCCCAAATGTCCCATCCCAAATGTCCCATCCCAAATTTCACATCCCAGCTGGGAATTTCCCCATCCAGCGCCTCAGGATCCGTTGGTTTGGGAGTTTTTCCCATTTTCAGGATCATGCTCTGAGCACTATGTGGGAATTCCCCTTTGGCTTCTTGGAGGTGCCAGCAGCAGGAACGTCCCATCCCAAATGTCACATCCCAGCTGGGAATTTCCCAATCCAGCACCTTGGGATCGGTTGGTTTGGGAGTTTTCCCACTAACAAGGAAAAGCTTCCTGCTCTGGTCCTCAGGGTCTTTCAGCTCTCTCCTGGTTTTGTTTTGAGAGGAAGAGCAGGAGGGGATGATCTGTGTGGATGTGTTGATGCTGCACTTGAGGGGCTCTTCCAAAGGAATTAAAGGGAATTTGTGTGTTGTGGCTTTTCCACAAGACTGTTGGAATCCTGTGGGTAATTCCCAGCTTTCCCTGGATTTCTTCTCCTTTGTTTTTGCTTTCCTGAGCTGTCACCCTCTGCTCCGTGCTTCCAAACTGAGCAATTGCTGCAGAACTGTCCCAGTGCCAGAGGGAATTCCCAAGCAGCTTGTAAGGGAATCCATCAGGACCTGACACATCCCATTAAAATTAAAATCGAGGCGTGGCTGGGGCGTTCTCCCATCAGCTCCCTCTGCTTGGACCTTCCAGGACATCCCAAAACTTGAAAGCTGAGGATCATCACTGTGGGAGGAGTGGTTGGGTTTTTTTGGAATTTTGCCTTGGAGTTTTTTCAGGGATCTCAGAGTGAAGGTTTTATTTGGGGCATTTTTCACCAAGGGGATCTGAACCAAATGTCAGCGCATCCTGAGGGATGCAGGCTGAATCCCAGGATCTCGATGCTTCTTTGGATTCAGGGATTGCCTGGATGTGGCACTCAGGGCTCTGCTCTGGTTGGCAGTGTGGGGATTGGTCATGGGATGATGATCTTGGAGTTCTTTTCCAGCCTCAGTGATCCCAGGATTCTGTGGTTCTCAGCCGTGATGTGGATTGTGGAGTGAATTGACACCAAGCATAGCCAAACATCCCCAATTTCCTTAAAAATTGATCTGATCACCAATTTCCTTCCTGCTTTCCTTCTAAACTGGGATCTGCCTGAGATTTTTTCCTGCAGATGTGTCTCATAAATTCTGAATTATGGGGCAGGCTGGATATGAAGGAAAACCGTGCTTCCCAAACATCTCTGTTCCCGTTATCCCTGTGCTGCTCTCAGCTTTGCCAGGAGAGCAATAACTCCTGATATTTTTGGGAAGAGACATGTCCCTGTGTGCCTGGGACACTGATATATCACCGACAGCCACGGGAGGGGAAAACATGGAAAGGTCATTAAATGGAGACCCCCACAAGCGAGTGATTGATGGGATCTTTAATGTTTTGGGGCCTGAAGTCGTGTAGCTTGGGCTGGGGGAACAGCTCAGCAGGCAGTGGGAAGGAGAAGGATCAGCCTGGAGCACCTGCTCCCAGTGCATCTTTGGTTTCCTCCTGAGCTGGCCAGGAGCTCAGCACGTGCAGCAGGAGTTTTCCCAGTGGGATTGGCAGGGGTGGCGCTTTCTCCAGGAAATTTGGCTTTCCCACGTGGTTCTCCCGGGATTCTCTGGGCTGGTTGGGGTGAGGCTTTCCTTGGGAAATCCTCCAAGCAAGCAGCATTCCCTGGGGGCAGCTGGGCTTTCCTCACCTTGTGCTGGGTGTTAGGGGAGCGTTTTGGGAACGTTCCTTGGGTGGGTGAGGTGGTGTCTCCTCCCCAGGTTCCCATCCCAGTGCTCTCCTGTTTTCCACAGTCCCTTCCTGAACCACGGGGCTGATTTCACTTGTCAGCCCCTTTTCCCTCTGCTCAGTGCCTCATGTTTGGGATCTTTTTTTGTGGGGCTCTGACAAGCTGGGACTTTGCACGGAGCAGAGCTGGCCTGGTTTGGAGGAGGATGTTGGAGGAAGGCTTGGAACGAGACGATCTTTAAGGTCTCTTCCAACACAAACCATTTCATGATCAGGGAGTTTTGCTGTTTCCTGGCTAAACCTCCTCCCAAAAAATCATGTCCAGACCTTACTGTGTTGTGCACAGGAGCTGGCTGGGCTTGTTTAGGGAGAAGTGGGATAATCCCAGCTGTGGTGGGAGGCGAGGAGCTCAGGCAGGCGCTGCTGCCGGGGTTTGATTGGCAGCGAGTGCTGGGCTGAGCTCAAATATTGCTGCCTTTTTAAAAGGCATAATTACGTGATTCAATCTATATGTTTGATGTTCCTAATCATCCATTAGAGCAGGATGTAAAGAGGGATGCTTCCCAGGAACATGCCACAGAATAGGGGCTCTTTGTGTGAGCCGGCAGCTCGTTAGGCAGTGAGTGATGCAAACACACATTTGCAGGGCTGCTTTCCCTCACAAGAGCTCGGTGGTTTGATGGCTTCGTCATTTTGTTTGTGACTCTCTGTCACTCGGATTTCCTGAGGCTTGGAAGATGCCAGGTGTGGGTTTGTGATGCCATCAGAGTCACGAGGTGGGAGGCAGAGGTGTGTGCTGAGATTTCTGCCACTCCTCAGGCAAAGGGATGAGAGGGCCCAGCCTCAACTTGCTCCAGGAGGGTCAGATTAAATGCTATTATTTCTTTTTTCTCTGAGGGAATGGTCAGCATTGGAATGAGTTGCCCAGGGAGGTGGTGAAGTCACCATGGAAGTGTTGGAGACATTGGATGTGGCGCTGGGTGGTCCTGGAGGTCTCTTCCGACCCCAGTAATTCTGTGATTCCAACCACACAGCACATTCTGTGCTAACCAAGCCACAGGGACTTCCCAAGAGGAGCAGCCCCACTGCCAGCAGGGTCCTTGGCGTGGTGGCACTGAGGTGTTTTGTCGTCTGCAGCTGCCTGGGGACTCTGCTGTGCTCTCCGAGCCCTGTCCCTCTCTCCAGGAACACAAATATTTGATCCAGCGGGCAGAGTTGCTTTTCCAGCTGCTCCATTCCCTCGGTGCTGGGTGGGTTTGGGGGGGTGTCAGCCCCTTCTCCCAGCCCCTTGCTGCAGGCTGAGGGTCCTGAGGGAGCTCCTGGCAGCCCTTTTCCCAAAGTGCAGAGTTTAATAATCCATGATTCCCAAAAAATGGATTGGTTGGAACCAGCATCTTCCTGAATCTTGTGAATTCCCAAAGCCCAGTCCCACGGGTGCCAGCTCTGCCTGGAGCTTTTTGGGGAGCTTCTGATTGAACCCCCATCCTGTGCTTCCAAACTGGAAAGGTTCCTGCTTCATTTTGGGGTTGTTTTGGGGGTTTTTTGGGCAGCAGCCTTGCTCAGGAGCTCCCCATCAAATACACCTCGTGGCTAAAACCCCATTGAGCAAACATTAGTCCTGGGTTTTTCCTGCAAGGCCTGAGAGTAGGTGACAGCTTCATGGAGTCCATACATTCCGGGGAATTCCCTGCTGCAGGTGAGAGCCACGTGCTGGGGGAGCCCAAATTCCTGCCCAGGGCTGGACTGGAGCTGCTGAATTGCCAACATCATCCTGGGGAAAGCCTGGAGCAGCTCCTTGTGCCCTGAAAGTCCTCAGGGATTGTTAAAGTAAACCATAAAAGAGAGTTTCTGCTTCTTCATCAGGGCAAGGGCTGAGGGGCGTTGTGGGAGCTCAGAAATGTGAGAATTTGGCTGTCATCAACACCTGCCTGCAACTGCAGCAGCGCTGAGCGCACCTGGAAGCTGCAGGAGCAGGGGAATGGCATCTCAGGGGGGTTTGGGAGGAGCCCTGGGGCAGCAGGTTCATCCTCCAGCCCTGGGGTGGCTGAGGGGGCAGTGCTGGGGGGCTTCTCCTGATATCTCTGCCCTGGGCTGTTCCTGGCTGACCCCTGGGCTGCGAGCTCTGGCTGCATCCTGGGCGCTGGGTTGGTGTCCAGCAGCACTTCCCTGGATCTCTCAGCCCTGCTGGGATGTGCCCATCATCCAAAGCACTCCTGGGCCACTTGTGCCCACTTGATGATGTTCTGTGCAAAGAATATCACCCTGGAATGGTTTGGCTTGGAAAGGGTCTTAAAACTCTTCCAACTCATCCAAAGGATCTTAAAACTCATCCAAGGATCTTAAAACTCATCCAGTTCCAAGCCCAGCACCTTCCACTGTCACAGGTGATCCAGCCTGGCCTTGGACCCTCCCAGGGATGGAGCAGCCGCAGGAAACAGGGAAAACAAGGAAAAATTCTCCCTGCTGGGGATGCAGAGAGGAGATGGGGGAGCTTTGAGCATCAGGGGTGCAACAGCAGGCTGGAAAATGGGAATAAACAGGGAATGGAGGTGGAGCTGTGCCTCACAGAGGATCCCAGCCATATGGAATGAGTTACCAGGGAAGGTGGCTGGGGCAGTGAGTGTGAGTCTGAGACATCTTGATTACTTTCTGCAGGAAAGGATTGAAGAGTGGAGTGAAAAACCAGGGAAACGGGATTTAAAGCACATTACCACTTTAATTTAAAAGTGCCCAAAGCAAGGAAATTCAGACTTAAAGCTGCCAATCTCTGCCTGGCTGCTGCAGGTGTTGGGGCTGGGAGGACTCTGGGGTCTGTGTCCAGATGGGTCCTGGGGCCATGAGGCCAATCCCAAACTTTGGGCTTGTCCCAGGAATGAGATCCTTTAATAGGTGTGTTCTGTGATAATTCTATTCTTTATAACAGAAATGTGGTTTTTTTAATAATCTGCCCTGTGTGCAGTGCCCTGGACCCCTTCTCAGTGTGATGCCCTTTAAAGTGTTGCAGGGTCTGGGATGGGTCCCTCAGGAATGATTTTCTTCCCCGTTTTATCCTCCCAGTTTGGAGAGCCCTTCCCAGGAGCTGCTCCCTCTGCTCCTCCTCATGTCACACACGAGGTTCTGAGGAGGAATTTAGGGGCAGTTTAGGGAATTTAGGGAATTTTTGGGAAACCCAAGAGCATCTTTTCCACTTGGGATTTGTGACTTGGCTGTGCCTCCCCTTGCTTTGCTTCCTGTAAACAAAATTTCTCTCTAATTTTTTTTCCCACTTCCCAGATTTCCCTTTCTGTGAGGATGGCCCCCCCTCTTCCCAAATCCAGGCTCAGCCCCCCTGAGCTGTTCAGGAACGTCCTCGGAAGTGGCTGCAGAACAGAGGAGTTGGGAGCAGCTTTTGGCAGGCAGAGACTTAGAAAATAATTTCAGTCCTTTGCTGTTTCTAATCTACACAAGAGATATTTTCCCCTTTTGCAGGAGGATAAAAGATCATTTAAAGTGACAGTTTTGGGGGAAAAATAGTACAGGAAGAATTATAATAATCAAATTTTTTCCCCTTAAATTATCACAGTTTTTTCCTGTGGATTTGTCCATCTTTCTCTGAGATGTCTTTTCACAAAAAAAGGATCAATTCCTTCCAGATAATTTATGCATCACTTGCTATTTAATATGTTTTTAAACAGTTCTGAATTTTCTTTGCTGTTAAAAAATATTTCTTTTAACCCACTGCAGCAAATCCTTTCAGAACCTTGCGGTTCATGTGAAACTCTCGGCGTTCCTTGTTTTGTTTTTGCTTGGAGCCTGTTAAAAGTGTCAGGACGTGGGTGGCATTTGAAAGGTTACTGGAAAGGGTGGGGCTGTGATTAGCTAAGAAGGGAGATGAACTTTCTGGCAAAAATAAGGAAGACTTTGAAGCAAACAGAATCTGGATGCCTGCAGAAAAATGGAATCGAATGGAAGCTGGAATCGGGGCGATCCCGAGGTGCAGGAGGGGGGAGCAGCAGCAGAATCCAGCGGATGTAGATGTCAGCTCGGTGACAGGCGTGCCCTGATCCTGGGCATTATGGGCCTGCAATGGAGAATAATTATTCTAATTTGTTTTATTACATTAGCGTGGGTAGGAGGGAAGAAAGGGAGCTTTCTTCGCTGCCTTTCTCATTATTCCTCGGCGAGCACGGCGGGGCCAGCTCCCGGCTCCCGCGCCGGCCCTTCATGGGAATTTTTGGAAAATGATGTCTGCAATGTTCTGACCTTTGCCGTCCCAGCTGCAGCCTCCTCCTCTCTGCAGGGATCCCACACTTGACTCCTTAGCAACCTCCTTTGTGCCTCTGATCTCTCTCCATTTGTCTGTAATGGCCCTTGGCAGCGGGACTTGTTGTTCCTTGGTGGCTGGAAAAGGCAGGAGCCGCCGATGCCAAGGGTTTTGCAGAATCCCTTTCACCCACTGCTCCAGCGCTGCCTTCAGAGCCCCCCAGATGCTGCTGGTGGCTTCTCAGAGGGGCTTTTTGGGGGATTTGATGGAGGGAAACAGCAGCAAATCAAAGGAAGCAAAGTCAACCCCAGGGAGTTCTCCTGCGAGGCTTCCGCCCATGCGGGGCTTTGTGGCTGTGGTGGCTCTGGTTTGGCTCTGGGCAGGTTCTGAGCTCCTGCAGGATGACCTGAGCTCCTGCAGGTTCACCTGAGCTTCTTCAGGTTCTCCTGAGCTTCTTCAGGTTCTCCTGAGCTCCCGCAGGTTCACCTGAGCTCCTGCAGGTTCACCTGAGCTTCTTCAGGTTCACCTGAGCTCCTGGGGCCACCTCAGAGCCCCTGTGTGCAGGGGGCAGCAGGCAGGTGGGGTTTTCTCCCCTGGATCATGGCAGGATCCTGGAAAGGTCCCTCGTGGGCAGGGACACCTCCTGCTGTCCCAGGTTACTCCAAGCTCCATCCAGCCTGGCCTTGGACACTCACAGCGTTCTCAGGGTGGTGTGGAGGTGCCAGGTTTGGAGCTGGACAGGGCTGGGATGGACAAGGTGCAGAGCAGAGCCAGCTGAGGAGCACAAAGCCGTCCTTCCCTGGCTATGGAATTGTAAACCAGGGGGTGGTTTGGGTTGGAACAGACCTTAAAGCCCATCCTGCTGTGGGCAGGGACACCTGGCGCCATCCCAGCCCCATCCAGCCTGTCCTCAGACCCTTCCAGCCATGGAGCGTCCTGTTACTCCTCTCTTCTCATGGAAGGAGCAGCAGGAACCTGAATTCAGTGAGGTTGGTGGGAACATCAGGTGCAGCTCTGGTGCTCACCCTTGGCTTGCTGCTGTCACCGCTGCGGCAGAGGCTGTGCCTGTGTCACCTGTTCCCTGTGGGACATTCCCTGCAGGACAGAAAACCTGGGATCCAGCTCATCCTTCCTGCACCATGGACCTTGATCCATCAGCAGCGAGGGACATGGGGAAGGTCTGGGGCTCTGAGGGGGTTTTGGACCCCCAGCTGAAGTTGGTCTCGTTGGATTCCTCAGGTTTAGGTTCTCCAGGAGCCTCTTCCAGCCCTGCCCTATAATCCTGAAATGGTTTTATTTTTAGCTGTCACCTTCGGAAGCTCCTTCCTCTCCCACACACTGGGGTCTAAATTTGTCTCAGAATACCCTGGTGAGGGTTTGGCTTTCACAGAGATGGTGAAACCACTTTTCCTGTGGGTAGCAGAGGTGGGAAGTGCACGGAGCTGGGATTTTCCCTGGAAGCTTCCCTTATTTATAGCAGGAGCAAAATGAAAATCTAGAATTTAGTTGGGAACTTTGGGTGGGTTTTTGCCCATCTTTTGTACGGCAAAGACATAGAAAGGTCTTTAAATTGACTCTAAATTTATAACGTGGGTGCCCCATTCCCCACCCTTCCCTCTGGAGCTGGGATCAATAGGGAATTTTGCAGACATAGCTTGAGTCACCAAGCTTTTGCTCAGCTTCCCGTGCTATTGGCCTGTCTGTACCATTTTTTTCAGAATTAATTTTGGGCTGAAAAAGTCTCAAAGAAGTGCTTTGTTCCTCCTTGACACTCACTCCAGGGAAAAAAGAAAAAAAAGAAAAAAAAAAAAAGAGGAGAAAAAGGAAAAAAAAAAGCCGTGGAAAATCTGACATCTGCATTGTAGAGAAAAATCAATAGATAGGGAGGAATATAATTATCCCCCACTCCTGAAGGAATTTTTCAGATATTTTTTGGAACAGTGACTCATATGGGCTTAGGGCTTGAATGACATTTTAATTATTCTGGCTTTTTTTTTTTGCTTTGAATCACCCAAGTACAGCAGGCTGGAAGGGGCACAGTTGGGCACAGCCAACGGGGGAAGATGAAAGGGCAGAATTTGGGGATTTGGTGTTGGAGCTGAGCCCTTCCCTCCCCTCAGGTGGGGGCTGGATCCCCCCTGGATCTCTGATGCATCCCACTGGATCCTGTTTGCTGGCATTCTGTAAATATGGGAACACTTCCCCTGCTTTGGGAGTGTTTTATTCCATGTTCAGAGCAGGGCTGGTGTGGGGGCAAAGTGATTAAAGCCAGGAGTTTTATTATCCACCATTAAAGTAAATCTAAAAAAAAAAAAAAAATCCTAAATGTAATTTTCCTTGCCCTGTGAGAAATGCTGCTGGATTTAATTGCCCTTAATTAATTAGGGGAGTTTGGAGTTTGGGGTTTTCCAGGTCCAAGCAGGTGCTGCATCTCCATCCTGCCCCGAGCTCCTCGGCCGTGCCCTGCAGGGAGCAAACCTGGCAGGAGAGGAGGAATTGAGCCCATATTTCATTCTGGACCTTAATTCAATCCAGGGGCGACATTTTCTACTGCTCCTGCTGTAAATTCCTGTGACAAGGACCCCAAGTTCCCCTCCCCAGGAGCTCTCATTATCCCGAGGAGTGCCACCAGTGCCCGACCCCGTGTCCCTGCAGCCACCACCAGCAGTGGGAATTTAATAATCCTGGATTCAGAGCCAGGCCACGGAGGTGAAAGGGCCTCTGCTGGTTCACTTGGCCACCTGGTTGCTTGCCTTGAGCTCAGATTTAATTTGTGTTCCTGAAAACTTCCCGATTTCCGGCAGCCCCTGGGATGGGCAGAGCTGCCTGGGTGCTCAGAGATCTTTTCCAGCCTCAGCAGCTCCGGAATTCTGTGATTCTCCTTCTCCTTTCCTGCCTCTCCTGAGCAGAGCTGAAGCCTCAGCACACAGAGATTTTTCTGTGCACGTTTCTTGCTCCAAATCCTTGGGAAAACTGGAAAACTCGGGTGCCAGTGTGGGAGTGAAGTGGCCTCGAAGACAGCTCAGGGTAAAGCTGACTTGAAACCCCCTCATGATGAGAGTGGGAGATTTTTTTATGCTGCAAAACATCTTTGATAGGAAGACTTTCCTGTTTGAAAGCTTTCTAGTAAACAGAAAGGGATGAACTGCCTGAGTGAGTCATTGCAGGGAAAATCGGGATTTTCAGAGCGCTGCTTTTCCCCATCCTCGTTTTAATTGGAGTTTTAATTATCCCTGCTGGATAATAGAGCTTGATAACAGCCCGGGGAAGGGAGGAGGAGGGAAGGTCATCAAGATAACTGTCCTGTTTTAATATTCCAGCATTCCTCCACAGAGCTTCCTCAGTGTGTGCTGGCCCTGCCAGGGCTGGAGCTGCAGCACATCCTGGGAGATGCTATCACCAGATCCTGTAATTTTAGAAAAGCTTGGAGGGCAGGACAGCCTGGGGAGGGGAGGATGGAGTGGCTGCTGACAGTCAGGGTGTCTTGTCCCTGCTTCAGATTTACTTGCTGAGTAAATCCCTGGAGACAGAACTGCTTTGCCATCCCAGAAATCCTGGGTGATATCGTTTGCATCCCTTTTCTGTCAGGCAGGAGTTCATAAACTCTGCTCTGCCCTGTGCTCTCAGCTGTCAGACAGATATACAGCCCTGGGAACTGGATATTCCTGGATATTTCCGAGGTCTGGACAGTTTTGGAGGGTCTTTAACTGGAATTTTGAATTTCTTTTGAGCTGCAAATGTGTTAAACTTTATTTAATGCTGCAAGTGGAGATTTGTTTTAGCGTGAGCAGAGAGGTTGGAGCAGAGGAGCCACTGTGGTCTCTTCCAACCTGTTCCAATTCTGGGAATTTAGATGGAATTCATAAATGCTGGAATCTCCTCCTCTGAGCTCAGATTTTAGCCCTGGAAGGTCACTGATCCCTTCCTCGGGATGCTCCCAGAATCTCCCAGGGTTTTCCTCCTGGGGAAGGCAGGACCATCACAATCAGGGCAATGTCAGAGGCAGGCAAATACCCCCTAATTGTATGCAGATGACAGAGCTGCTTCGGCCTTTTGACTAGTGAAGCTTTCCTCAATTTGGGATATTGTGATCTTAATCAGGGACCTCTCCTGGACATCAAAGCCAGCCTTGATTGCTCGGCTTCCTGCTCCAGCCCATCCCTGCCCAGGTGTCTTTCCTGCTCTGGCCGACTGGTTCCTTTCTGCTCTTCATCTCCGAGGCAAAGAAATTCAATCCCAGTGTTGCTGCCAGCCCTGGAATGGACCCAGTGATTTGGAAATGTCCCCTCTCGTTGTTCTGAGGTCCCAGGGCAGGGGATACCTGCTGGCCCAGCCTCTAACCTGAGGTGGGGCAGAGCTGTCAGCACTGCAGCCAGCTGTGTTTGGGGCTGGCAGCTTCCTTCCCCTGCCCCTCTTTTGTTTCTCTAATTATTTTAATTGCATCTCTGTGTCCCCATCCCTGCTCTGTGTCCCCATCCCCAGCACTGTGGCTCTGCTCCCTTTGCCACAGGCAGCAGAGGTGGCTTTGCCCGAGGGAAACCGTTGGGTTTGGATGTTAAAATTGTGAATCTTGCTGGCTTTTGTCTGTTATCCCAGGGACAGAGCCTGGTTTTTCCTATTGCTGCTTCCCGGGGATGCTGGGAGCGATGCCAGGAGCCCTGGGCTGCTCAGACCTGAGCAAAGGCTCAGCTGTGGCTGAGGCTTCTTCCTGGAAGGGGAATTTGGCATATTCCACAAGGATTTATGTCAGATTTTCAGTAACCAGGCAGTGGAATGAGTCAGATCCATTGTGTTCCCTTGGGAACCACAACTGGACCCGGGCTGTGGATGTGCCGTGGGTCTCATTCAACCCCTGCAGTTTAACCACAGAAGCTGGCACCTTGAGACACCAAACAAAGTAAAATAAAATAATTGTGACAGTATTTTCGCCCTTTTTTCCCTCAGGGGCTGATTAAAATCCGAGGAGATCGCTGCTGGAGAGAGTTAACTTGCATGGATTATCACTACGAGGTGAGTGATGTGCACACAAAACCTCATTTCTCTTGTCTGCTTTTCTTTTGTAAAATAATTTCCCCCAACCTTTTCCCTCCTGCCAGGCAGCTCTCCATGTTTTCCCTCTTTATCCCAGCCTCTGGCACTCAGGCCATGTCCCTGTGCCAGCTGGGTGATGCTGTTTTTTCCCAACCACAGTCCTAAAAGAGCAATTTCTCTCCTTCCCTCCCCTCCCCATCGTGGATCCAGGAGCAAACCTGAGATTTTCTGAGAGCTTGCACTGTAAATCTGCTGCAGGGCAGGGAGAGGAGAAAAGAGAAGGGAGGTTTTTGTGGTGCTGTTCCTGCCTACACCCCCAAAACGTGGCCATCTGACAGAATCAGAGCATCCCTGTGCTCTCCAACATGCACAGCAGATCCTTGGCAGTTCAGAACTCCGTGGGTTTATCTTTTTGACATCTGTTGCAGCGATTATGTTGCATTTTGATTATAAATTGGGGCTTTTTGCTGGCTCTGAGTTCATCCCCTCTCTGGTTCCAGAGGCAAAATTGGCTCCTCTTCTCTCCTCACCTCTATTTTTGCATTTGGGTTTTATAGAAATGGTGGTAGAAAGGAAAATGTTGCATCCAGTGATGTTCCCAGGGTGAGAAGCTCTGGGTTGGTGAAGGGAATGTCCTGAAGGAATATTCCCTTCCCTGGATTCACCTCACGGCCACTGCAAGTTAGAATGTCTCTGCCCTGGAATCTGTGCCCATCAAATATTTGGGAATACAAGTCTGATGATGAGGAGGAGCTGGGGAAGGGGCTCAGCCTGGAGAAAAGGGGGATCAGGAGGAATTTCTGGCTCTGCACAGCTCCTGACAGGAGGGGACAGCCAGGGGGGTCGGGCTCTTTGGATATGACAGAAAATTCCTTCCCTAAAAGGGTGGTCAGGCATTGGAAGGGCTGCTCAGGGCAGTGATGGAGTTTCCATCCCTGGAGGTGACCAAAACCCACGTGGATTGAGGACATGGTGATGAACATGGCTGGTGTTGCTGTTGTTGATGATCTCAGAAGCCTTTCTGACTTTAACAATTCCATAACTTTATGAAATAACATTTTGCAGGTCCAAAAAGCTCTTGTTTGCCTCCTCACCTTTAAATCTCCTTTTCTGTGTCGCTCTCATTTACTTTCACTGGGGTTTCCCCTCACTGTGGGGCTGGGCCTGTCCAAAAGCTGCTGCTCCTTGGCTCTCCCACAGCTCCAAGGATCCAGCTTCACCCCCAGCAAAACCTGGGATGAAAAACCCCTCCAGTGCTGTCCTTCTGATCCCGAGCATGGGGGTGGCTGCAGTAAATTATCCCCTTTTCCAGGCACCTGGCAGCACTTGGGGAAAATGCAGCTCTGAGGCAGCCCAGGCCGGCTCCAGCGCTGACCCCATCCCACAACAATCAGCCCCAATAATCCCAAATCAATCCCAGCATCAGTCCTGGAGCCCAGAGGGATAATTGAGACCATTCCTGTCAGATCCACAAGGCAGGATCCCCAGCCTGTGCAAGTAATTGGGACCAGGGGCAGGGGGCAGATCTCGTTATCAATATCAATTATTTTAATCCCCACAAAAGAGGCTGAGAGAAAAGGAAAATGAAAGAGGCCAAATTTTGTCCACCAGCAATAATGGAACAAAAATACCTAAAGCTGGGATTCACCTGCTGATTCCAGCCAGAGGGAGGGACAAAAGGGGGCAGCTGAAGAGGGAGGGAGGGAGCTGGGAATCTGCTCGTAATTAGGATGATAAAAGTGGGGATTGGAGCAGGCTGGGGATGGATTTAGGCCAGATGGGTTGTGCTGAGATGTATGTTGGCCACCCCAGCTCTCCTGCTCCAGCACGAGCTGCATCCAAGATCTACATGGGCTCCTGTGCCAAGAGAATTAATGGAAACACATGGCCTCCATCCCTGCCTGGACTATTTATTTGTAGTAGGACCTGCAGCTCTGCCCGTGGAAAAGAACATTTCCACTTTTGTCAGGAGCTGTGGATGGGACAGTCCAGTGGTGTTATGGTTAAATGGGTCATTTTCCCTTCCTCCTTCCCTTCTGGTGTGCAGGGCCTTCATCCCAGCCTTGCTGGAGCTCTCTGTGTGATTTGGAGAGGGCAATGGCATGCTTGGCACAGGAGGGGGATTTTCCTACCAGCCTGACCCTCCTGGGTCCCTCAGGAGGAGATGGGCTCCAGGAATTCTGGAATCTCTCTGTGGGAGAGAATTCAGGCTCTGCTGGAGCTGGAGAAGACTTTGCTCAGCACCAGGCACAGCTTTGGCACCTGGAAGCTGCCTGGGCTGAGGCTCGGGGCATTAATGGTGCCTGTGGGTGCCAGGAGCCCCAGACTCTAATCCCAGCTTGGCAAGACACCACAAACAGGGAATTTCACCTCCTTCTCCCTGGATTTCTGTGCTGCCCAGGCCAGGGGCTCCAAGGTGAGCACGTGGGTTGCGCCTGGAGGGGCTGTGGGGTGGGATCCCAGTCCCTGTGATGTCCTGGAGCTTCGTGTGTCCACATCACCACATCCAGATGGACACGCCTGCGTGGCACCTGGCAGGAGGAATTCTGAAACCTTCCATCCTTGGGTTTGTTTAACCCTTTTTGGGGTTGCTGTTGTTTCAGTGGTTAGAGGGCTCTTTGCCCTGTAAGAAATACCATAAAAAAGGAGTTTTCCCTCAGTGAAGCTCTTCCTGGTGCAGCTGCTGCAGGGAGAAGCTGCTCTGGGTCTCAGGGCTGCTTGGCATTATTCAGGATTATTCAGATTTATCTGCTGTGGGCACCAAGCTTGACAGATCCACAAGCCAGCATTGCAGGCTGGAGCTGGAATTCTGCTTTCCCTGGAGCCTCTGGCATGGATCCCACCGTGCCTGGGACATCCATCCCCTCTGCCAGGGGGACTGAGGCAGCCTCAGGTCCCTGCCTGTGCAACGGGGACACGGCTGAGCGTGTCCCCCTGTCCCTGCCTGCCCCACAGGGATCATTCCCAGAGCCCAGCAGCTCTGGGAAAATCTGCCCTGGAAGGTTCTGAGCCTCTCCAGGCCGTTTCTGGAGCTGGCAGGACATCTGCCAGGTGGGCTGGAGCAGCTTTGCAGCCCCTCTTGGGAGGCACCAGGTCTGAGCCAGGACTGGGATGGGGGAGCAGCCAGGGCCTCACCACTGCCTTGTTCCAGGCTTTATCTGGGGGTGCAGCCTGGCACGGGCACAGCAGGGAAAATCCCAGAGCCCTGCAGAGCTCCCTGCGCCCAGATCCCCTGGCACGGAGCAGCTCTGGTGGCACAGGCCACCAAACATGGACATTTCTGACCCAAACCACTCCAGGAGGAGCCTCTGGATGCTGGTGGAGGTTTTGGCAGAGCAGTTCTGATAATCACAGGGGGTTTTGGAAGGGCAGGTCCTGCATGGTCTGGTCTCTCCTGTCCCAGCAGGGAGGTGCTCAGGGTGGGATGCAATCCACTGATGCATTTTTCCTACTGGCTGCCAAACTGCTGCTGCTGCTCCTTTTTAATTCCAGACAGATATCTTGGAAAATTCAGCCACCAACTGGTGGGAACAGCTGTGGGAGCAGCTGCTGGGGCAGGAGCCCTGCTGGGCACCGAATCCAGGCCGAGTGCTGGGCACAGCCATGGGTCCCTCCTGGGCACCTCACTGACCTGGCCGAGCAAAGGGGGACATGGAGGGGCTGGAGCGTGGCCAGGGAGGGGAATGGAGCACCAGGAGGGGCTGAGGGAGCTGGGAAAGGGGCTCAGCCTGGAGAAAAGGGGGATCAAGGGGGATTTTTGGCTCTGACAGGAGGGGACAGCCGGGAGGGTCGGGCTGTGCTCCAGGGAACAGGGACAGGAGCACAGGGAACGGCCTCAGGCTGAGATTTAATTTGGATATTGGGGAAAATTCCTTCCCTAAATGGGTGTTCAGGCACTGGAAGGGCTGCTCAGGGCAGTGGTGGAGTCCCCATCCCTGGAGGTGACCAAAATCCATGTAGATGTGGCACTTGAGGACATGGGCCAGTGGTGGCTCTGGTGGTGCTGCTGGGAATGGTTGGACTTGATTTCCTTACAGGTCTTTCCAAGCTGAATTGATTTTGAGGCAAAAGGATAAAGGGAAAGCAAAACTAAACTCCTGGAGCACCAGATCTTGGTCAGAGCTGGAAGTGAGATCCAGGATTTGCTTCCCTGCAGGAGCTCGGGGTGGGTTGGTCACCACAGAGCAGCAAAGTCTGGAGGATTCCACTGAACTCTGCTGAATCCCAGCCCCATTTTAGCTCCAAAAGCGTCGCTGCTGCTGAGAAAATCTTCACTCTGTCCCCAAGACCCTGCACAGCCACAGGGGCCACTCCTGAGGGGACAGATTGTCCCTAATTGCTGTGGAAGTGCTGTTCCCAAGCAGAGGCCGTCAGGCAGAGCTCCAGCTCCTGGAGAAGCTCTGGATGAAGCACAATGGCTTTTGTGCCTAATTAGGCCTTGCTGACTGATAGCTGTGCTGATAAGGGCGATAAGGAAGCTCAAACTGCTCCTTAACTGCCTCTTCATTCCTTTTCTCCCTCCTCTCCCCTGGATTAGACCTCGTTAAGCTTTTCATCCAGCTTTTTCCGAGCCATTATGAAACGAAAAGTAAATAATATTTAGCAATCTGTTGGGATGAATCAGAAAATGAGCTGCTTTTATGAGCCCGGATGGCTCAGGGTGGGCTTCGTTCCAACGGTTTGCATGGCTGGAAGGGAAAATGTTCCTAGCAGGGAGAGCAGGTGCTCACATTTCGTGCTGGAAATCCTAAAGTTGCAAATTCAAGCGAGGGAAGTGGTGCTGAATTAAACAGAAAACAATAATTATTAAAGGAAGTCACCATGTAAATAATTTTGGGGATCTTTTTGTTGGTAACATTAATAATTATAAAATATTTATGGAGCATCTTAAGTTTACAGTGCTTGGACCTGTGCCAGGGCCTCAGCACCCTCGGAGGGAAGGATTCCCTCCTAAATGTAATTAAATGCAGAATAGTTTGTGTCTCTGCTCCTTCCCTTGTGCAGGGTGTGAACTTGGAGGCTTTTGCTGGTGGATTTTGCTGGTTCCAGCTCAGGGCTGTGGCTGAGTCTGGCACAGGAGGCAGCCTGGATGTGAGGAGATTTCCCAGATTTCCCCAGAAGTGATTTGAAGGGTTTGTGGAGGTCCAGCAGGGCTCAGGGTGAGCTGGACACGTGGCTGTGAGCTCAGGGCCACTTCTGAGAACTGACCGTGGGATGTGGAGCCTGGAACAGGAAAACTCATCCCCTGGAAGCTGTGTTTCCGTGAAAACAGGAGGGAGACGAGCTGTGCTCCATCTCTGCCCTCGTGGGACAGCTCTGTGTAGGAACCAGAGCTGCTGTTGATGAGTTCTGGGTAAGGAGAGCAAGGAGGGAACAAAGCTGTGCCCGTGGGGGGCTGTAAATGCAATTTACTTCCATCTCTTGGGGCAAAAGCAAACTGCTCTTTGAGTCCAGGTGACTGATACCAAGGGAGGAACACTCTGGTGCTCAGCTGGTTTTTTTCCTTCCCATTTGATCAGGAGTTTTGGGAACTGACCTTTCCAGAGGCAGAATTGCAAAACCACTTGTCTTTGTTCCCATGTCTGCTGCTCTGGGGGGATTGGAAGCTGAGGATTTGGGGCTCTCTGCTGGGTTTTTGGGGAGTTCCATGAGGCTGGAGGAAGGGCCAAGGGCTGAGCTGGCCTGGGATCAAGGAAATAATGAGATCCATCACAGGGTAAGTGCTTGGAGCAATAATATTGGCAGATAAATGTCAGCAGGACATCAAAAGCTTATTAGGCTGTGTCTGGACTTTGTATGGGGCTCTGCAAGGAGAGCTCGATCTCAGAGAGCTTTCCAGATGAGCCCCAGGTCTCTGACATGGATTCAAGGGATCTTTGAGTGCAGTTTGCTGGAAAGGTTTGTTATTCCCGAGGCTGGGTTGGCTCTGCTCTCCTGGAGGTGCCCATCACTTAAAAAAAGAGGGAGCAAGTGCTTTAGGAGTGGGGTTTGAGCCTGGCTCGGAGGATCTGCCGTGCTGGGCTTGCACAGGTTGGGTTTGCTGGGATAGCACTTCCAGCTGAGCCCGTCTGGGAAGGAGCCCTGGATTCCCAGGGTTTGGAAGTGCTGCAGAAAATGAGGGCTGAGCTCTCGGAGCCCTCCATTCCCAGAAGTGAAACCGTCCTGGTGGAGCTGCAGTCTGAGGAGACGGAGTGATAAATACCGACAGTGATGCCCAGTTAGGCCAGGTTTAACAAGTGGGAAGGGATTCCAGGGTTTGTGCCCTCACAGGATGTGCTGGAAGGACGAGGGTGATTTACAGCACTGGCCTGAGGCAGCACAAAAGCAGACTGACGCCGGGATGTGCTGGGGGATAGTTTATCCCAGCAGAGCAGGCAGGGAAGCAGCTTTCCAGAGGCAGGGCCTGGTGGGAGCAGGGCTTTGCTGGCAGGCAGGGCTGGAGCAGGATCTGCCTCGTGTTCCCCGAGCATCAAACGCACACACGGGTGGGAAGTGGAGTCCCAGCGCCCCAAAATCAGCATCAGTTCTGTGTCCAGGGGGACCAGGATCCTGGCAGGGAATTCAGGAGAAAGGGAGAGGAGTGTCTGGTCAGAGAATTATCAAAATAAAAGGTGGAGCTGCCAGTCAGCATCAGGAAACAGCCCCGGCTTCTCTGGATTGAGGAGGCCACGGCCTGCTGGAGGAGATGGGATGGAGGCAGTGCTGAGGGAGAAGTTACCCAAAGCAGAATCATGCAGGAACTTCTACATGGACTGCCAGGGCACAGGGAATGGCTGCCCGCTGCCAGAGCGCAGGGCTGGATGGAAATGGGGAAGGAATTCCTGGCTGTGAGGGTGTGGAGGGGCTGGGATGGAATTCCCTGAGAAGCTGGGGCTGCTCCTGGGTCCTTGGAAGTGTCCAAGACCAGGCTGGAGCACCCTGGGACAGTGGAATTGTCCCTGCCCATGGCAGGGATGGCATTGGAGGAGCTTTAAGGTCCCTTCCAACCCAAACTATTCCAGAATTCCAAGTCAATTCTAAGTTCCAGTGATGATCCCACCCAGACACAGCTTCCACGGGCACTGGAGCACCAGGATTTGGGGCAGGATTTCATTTCTCTCTTTCCTGCAGTTCGGATCTGGTTTTCTCTCTGTGACTCTTCACCAAAAGCATCTGTATTTACTCAGAAACAGCTTCTGGGCTCCCCCCTTTGCCGCTGGAGCAGGTGGGTGGCACCTGCCCCCGGTTCCCTCAGCTTTCCACGATTCCCAGCAATACCAGGATAAAGCAGGGAAGGTTTCATGGACATTTCCCCCCTGGGGAGGTTTGTGTGGGGAGGGTTTGGGCTGTGGGATCAGCAGCAGAGCTGTCAGTCACCCTGCATTGGGAATATGCCAATCCCCTTTCCAGCAGTAACACAATTCCTCTTCCTGGATTCTTTGCTGTTTTTCTTACGGATTTGTTTTAAGCCTGGTGAAAGCTTCCTGTACACCTATTGGATTTCATCTCTTCCTCACACTCTCCCACTGTTCCCAACTCGTTTGCAGACCACCCAGGACCCTCCTCACTTCCCTTAAATATTCCCTTTTCCTCCCCCCTCCACGCATTGGGTCTGATTCAATCCTAATCAGATTAATCCTCACAACAGCCACCCCAGCAGCTCTGCCCCTGCAGTGGCTCCTGTCCTCCCTGGGCTCCTCCAGGGGCAGGAATGTTGCATCCCATCACATCCCTGAGCTCCCAGGCCTGTGGGGAACAGTGCACTGCTCCTGGAACGTGCAGGGCCCAGGAGGTTTGGCAGCTCAGAAGATAACACAGGCAAGGCTCTGGTAATTACTTAAATTATGGATTTCTGAGCCTGTTAATGGGGTGTTTTAAGAAGTGTGCAGAGAGAAGGAAGATGACAAATTTTGATGCTTTCTGGAAGGCAGAAATGAGAGGGGGAAGTGGCAGAAGAGCATTTTCCAGTCTTTAGAGGTAACATGGAGTGGTTTGGGTTGGAAGGGACCTTAAAGCCCATTCAGTTCCAACCCCCTTCCACTATCCCAGGGTGCTCCAGCCTGGCCTGGGACACTTCCAGGGATCCAGGGACAGCCACAGCTGCTCTGGGGATCTGGGATCTCCCCACCCTCTCAGCGAAGGGCTTTTTACCAGGTCTGGTTTTCCTGGTGCTTTAGGGAGCAGAAAGGCCCAGGGGCCTCCTGGGGTGGTGTTGGCAGCTCCTTGATTTCTACAAGGTGTCTTGGTCCTCATCCTCCAGTCTGGGGCTTTGGGGCCTCCAGACCTTGCCCAGAGCCCTCATCCTGATGTATCCACCTCTGGATTCTCCCAAGGGGAACCTCTGGATCCACCTCTGGATCCACCTCTGGATTCTCCCAATGGTCAGAACTAATCCCCATGAGCACGAGTAGAGGAATTTGCTCTCATCCTTCCTGGCGCTTAGGGACATTAGATAATCTCTTTAGGGACATTAAATAATCTCTTTCCTGGTCTCCTCCTCAGCAGGTGCAGTTTAAGGAGAGTCCTTTTTCCCATCCATTCCCACTTTTCTCAGTGTTTGTAGGGAATTTTCCCTCATTGCAAGTCCCTTGCCTCAGTTCTGCTGGAGGAGCTGCATTCCCAGTGGTGGGCAGGGGTGCACATCCCTCCTTTTCCTCCTCCAGCCTCTTTTTGGGATTTTCTTTTGGGAATAAATGTAATGACCAATCCCAGTTCTCTGGGTAACATTCCTGGCACAGATTCCAGGGAAGCTGTGGCTGCCCCATCCCCGGAAGTGTCCAAGGCCAGGCTTGATGGAGCTTGGAAGAGCCTGGGGTAGTGGAAGGTGTTGGGGTTGGAACTGGATGAGTTTAAGGCCCCTTCCAGCCCAAACCAATTCCATGATAATATTTTTTGTTGTGCACGAAAGGTTTTAAGCTCAGCTGGAATTTTTATTCCCCCAGAATAAAACAGAGCCAGGCCAGGAGAAAATCCCAGCATGGGCAGAACTTTAAAACTACCCGAGCCCTTCCCTTGATTTGCATGGCTCCAATTTCCAGGTGATTTCTGCCATACAATTCCCATATTTCTCCATACAATTCCCTGTGGTTTCAGCCTCTCCATGAGGGACATGGATTGGCTGGAGGTGCAGCTCACAGGTTGTGTCACTTCAGTGATCAGCTCAGATGGCCCGAGCCAATTCCCAGGCACGTCTCCTTCCTTCCCAGAGATCAGGAAGAATCTCTCCAGTTTTTTTCCATCTTCTGAGTACTCCAGCTCTCACAGCAAGCCCTTGTAGCTCTGGAAAAAGAACAATCCAGTGTTAGGGGGTGCAGGAATGAGTTAATTTGAAGTCTCTGCCGTGGTGTTTTGCTCCAAAGTCGTGTGCGCCAAACTGACCTTTAATCTTGGAATATAAATCACTTTCCAGTCCTATTATTTCTAAAATCCTACAGGCTTGCGAATGCACAAAAGAAGCCTTTGTCTCTTATTAATTTAATTTATAGGTTAAAGTTTCAAATCAGTGGCAAGCACAAGCTGATTTACTGTGCACTGCAGGAATTGCTGTTCTGGGAAGCGCAGCGATTGCTCCGCTGCCTCCAAACGGGGATGTGTAATTAGGAGCTTCTGTAATTAGATATAATGTCAGATAATTTGCTTATCGTTTCTGGAATGCATTCTCCAGAAAAGATGGGAGGGGATCTCAGGGTGGATTAGCTCTTTCAAGCCTAAAAACTCCCCAGATCAGTAAAATTGTGTGTGGAGCCATCCAGTCATGTCCTGTATGATGTCATTTGTGCTGCAACAAAACCCAGCCACTCTGGGGATAAAATTCACATAAAAGCAGGAGGGAGCCTTTTCCCACCAGCTTAAAACAGGACACCCTTTCCTATTTGTTTTGGTCTTTTATTTTTAATATTTTTTTTTAATTTTTAATTTTTTTGAAGCTATGAAATCCCTTTGTGGAGTCACATTGGTTTCTCTTCCCAGCCTTAGGAGTATTCCCATTTTCAGACCCATTTGTTCCACTTCCTGGGATTTCTAGTAATGGGATTTTATAAGCAAGTTTTCTACTCTGCCTCCAGATAGCTCAAGACAAAGAAATGAAACTTTTTCCTAACCCTGCTGTCATTCCCCATTCCAGGGGAAAATCTTTGACTCCTCCAAGCTCTCTCCAGAGGCTTTTCCCTCTTGACCAATTTTCACGGAAAACAGGGATTGTGAGTTGCTGCCCTTGCCAAGATCGTGGAAATATCTGTATTAAAAATGGCATTTCTCTTCCTCCTGCCCAGGAATTCACTGATCTGTGTTTTCCAAGGATCAGATCCTTCCTGTTCCCTCTCAGTGGCTGGAAGGGCTTTTCTGGCCTCGGCATGACCAGGAATTGTGACAGAACTGAGCTGGATCGTGTCCACTTAGCCCAGGACAAGATTGGATTTCCCACTGCCATGGTGGGTCCCTCTGAGTGGAGCACAGGCTGGGCAGGGTCTGCAGTCCATCCATGGATTTATGGACTCTGGGATGAGGTGAGGGAGTGCCCACCTTTCCCCAGAGCTGCCCTGGGCCGTGCTGGGGTTTTCATTCAGCTGCTGAGGGCAGGGAATTAAAGTTTGGTGGGGCAAGCAAGGGACTTGGAATTAAAGCTTGGTGGGACTTGGTGGGAGCAGGATTTCTTATCCCAGAGCCAATGAGTTCCATGAGCTCCCCTTCCCCAAGAAAAGAGAATTCCTGGGGTCCTGCTGCTGCTTCTGCTCTTCTCCCAGTGCAATATTCCACACTGCTGGGGAGTTGGGACCAAAATCCCTTCTCCACCCCTCTTCTCCCTCAGGGATATTTCTGCTTTTATAACTCAAGGGTGTCAGGCCACCCCTGCTCATGCAGAGGAGAGAGTGGGGAGTCCTCAACCAGCAACTGCTGGAGCCCCTAAAGGTCCTGCAGGGCCACACTGAGGTCACCCCAAAGCTTCTCCTCTCCAGGTGAACAACCCCAGCTGTGCCAGCAGAGCTGCTCCATCCCTCTGATCATCCTGGAGCCTCCTCTGGACTGGCTTCAGCAGCTCCAGGTCCTTCCCCATGCAGGTGGGGTCTCACCTGAGCAGGGCAGAGGGGTAAAACCCCCTCCCTGATCAGTGTCACCTGAAGGAGCAGCAGTGTCCCCATGGAGGTGGCCCTGCTCCACGTGGGATCCCTTAGGGCAGGAGTTGCCACGAGCAGTTTGTGAGCAGCCCACAATGGAAATCATGGGATGTGTTATCCTTGGCCCCGAGGCAAAGAGGGGGATATTTTAATTGCAGGAGTTAATTACAATTGGAGCAGCCTGTGGGAGCTTGGCAGGTGATGTGAGACCCCGTCCTGCTCTGATCTCAGCGGAAGGATTGGGAACAGCAGCACAGATGTGGGAATCCAACAGCAGCAGGAACGGCCTGGGAATGTTTCTGGGCTCTTTGTGTTGCTCTTTAATGATTTTTAGTGTAGGTGCCACACTTTTATGTTGCTAAAAATCATCACAAAGGGTTTTTCCAGCAGGAGTTCCCCGTGGGCAGGGAGCAGGGTGGATCCTGAGCTCTCCAGGTGCCTTCCCTCCCCTCTCCCTCAGCTCTTGTGTTGGTAAACAGAGCTGATGGACGCTTCCCTCCCTTTGAGCAGTGAACCTGAACTCCCTGGGTGCACAGGGGCTGACAGGAGAGCCAAGGGGAGCTCCAGGAGCCCTTTGCTGTGCCAGGAGAAGGGGAAGGGTAATTCAGGCACAGCCATCAAAGGCAGGTCTCAGAGCTGGTCAAACCTGACTTTCCTCATTCAACTTTGGGGTTTGTGCTGCAGACAGGAACTGGATTTGGGTCTTGCAGAGATTAAAGTTCAGGTGCTGGTGCTTCTCCAGACTCCTGCATCCCACATTCAGGGACACCTTCCACTGTCCCAGGCTGCTCCAAGCCCCATCCAGCCTGGCCTGGGCACTGCCAGGGATCCAGGGGCAGCCACAGCTGCTCTGGGCAGCTGTGCCCCCCTCCCAGCCAGCAATTCCTGCCCAATCTCCCATCCAGCCCTGCCCTCTGGCAGTTTAAACCCATCTATCCCTGGCTTTGCCCTGTTTGGTGTCTGTATTTGTATCCTGTAGGAATTTTTGGGTCTCACTCTCCTTCCAAGCTGGAAGAGCTGAAGAGTGACCCAGGGGAGCAGGGATTTCCTTCACTCCTTCATCTCCTGTTTATCCTCCAGGGATGAATCCAGATTTCCTGTCCCGTGCTCCTGCCAGGCTGCAGCATCTCCCTCCCAGAGCCCTTCTTTGGGCAAGAATTCAGGATTTTAGTGGGATTGCCTCAACATCACCCATGGAGTAGGTTTAACTGCCAGTCAGGATGTTCCTGACTTCTGGGTGTCTGATGTTTCCTCTCCTCCAGGATTTACCTGACACCTGCACAGGGCTGGGTTTTCTGGGGGAGCCCTCTGGAATTCCTGGCTGTTCCTCTGGCACTTTGGTTCTATTTGCACCCTGGACTGAAGGAAAAGTTCCCTTTAGGATTGGACTGGATGGGTTTCACACTCTCCTCCTCCATGGAGGAACAGTAAAGGTTAGGAGATGATGCTGCAGACAGGGGAAATTTGGGATGCATTTTAGGATCCATTTCACGTTTTAGGGGTGCGTGAACAGCAATAAGAACATTGCAATAAAACAGGACACAAAGTCTCCTGAAACACTGGAAACGCAGGGATAAATGGGGTGATAAATCCAGGAATCTGGCTGCGGTGGGGTCAGGGGGGCACTGCTGCCCTGGGGCTGTGCCAGGGCCTGGGAGCAGCTCTGCCCCTGCTCCAGAGGCTGCAGGGATTCTCCCCTTCCATGGAATCTCTCGCTGCTGATCTTCATTCACATCTCTGTCCCAGATTCAGGATTTTTTTTTTTTGTGCTGCTGGTTAGAGGTGGTGACCAAACCAGGGTGAAACCCCTTTGGTTTTTAATTCAAATTTAGCCAGATCCTCATGGAGAATTTTAGATTTGCCTTTCCCTGAGTTGTCCCAGGAGCTCCTTGGCACATCCAGGAGCCTTTTATTGCATTTTTGGCACCAATCCCTGTGGTTTTTGTGGCAGGAGAGCCCTTTGTAGGGTGTGCTGTGACATTCCCAGACTAAACCTCTATTTATCCATACTCTGATGTATTTCCCTGGAGATTTTTAGTCCGCCTCCTTATTTAGGGCCTGCTGGAGATTCCAGGCAGGAATTTTTGAAGTGGGTGAATAGGGGATGAAGTGATTGAAGTTTGTTTCTCCTGCTGTAACAGAAGAGCTGCCTTTGATCCCAAAAAACAGAGAATTAACTTTTTTAGGTCTCCTCTTACTCTGGTCCTTCCTTCATCCTTGGATCTCATCGCCACTTCCCAAGTCCTGGTTTCCTGAAGATATTCCCCACTTTTCCAGCTGGCAGATTTGAGCCCAAGGTGATGCCAGACCTTGGGTATCTGTCCTGCAGTTTGTGCCATGGCTTGGGAAAGGGGAATAAGGAAAATCAAATCCCAGGAGCTGGGTCTGGGTGTGGAACCAGGAGTTTCCACCATGCCTGATATGGTCATGAAGGTGCCAGCCCATGGGAATATTGGATTTTTATCCAAGTATTTGACTTTTTGCCAAAATTTGCTCTCCTAAAATCTTGGGAAGAATTCCTTGCTGGGAATTTTCTTCATCCCAGTCCTGAGCATGCCATGGGTGTGTCAGAGTTACAGGTGTCAGTGGGCAGTAATTAACTCATCATTTAATATTCCACATTTTTAATGGTTTTATGGCTTTGGAGAGCCCAAAACCATTAAAAATTACAAACCACCCAGAGCTCCTGGATTCCTGATTTTTGTCATTGTAACCCATTAGGAAAACTCGCTGCAGGATTTGCTTTACCTGTTGAAAGAATTTATTGTAGAAGATATTGAGAGCTTTGTCCTGTTTGGTTTACAGATTTCATGGGATAAATCACATCCCTGTTCCAGGACCACGGATGTGGGGCTGTGACAGCAGCTGGTTTTGATAAACTCCAAAATGTCCCTCTCAAGTAAAAGAAACACAAATTTCACCAAGCAATTCCACATCGGCCTTTTCATTCCCTTCCCTTCCCTCCAAGCTCGAATTTGATTTTATTGCTTGAGATTTAGCAGAAATTTAATACTTTATCTCCTTGTGAAGCATCCCTCCCAGGCCCAGCATTCCTCTGGCTGGATTTGGGGTTCCAAGCACGGCTGATGTTTTGCCAAATTGAAGTTGCTCCGTGCCCGAGTTTCAGGGTGGGTTAAACTTTTGAAGTTTGCCCAAAAATGTGCTTTATGTTGAGCTGTCTGGCAGGAGAGGCCTCTCCTTTTCCATTTTTCGTTTAAAGCAGCTTTTGGAGAGCCCAAAACCATCAGGAGTTGCTCCTCTCCCCAAATTCCAGGCTGGGCTTGCAGCAGGGTCTGCTCATTCCATAGGGATCCAAGGTTTATCTTTATGAGAATAAAATAATTCTGAGGCTCTTTGTGGTTCCCAGCTGAGCATTCCCTCTGCTCTGCAGTGGGTTTGGGGTATTCCCCCTTTTCCAGTGACAGGAATTCCATCTGCAGCTCTGGTGCCATAAACCCTCGCGTGTGGGAGAGCTGTGACAGTCCAGGACAGGGGTTTTATGGATGTTGGTGCACAAAATCTCAGGATCGTGGGGTTAAAACCAAATCTGTGCTGCTGGAGAGGGCAAACCTGGCACAGGTGGGAGAGGACAGGGCTTGGAGGGGCTGTGGGGTGGCTGAAACCCCAGAGATGCTGAGGTGCCAGTGGAAGCGTGGCGGGCAAGGATGCTGATGTGGGATGAAGAGGAGGAGGATGCAGAGCTGGAGGAACCAGGAAATTTCATCTCTCGTGGTGGGGCAAGGATGTTGATGTGGGATGAGGAGGAGGAGGAGGATGCAGAGCTGGAGGAACCAGGAATTTCATCTCTCCTGGCTTTGGCACAGTGTGTCCATGAGGGAGAGAGAGCTGGGAAGGTGTTGGGGCTGTCAGAGCCTTCAGGAGCTGCCCCAGGAGCTCCTCCTGGGTGGGATCAGATCCCAGAGGATCTGTGATGCCTTGAGAGGCTGCCTGGAGCAGAGGCTGGGCAGAGCTAAAGGAATAAAGCAGGGATTTATTAAAAGGCCTCAAAGGATTCACCTTGGGCAGCACAAGAGCCCGGCCATGGCTACACCCAAGCTGGACAATGGGTGCGGAGGTTTCACCCTTTGATAAGTTTTGGTCCATTTCCATGTTGGGGTTCATTGTCCAATTCCAGCTCAGGTGATGCAGTCCCACCCTCCCAGACTGCTCTCCTCCATTCCCTGTTGTTTGCACTTTTTGGGGCTGGAGCTGCAGCGGTGTCCTTGGTTCTGGGGCTGGAAAAGGATTGTTCTGTGTGCCTGAGCTGTGAGGAGAACTGCTGACACTTTCTGTGGAGCTCAGAGTTCTGTACCAGGGCAGTCCCAAATCTGTGAAATAGGAGAGCTCAAACTGAAGGCATCAGAGCTGCTCCTGCAGAGCCCCTGGCTTAGGCTGGCTCTGGGAGAGCCACCCCAGCCCTGGAGCATCCCAAACCCTCCCTCTGGGACAGGGAAAGGCCTCTGCTGGCTTTTGTTGAGCTAAACCAGGGATTTGTGGAAAACTGGCTGCTTCTCAGCTTCTTTGGAGGCTTCATGTTGGTCTTCTCCTTGCAAAGAGCTTCTGGATTGCAGGAGTTGGTTTGGGAGAGGCAAACTCCGCTCCGGCAACTCAAACCAGGAATTTATTTTATATTATCCAACGTGCTTGATCCTGGTCTTTTAGACACCACCCCATGGAGTTCCCCCAGGATGTAAAAGCTGTGGACACAAACTCTTGCTTTTAGGGTTTATTTCCAGCCCCAGGGTGCTCAGGGAATGTCCTTTGTTCCTTTAAATTAAAATGGGGCCGTTTCTGTGGCAGGCCCTGGGCCCTGCCGTGGGAGGTTTGGGGTGGGTGGAAGAATGTCCCCATTATTCCCTGGCCCTCGTGGCTGCTCCCTGTCCTCTGCAGGGACAGGAGGAGGAGGAGGGAATGAGGCCTTCACCCCAAAGTTACCGAGGTGTTGTCACATTTTTGGGGAGTTTGGCCCTGCTGGGACAGTCCCCAGCTCCCCATGGGCAGGCTGGCAGCAGCTCTGACCGTGCTGGGTTTGGTGAATTATTTTCATGTGGAAATCTGTGTTGGGGTGTAGAAACAGCAGCTTTTCCCTTTCCAGTTAAAAAAAGAAACAACCCACAGTGTTGTTTGTTCCTGTGGTTTTTGTCCAGGAACTCTGGGCATCTCCTGCCCAAACGCAGCGGCTGAGGCAGCAAATCTTTTGTAATAAAACAGGATTTTTTTTCTGCTTTGTTATCTGAATTAATTCCATTTTTAGCGCTTTTCCATTTTCCGCTTGCATTTCCGTTGCCTGGAGGATTTGGATGGATATTCCGGTGGAAAGTGTGGAAGGGGGTTGGAGTGGGATGAGCTTTAACCATTCCAACCAAACTGTGCCATGGTTTGTGAGATGTCCCTGTGGCTGGCGCAGGGATGATCCGATTAGGGATCAGTGCTGGGACTCCCAAAGGCAGGACAAGCCTTTCCACGTGGGCTGAGCTGGCAGGAAAGCCATTGTAAAGCCGTTGTAAAGGCGTTGTAAAGCCATTGTAAAGCCATTAAAGGTGTCACGCTTCTTATCTGCTTTTTGTTTATTAAAAAAAAAAAAAAAGAGAGAGAGAGAGAGGCTACAAATAAAGCTGTGTCACGAGATCCCCCTGGTAATTGAGGGGCCGAAATTAATTAGCCATGGTGAATGTTCTGCATGGGTCCCTCTCCCTCGGAAGAAGGAGCCCTTTGTGCATCCCAGCCAAAGGCAGGAGCTGCACATGGAGTACCTGAGGGCATCACGGGGCCTTCTCCTCCCTCTGCTCTTCTCACACTCCTCCTCCCCATCCCCTGCCCGTCCTTTCAGATCCTTTGGGTTTGTTGGGATTTCCCGGCAGCTCTTTTCAGCGTGGCTTCCTCTCCAGCTCCCTCCCAAACCCTCCCCAGTGGTGGGGTCACCTCTCCTGTAGGGTTTTGAGCTCCAGGGATGTGCCCAGGTTTTGGCAGGCTCAGGTGGAGCTGGCTGCTCCCAGCACAGGGTGGGCATTGTTGGCATTGTCCTGGGCAGGACCAGCAGCTGGATTTGATGATCCTCCTGGGTCCCTTCCAGCTCAGGAGATTTTAGGATTCTGTTTGGGCTTCTCTGTAGCGCTGCTTAATTTGGGGTTTATTGGTTATTCTTTAGATTTGCTTTTTGTAGTCAATTCGGTCTTTTTTCTGTAAAGATTTGCACTGTTCTGCTCTTTATCTGCTGACTGGGCTCTGGCTTTTGGGGTGACCCTGGATGTCTCTAACAGCTGGGATTTTCTGCCTTTTTATTATCGAGTCTCTCCCATTTTATTTTTTTTCATGGCAAATTCAAGCTTACAGACAGCGGCTGTTACACACAGTTGTATATAGAATTTATATTGCAATTCATATTTTTGTATGTAGAATTAGAGCATTTATATCGCAATTCATATTTTTGTATGTAGAATTAGAGCATTTATATTGCAATTCATATTTTTGTATGTAGAACTAGAGCATTTATATTGCAATTCATATTTTTGTATATGGAATTAGAGAATTTATATTGCAATTCATATTTTTGTATATGGAATTAGAGAACTTATATTGCAATTAATATGTTTGTATGTAGAATTAGAGAACTTATATTGCAATTCATATTTCTGTATGTAGAATTAGAGAATTTATATTGCAATTCATATTTTTAAATTGGCATTTCAAATAATCAGCAGCAGATTCCAGGCCTTTTTAGCTTCCACATTCAATTTGTGCTTCCAGGCCCTGGCTCTGCCCACAGGAGGTTTCCCCCAAAACCTCCCCCTTGTCCAGGTGGGCGCAGAGGATCTTTGGGGGCATCCCCCTCTTTCCAAAGGATCTCTGCTCCTCCAGAGCTGATGGGAGACCCTAAGGCTCTAATTGGGCTTTCATTTTCTTACCTGCTTGGAGATTCCACAGGGCTTTAGGGAAGGAGGGAGAGGGAGGGCTGGGTTTGACTCCTGGGGGGTTTAAAACCCCAAAAACTTAAATCCAGTAGGATAAATCCAGTGGGATAAATCTAGTGGGATAAGTCCAATGGGATAAATCTAGCTGGATGAATCTAGTGGGATAAATCCAGTGGGATAAGTCCAATGGGATAAATCCAGTGGGATAAATCTAGTGGGATAAGTCCAATGGGATAAATCTAGCTGGATGAATCTAGTGGGATAAATCTAGTAGGATAAATCCAATGGGATAAGTCCAGTGGGATAAATCCAATGGGATAAATCCAGTGTGATAAATCCAGTGGGATAAATCCAGTGGGATAAATCCAATGGGATAAATCCAGTGGGATAAATCTAGTGGGATAAATCCAATGGGATAAATCCAGTGGGATAAATCCAGTGTGATAAATCTAGTGGGATACATCCAGTAGGATAAATCCAGTGTGATAAATCTAGTGGGATAAATGGAATGGGATAAAACCTATGGGATAAGTCCAATGGGAGCCATCCCCCCCAAACCTGGAGCAGTGTGGGAGCTGCCTCTGATCTGCTCCAGTTGGAATTCCCCCTCCATTCCTGTCCCTCCTTCCCTTTTGGTGCTTTTGGGGCCCTGGAAGGCAGAGCTGCTTGGTGTGAGCAGAGCCTGATTCCAGTGCCCATTAAACTCCACCTCCTGACACTTGGGCTGGAGCAGCTGCACTAAGTCAGGCTTAAATGCATCCCCCAGCCAGGCCTGGCATTGGAGACGTATTTCATAGGGCAGTAACGAGCCCAAATTCCAGGTATTCCTCTTCCCTGCAAACACGCTGTTCACTCAAGGAAATTAAAGCCAGCGCCGTGCATGCTGAGGGGGCTTTTATTTGGTTTTTGTGTTTGAAAAACAACAACAAAAAAAAACCCTCACAACCCTCCCAGGCCGTTAAAGTTTGTGCATGATTGATTTCGGGATTAAAAGAGCAAATTTTTTTTTTTAGTTTTTTTTTTTCTTTTTTTTTTTTTTTTTGTTTTTGCCACATTTCAAATCATCCAGGGAGACTTTTCCACCCCAGGAGCAGGGTGTGTGTTATCCCAGATTTAATTGTGGAGCCTGGGTGTGTGCAAAGTGTTCCTGAAGGTAATTGGATGAGGGTCACTGCCTGCCCTGAGATATATGGGCACAGTAATCAGAGAATAATTTCGACCCAGGTTGGAGTTGCCAGTAAAAGTTGTAAAAGTTAATTTTATAGGGGCTGGGACAAAATATGAGCAAGAGCAGGTTCGGGGTTTTGGTGTATTTGCTTTGTCTGGTGACGTTTTTATGATGTTTTATTATTATTATTTGTGTTTTAAATGCAATTTGGGGCAGAGGGGAGGGAGGCCTGAGCTGATTAGCAGCGTGTGCAGATGGATCAGCCACAGGAGGAGGAATTCAGCACTGACAGGAGCTGCCCTGGGCACCACCAGAATTAAGTTGTGGGGTGATTTATTTATTTTTACCATCATATTCTTCCCCTTGATCTCCAGCAAGGAGCAAAGCCCATTCAGAGGGTATTAAATAAGTGGCTTTTCATATTCCTGAGTGGGTGAAATCTCCCAAACCAGCGTCCTGGCTGAGCCCTGCAGGGACAGAGGCAGGGATGGAATCATTCAGGTTGGGAAGGACCCCTAGGATGATGGAGCCCAGCCTTGGGACAGGGCTCAGGGAGTGGAACAATCCCATCCTGGGGTCTCTGCAGGGCCAGGAGCAGTCAGCTGGGGTGGAGCTCCATCAGATCTGTCACAGGAGGTCGTTTCTGTCAGTCCTTCCTCCATCTGCCCCTAGAAAATATCCCACTGGGCATTTTCCATTTGTATTAATGCACAGAGCCCCACTCTCACTGGGCATAAATTGCTTCCATTTATATTCTTATTTCAGCTGAAATCAGACACTCCTGGAATGGTTTGGGCTGGGAGGGACTTTTAAAGGCCAGATATTTTTTGTTTGACTGAAGTGGGACACAAAAGTATTTCTTGTAAATCCTCAGTGTGAGGACACTTCCCTTGCTGTTGAAAATTCCCTTATCAAGCATTCATGATGTGGTTCTTGGGGGAGACAGGGAAATATTGATTATTCCCAGCACCAGCCTTTGCAGAGTTTCTTTTAAAAAATACTGGGCTTAATTATTCCAAGTAGGAAAAATATTTGCATTATTAAAAACATCTGCATCCAGCTGAGATTGCTCTTATCAAGAGAAACCTTAATTGCTTCTGACTGACGAAGTGAATGTTTATTCAAATCTGCCTTTATGTTGATGATCTTGCTAATTAAGCCCTTTATTCTATTTAGACAATTATGTCTAAACAACTGGGGAGTTACAGTAGCTCTAATTGGGTTTTTATTTCCTTACCTTCTTGGAGATTCCACAGGGCTTTAGGGAAGGAGGGAGAGGAAGGGCTGGGTTTGACTCCTGGGGGATTTAAAACCCCAAACTGATCAACTTCCAGTTCCTCTTTCTGTCTGTGAAGGTTACAGGGGCAGGAGAAAGGTTTGGTTTATTCCTGATTATTTGTTTTCAGTGGATTCTGCTTCTCCCAGGCAGGCATTGCCATTCTGGGTGTGGGGGCTGCTCCTCCCCTCTGCTCTGGGAGAGCTGGAATTATTCACCTGGAGAAGGGAAAGCTCCAGGGAGAGCTCAGGGCCTGAAGGGGCTCCAGGAGAGCTGGAGAGGCTCTGGGGACAAGGGATGGAGGGACAGGACACAGGGAATGGCTTCACATTAACAGAGATCAGGGATGGATGGGATATTGGGAATTGGGAATTCCTGCCTGTCATTCAAACAAACAAACAAACAAAAAAAATCCTGGCCTTTAAAAGTCCCTCCCAGCCCAAACCATTCCAGGATCCTCTGTTTTCAGCTGAAATAAGAATATAAATGGCACAGGGTGCCCAGAGCAGCTGTGGCTGCCCCATCCATGGGAATGTCCCAGGCCAGGCTGGACAGGGCTGGGAGCAGCTGGGACAGTGGGAGGTGTCCCTGCCATGGCAGGGGTGGCACTGGATGATAATTAAGGACGATATTTAATCTTGAGGGTAAATCCCAGAGATCCATCTCCCCCTGGATGAGGCAGCCTTGCTTCTGCTCTCCCCAGCCAGGGGATGATGGATGTGCCTGCAGAGGGAAATCACCTGCCAGGGCAGCCTGGCAATGTGCTCTGGGTCTCCTTTCGTTTGTCACCTTGGGCTGGACCGATTTTGGGGATTGCTCAGTGTTTGCCCTCTGCTCTGGGCCTGTGCTGTTTATTTCTGTTGGAAACGTCCCCAATTTGTTCTCCTTAAGCAGTGGCTCGAGTTTGCAGGGGCTTTAAGGCAGTAGATGCCTCTGGCTTGGCTCTGCAAATAAATGAATAATCCACTTCCAAATGAGTGAATAAATAAATGAATGATCCACTTCAAATAAATAAATTATCTAGGTCCAAGTGAATAAATAGATAAATGAATAATCCACTTCCAAATGGATAAATAAATAAATGAATAATCCACTTCCAAATGGATAAATAAATAAATAAATACATAATCCACTTCCAAATTTTATTTTTATATCCCCGTGCTCCCAACAAAACAATCTCCTGTCCCCCCAGTGCTTGGAGCCATTGGGAAGCAGATTAAAAGTTTTCATCAGCTCTTCCTAATAGAGGCAGATAAAGCAAGCTAATGGTCATGTGTTGAGTTATTGAAGGGAATTCAGGTACTACAAAATCACCTTTAACCCTCAGCTTCCTCAGACCTCCTGCCTCGCCATTGTTTGCAGGGGTGTAAAAAACCAGAGTCCAGTTCATAAATTATTATGGAGTTCCAGTGCCCTTAATGCAGGACAGCTTTGGCAGTGTTTCATTTTGGGGTGGGAGCTAATTCTGGGCTGTGCACACCATAAAGCTCCAGTGTTCCCAGATTAACCCTTCCCCTGCCGGCTGGAAGGGAATTATCAATATTTGTACACTGTTTTATTCATGGCAGTGGTCCCTGAGGAATTCTCTCTCTTTTTGCGAGTTCCTGGGTAAAACATAGCGGGAAGGTTTTGTTTAAAAAAAATTTTTTAATCATCCAAGTTGTCACTCTTTAGAATTCAGCATTCTCTGTGATGATTTTTGAAGATTTCAGCCTAAAAATTATAGTTAAAAGTTTTCCACTAATGATATTAGAAAAAGGCATCTTGGTGTAATGTGACAGAATCATTGTGGGGTGTTTTTTATTGATCACAAACCAGTAGATTCCATGCTCTGGGCACTTCCCTCTCCACTCACCATGGCAACTTCTCCTGAATTCCTTGCAGCAATTCCTCTTCCCCTTCATCAGTTGCTGTTTTCCACGTGAGCTGTGGTTTTAGGGTGAAGCCACGAGGGATGAAGTTCAGAATTGCAGTTGGACAAAGCAAAGAGGGGTTCTGTGCCTTTGGCCTTGCTCTCCAGCAGCCCCTCACGCCAGCATTCCCAGTGTTCCTTGTTTTTGGAAAAAATTACTGCTCCATCAGCTCTGCAG
>NW_005054399.1:1172020-1191741 GCF_000277835.1 Geospiza fortis
CAGTTCTTAAATCCCATTAAAATTATCCCTCTCCATGGTTTTCTGCACTGGCTCCTCCATCCCGGGAGAAGCCACGGACTCTCCTGCCCATCCAACCCCAAGGGGCTTCCCAAATTTGCCAGTTTGTTCTGTATTTGTCTTGGTTTAGGGTAAATTTGGGAGAAAAGGCCAAATTTGGGAATGTTGTTATTAACACGAAGCAATGGTCAGCCCCATAACTATTTTTTCCCTAAATATAGGAGGAAATTGCTGGCTGTGCTGCACTAAAGATGTTTTAATGGCCAGTTCTGTTCAGGAGTTTTATTTCCCAGCGTGTTAATTTTATTTTAATTAATGCGTGGACTTGGAAATAAGTTAATCACAAATGGAGAGGTTCTAGCAGCTCTCTTTTGGGGTTGGGGTGCACTTTGAAGGCACTGAGCTGCCTGTGTGGGAGAGAAGCTGCCTTTTGGAATATTTTATGGAGGGCACGAAATCTCTGAGGTGTTTTACGTGGCAAGCTAATGATGGAATTCAATCCCAACAAACAGCTGAGGGGTTATGCGGGGAGAGTTTGTGTCTGTGCAGAAATGCTGCACAAAAACCCCAAATTTCCTACGAGTTATGCTCAAAAATCACTGGATCCCAGAATCCAAGATCATCAATCCAACCTTTGGAGGGTAAAAAAAGGTAAATCTCTCATAGAAATCTCTATATACTTTTTTTTTTGTTTGTTTCCACCAGCTGTCTCCTTCTCAGCACTGAGTTAGAAGTGCTCCAACCCCTGGCTATCCCATTATCCTTCAGGATAATGTCTGGAGTTGGAGCTGCTGGTCCCATCCTGTAACAAAGAGAGGGAGATTGATTGTAAAGGAAATGTGAAATGATTTGTAGTAGAAATGGTGTGAAATGTCCTTATGGGGGGCAAAGTGGAGGTGATGAATCAAGACACGGGGATACCCCTCTTCAAATTACTGATTTCATGTTGTGTTTTAGGCCCTTTATTTTTTTTTTCTCCTTCCTTCCCTTCCTTGCTATTTTCACAGTTCTCACATAACTGTGTCCCAGACACGGGCAAGCTGCTGTTCACCCAAAGCCACCAGGATTCTCTGTGTGCAGGCACATTTGGGATGAGCAGACAGCTCAGAGCTCCTCTCACCTCCCCGTTTGCTCTCTCCTGGCCGGGCTGCGACCGTCGGGATAATCCGTAAATTACCACCAAAAACCGTAGCCCACTGCACGTCTGTGTCCATCCAGCTCCATCCTGACCCCAAATCTGCATCATTTAAACCCCTGGATGGGCAGGGATGCACACGGGGGTGGCCTCATCCCTCGCTGCTCCCTGGATCCCTCGCGGCCGGCGGCGCTCGCTCGGTTCCGCCCTGGGTTTCAGCTGGAAAGGCAGCCCCGACTGCATTTAATAACCACTCCTTCAGCACAGAGAGGTGCAGAAAGTAATTTGTCCCCTTGCCAAGGAGCAGGAAGAATGGGCATTTTGTTCCTGGTGATTTTACCTGGCTGGGTTCTGCAGGGAGAGCAGGACTTTGTGCTACCGTTGCCCCGCACGCTGTGTTGATTTATTGAAATTGGAGCCCGCGGGTGCAGTCCTGAGGTACCTCCTGACATGGAATTTCTAGGAGAAATATACAATTGGCTTGGTTATTATTTTTTCCCTCCTCCCTCTGCTTGGGCGTCTTTCCAGTTTTTGCACTAAGGAACAAGATTTTAAATTAGCCTTGAATTTTAACACGGTGAGCTTGGCCTTGCTATTCCCAGGGTTTTATTATGAAGGGTCTGATGTTGTGTCCTGGTTTCATCTCCATCACCTGCCTTGAAATGCAGAGTTTCTTCTATTTTCTTTATTTTTTCCATTTTTTAAAATTATTTTTTATTTTTAATTTTTATTTTTAGAGGAAGGAATTGAAGAGTCTGTGGTCATTGTCCTGGTTTAAATGTCATTATTCCTCTTCCCTGTGTGCCTGCAGAGAGGTTGTGGAATCTCCCTCACTGGAGATATTCCAGAGCTGTGTGGGCACAATCCCGTGCTCTGGGATGACCCTGCTTGAGCAGGGAGGAGGGAGAAGATTCCCAATGTGGGCCCTTCCAGCCTGACCCCTCCAGAGATTCTGTGACTTTCCAGGTGTTCACATCCAGGCAAACATCTTGGGAGGGGAGCTCCCAATGGAGTCAGAAAAAGGGATGAGAAAACCACAGGGAAGGGATGGCTGGAGCTGTGGTGCTGTGTATCCATGTCCAGGATCTGTAAAAAGAGTCAATTCCCTGAGAGCAACTCCAGTTAATTCATTTCCTCTCAAGCAGTGTTAAAATATGAATATAAATCCTTCTCTTAATTAATATTCCCAGCATTTATTTAATTTTATCAGGTTTACTTTTAGAGCAGAAAAACTCAGAATTAGTATTTTACGCTGATACTTCCAGAAGTTTTTTGCATCTCTTTATTGGACATTCAGGCTGCTTCTCCTCCTGTTTTGATTTATTTCCTGGGCAGGTTTTGGGAAGAAGCTCTCTCTGGGTGAGAGCTCTGCAAACCCAATGGGGTTATGTTGAGAGCAAGCCTGGAATCTCTCCACAGATTCCCACCAAATGGAGCTGGGATTTGAGCATCATTTTTCCATGTGCCTCACTGTTAACGAGTTTCTGTTAATTACTGTCCCTCATAGTTATTAGCAGCATCTTTGATGGTCCAGTTCAAGCACTTCCACAGGGTTTCTCCATGGAAAACAACGCTGCCCCTTGCTGTGTGTGGTGATCCAGGAAAACCCTGGGATGCTCTGGGAGCAGCCGTGTGCCACCAGATCAGGCTGGACACAGCCACACTGATCACCTTGGCGTGATTTTGGCAGATTTTGGGAGCAGAAATAGGGCCAGGAGCTGGGGCTGCTGCTGTGCAGAGCCCGTGGCAGCTCAGCCCAGCCCCTCCAAGCCCTCCTGCCCCCTTCCCTCGGATCCGCCGGGTAATGCCGTGCAGCTGCACTGACAGAATGTGATTGCTCATCAGTTTGCTTGATGACTTAATCTGGGGCTGATTAGCATCTTGGAGCCTGTCCAGGAGATCAGAAATGATGCACAGTTCTGCTGCAGGCCCTGGGTTATTGCACATTTGAGCCTGGCCCAGCTCTGGAGCAACAGCAGGGGCTCGCCTGATTGCTCTGCACGAGGGTTGGGGTTTGGGGAGGGGGCAGTGCCAAGGCCAGGCTCCTGTCAGGGAGATGGGCTGGCCTGGCTGTGTGTCCCAAGCGCAGGTCAGCCCACCAGGCAGGGATGTGGAGCATCCCTTAGCACTCAGTGCTCTGGTCTGATTGATCAGGTGCTGATCAGTCACAGCTTGGACTCAGTGATCTTGGAGAGCTTTTCTAATCAATTCAATTAATTTGTCATCATCCCCAGTAGTGTACTGTGTGCTTAAAGTAACGATAAATCCATATAAATCCTCTCCTTCCACTAAAAACTGCTTCCTTAAACAAGTGAGGACATTCCCTGCTCCTCCTGGTGCTTTCAGATCATCACCCCGAGACGTTTTGCTGCCGGGGGAGTTTGGGAAGCAGCAGATGGGACAAAGGCCAGGATATGGGATGATGTGGGAAGGCTGAGCTGTAGAATCAGCCAGCTCCTGCTCAGCAAGGGTTAAATCTGGAGCAGGGACTGCTGGAAGAGTTCAGTTGTTTCACATTAGGCCGGGCAGCCCTGGCTGCCTTCCGTGCTCGGGGAGCCGGGGGCCGAGTCCCCAGCGCTAAATCTGCGTAACCGATGCCGTACAACTGGCACCAGCCTTGACCACAAGTGGCCGTTAAAATAAACATCCCCGGGCTTAACTGACAGGCAGCAGCGAGCAGAAACAGCCCAGCATGATGGGGAATATTAAACACCCAGCCAGAACCGAATTTCGGCAGCAAACGCCCCCCCAAACCCGCCCCGGCATCGCCCCGGCCCCGCAGCATCAATGGGAGCAGTGTTTGGGACCTGCTCCCGGGGGTGGTGGGGTGTGGGAGGTGGGAGAAGTCCAGCCCAAAACACAGCCTGGGTAAACACAGGGCATGAGCCCCAGGGTGGCACCAGGACTGAGAAATCCAGCCCAAAAGCTGTGCCAGGAGACGCAGGGTGCGAGCCTCGCAGCAACAGCGGCACCAAGAAATCCAGCCCCAAACATATCCCAGGAAAACAAGGCACAAACCAGCCCTGTGACAGCACTGGGATGGAGAAATACAGCCCCAAATATATCCCAGGTAAACTGAGGACATGAGTCCCATGGCAGCACCAGGATGAAGAAATCCAGCCCAAAACTGATCGTGGGTAAAGACAAGGCACAAACGCCACAGTGACATTGGCACTGAGAAATCCAGCCCCAAATATATCCCAGGAAAATACAAGGTACAACCCCAGGGTGGCACCAGGACCAAGAAATCCAGCCCAAAACACATCCCAGGTAAACAGAGGACATGAGCCCCACAGCAGCACTGGAATGAAGAAATCCAGCCCAAAACTGATCCCAGGTAAAGGCAAGACATGAGCCCCATTACAGCAGCAGGATGGAGAAATCCAGGCCTGAAATATCCCAGGAAAATACAAGGCAGAACCCCAGGGTGGCACCAGGATGAAGAAATCCAGCCTAAAACATATCCTGGGTAAAGACAAGGCATGAGCCCCAGGACTGACAAATTCAGCCCAAAACCTTTCCCAGGAAACACAGGGCACAAGCCCCACAGCAACACTGGCACCAAGAAATTCAGGCCGGAACCTATCCCAGGATAACACAGGGCAGGAGCCCCAGGGTGACAGCAGGATGGAGAAATCCAGCCCCAAACCCATCCCAGGAAAACACTGGGCAGGAGCCCCATGGCAGCACCAGGATGGGCTGGCACAGAGGATGGGAGCTGCCATCCCTCGGGCACTGAGCTGCTCCAGGATCTTGTCTGGCATTAGGAAAGGAGGTAAAAGGCTTTATTAAAAATGAGCTGCTTGCCTTAGGTTGGCAGATTTATTTATAACGGTGATTTGTGAGCGCTCCAAGTTGGGGCAAGAGTGAGGGCATTATTATGTCCACGGGGATAGAGGAGCGACACTTTTATTGGGTGGAATTTATCTGCCTGGAGAATTTCTTGATTTCTTTTTATAAGAAAAGCATAGAAACAAGCAACACTTACAAAACAAGCGATTACACAAGGGCAAAACTTGCCAGAGCTCGAGGCAAGAGGATTTGGACATTGGTGCTGCTGGGAGAGGCTTCTTCCCTCCTGGATAGCAGCACAACTCCGTGCTCTGGCACGTGCTGCTTGAAATCCACCACGTTTTTGTGTCAGAAGGGAAACCACTGGAGTTACTAAGGGTGTGCTGGAGAACTTCCCTGAAATTGTGTCCTTTAAAATGTAGTTAATTACTGGTTTTACCTAAGGAAGGCCTTGAGCAGCTCAAAGATATTTCTAACAAGCGCGGTTTTGTGTTCAGGAGTCCAAAGATGCCCGAGCCTGTTTCCTAACATTACTAGGATTTAAAGTTCTATATCTTTGTGTGTATTATGTCCTGGAGTGTCGTCGTGTTTTGTAAGAAGTCACTAATTTAACCTCTTAATTGTTTAAAAGAGAGTTGTTGGAATGATGGCCACAGCAGGAGAGGCAGTGCCTGTGTCACTGCTGGAGAGGTGCAGCTCATGGAATCACAGAATCACTTGGGTTTGGGTTGGGAAGGATCTTCAAACCCATCCAGTTCCACCCCAACACCTTCCACTATCTCAGGTTGCTCCAAGCCCCATCCAGCCTGGCCTTGGACACCTCCAGGGATCCAGAGACAGCCCCAGCTTCTCTGGGCACCCTGTGCCAGGGCCTCCCACCCTCACAGGGAAGGATTTCTCCCTAATCCCTAATTTAATTCTCCCTTCTTTCAGTTTGAAGCTGTTCCCCCTTGTCTTGCCACTCCAGGCCCTCGTTCTTTGCCGAGGGGGAACAGAATTGGCTGCTGGATTCACCCAACAGAGTTTGGAGATCAGCTCCTCATGGCCAAGAGTTTTCTTGTGCCTTGTTTCGCTTGTCCTAAATTCTTCCCGGCTGCATCCTTTGTTACTCGGGAGAACGCCTAAAACAGAAACAAACTCTCCCAAGCTTTTGGCTCCATCTTTGTGACAGCAACCTGGATTTTCCCGTTGTCTTATTCTTATCCCATCCTGCTCTAGAAATGCTCTTGGATGGACAGGAGGATCAGAGGTGGATCTGGCATGATTGGTTCCTGTGGAGCCAGCTCTGGATTTAAAACCACGTGGATGTGACACATGGGTACATGGGTTAGTGGTGGCCTTGGCAATGGTCTCAGAGGTCTCTAAAGCTGACTGGTTGTGCAGTTCTGTGCTGGGTGTGCTCTGTCTGATGGGCAATTGCAGAGTTAAACGAGTTCCCCCTCCCGCCGCCGGTGCTGGCTTTGGCTCGGAGCGTGGTGGCGTTCCAGTTCGGAGAATTCCAGTGACCAACCAGGTAGTCGGCTCCTCGTGGCACAATTTACCCTTTGTGAGCACATTTTATGAAAGCTCTCACTGTTTGTCTCGAGTTGTGGAGGGGGGGAGGAAAAAAAAAAACCCCAACCCGACTGTAAACGTCCAGGCCATGGAGCTGCCTAATCCAAACACAGGCACGAGCCGGGGCTCCGTGTGTTCCTTGGCCTGGTGCTGAGCTCGTGTTTATGAGCACACACCAAAGAAAAGCCCTCTGAAGGAGTCTGGGCCTGGATTTAGCACTGGGCATTTTAAAGGGGAAAAAAATGAGGGAATGAGGGGCTGTGGGAGAGCTGCCGTGGGGTGGTTTTGGGGTTGTGAGTGGAAGGGTAAAGCTCTGGGTCCTCTGAGTGTGGCCGGTGGAAAGATGTTCAGAAAGATGTTCAGAAGGATGTTCAGGAAGATGTTCAGAAAGATGTTCAGGAGGATGTTCTTCCACCTTCCAAAGCCGTAGGTTTTCCCTTCAAGGCATCAGAGTGTGCAAGGAACTCTGTGGAGGAAGTTGGAAAATCCTTGAAAAATGTTGTAGTAAAACAGCCCAGGTGACCTTGCTGAGGTGGGAATGGCCAGGGGGATGAGCAGGAGCATTGTCAGGGGATGCTGGAGGTGCCCAGGGCAATGGGCTGTGCCAGCCAGTCTGCTCCTGGTGGAGCTAAGAGCACAGAAGATGCTGCTGGCCTGGGATGACCCACACTCCTTGGGAGGAAATGTTGACGTCCTTCCCTGAGGAATGTTTCCCACTTGGGCACAACAAGGGGTTAATGTTGGAATTGTTAAGCTGTGTCCCCTCATTCCACTCCATGGGGGAGCTCTGGGTCCTGCAGTGATGCTCAAGGCTTGTTGAGGTGTCCTGGCTCTGTTTTTCCTCTTTTCCACTGCTCATTCCCATCACTTTCCTGTTCCTTGATTTATCAGTGGGGCCTGGTGGGAGCTGGCAAATCCCTCACCGTGCTCATGAACCAAAGAAAAACCTCTGGCCTGCAGGAGAAAACACCAACTGAACCCCAAATAATGAGTATTAGAGGAAAATGTAAAATGGCAGAGGGCACATGGAGTAAGCAGAGGTATTTTCTGGCTGTCTGGTCGAAGGTTTGGTATCATTTTTCTCCAGGATTACAGGGGCTTTCACCTCATAAATTTGGGCCTGTTTGAGGTCGTTAATCTTTCTTTACATGTTGCCTTGCAATTTTAGAGCTTTGCCACCATCTGGGATCACATTTTAAATGGAGTTTCCACTCACTACGTCCCCTTTTCATGGAATTATTTATATATGGAGAAATGCATAATAAATACATCAGCTCTGGGTTGTTTTTAAACATTTTCAGGGCTTACCTTGTGTGGAAAAACTTGTCTTCTCTAATAGAGAGTCATAACAGTGACCAATTAAAGGATCACATTTGCAATATGCTCTTAAATGGCAATTTAAAATATTGGTGAGTGATCCGTGGGGAAAGGGAGCTCCAGGCCAGGGACCTGAGTTGGAAAATCCTGGAGTGTGAGACAGAACAGCACCATCTGATGGAAACAGCAAACCTGGAGAGGGATTTCAGCTCCCCGCTTGCCTTTGGGATGGAACCTTCTTGTGTTTCCCTTAAATCTTGGTTTTTCTCCACAAAATGATGGTGTTGGATCAAATGTTGGACTTGACCATCCTGGAGGTTCTTCCCATTCTCTCATTCTTATGGATGGACCTTCCACTCCCTAAATCCAACTTGCCCCATCTCTGCTGCTCTTGACAAACCCCAAAGGACCCACAGCTGGTTCCACCAGCTCCTGCTGGCCCCACCAGAGCCCAAATGTCTGCCCCAGGCCCCGCCAGCTATTTGAACGGGTTTTTGAACAAATAAATAGCCTCAACAGCTCAGTGGTTCCTTGTGTAATTTTAGCTCAGGACCTCTCCAAGAATGTCCAGAATAAATAGGTGAATCTGTAATCCATCCCCAATTAAGTGGATATTCCGGGAGCAGCTCAGAGCACGTTATGGAGGAGCAGTGTCAATAAACAGGGATGCTGTGGGCCCTGGAAATGTGGGCTCTGTTCCTGGAGAGGGAAGGCTCAGACCAGGAGCTGGGTGCAGGCTGGAAAAGCAAACAGAAAGGAGCCTTCTGCCCCCACCCAGGTGGTTGGGATTCCAGCCCCCACCATTCAGTGTCCCCCAGATCCTCCTGGGGTTGTCCACGTTCAAAACTGAACGTGGCAGGGAGGTTTCACCTCCACCCGCGACTTTACAACGTTGTCAACAGGAAAACAACAAATTCCCCGGGATATTTTAGAGTGCTGAGGCATGAAATTGCAGAGCAGAATCTTCTCCCCAAGCCCCCTTTCCCCTCTGGCAGCTGCAGCCACCATTCCCTCAGAAACCCAACCTCCAGACGTGAAGCACTGCTGGGATTTTTCAGGCTTTTAACTTTTCCTTGGCTCAGCCGGGAGGAGCGGGGACCTGCTGGAGCTCTGAAAAACCCCTGAGCACGGGCTGGCTGGGGAAAGGAGTTAAAAATGAACCAGCAGATTTTTATATATATAAAAAGTAAAAATATATGTTCTCCATCTGAAGTTTATTTAGGTCCTTTGGGAGAGTGGCGCGGCACCACGTCTCTACTAAATTGCCAACATTTTATGGCCGTGCTGGCACCGTGTCAAACACACATCTCCTTGGCTTGCTCTGCTGTCTTAAACAGGCAGATTCCAGTCTGTTTTTCTATGGACTGAATATTCCTATTGACTGGGCGAGGAAAGCTCTGCCCAGCAAGAACTTACAGGCAACTTCTCTTTTTATTACTTTATCGAGCCTTGATTATTTTGATATTGCGCTGCTGAAGAGCCGACCCCTTGTGACCCACTGGATGTCAGAGTAGTGTGCATTTCAAGCCAGATCCAGCTTTTTCCTTTTTATTTTTTTCTTTCCCTTCTGATTTTATTTGGATTGGAATCTTATTAATAACTGGAAAGTTTTGAAGGGGCTATTTTTAACCGCTTAGCTGTCGGGAGTATTTCAGTAGCGTGGACGTGGAGCTTCGAGCGTACAGATAAATACACCCAGCACAAGGTGCTGCTGGGTTTAAACCCAGCCTGAGCAGTTCCCTGCTCCATTTCCTTCCCAAACCCTTCCCAACATGAGAATCCTTGTGCAAAGTCCCTCTGCTGCTCATCGCTCAAGGTCGCTGCCCGCGTGGAGCCTTTCCACGGTGAGGAAGCTCCAGGATCTCCCCCTGTTCCAAGCAGGGTGGATTTTAGGAATCCTTGGATGCTGCAGAACCTGAGACAGGCTGACTTCAGGCAGGACCCTCATCTGCCTACACTTCCCAGCAGCTGGGAGTGACCTCCCAGCTCTCCTCTCCTCTCTCTGCCTCCTGGCACAGGGCTGGGGAGACGTTCCCGCTGGCCTTGGGAGCGTGGAGCTTTGATCTGCAGATGCCTGAGGAGCCAGGTCAGCATCTGAGGCAGGATGGACTGGCAGGGAGCAGCCTGTTGGACCACACTGATCCAATTAGGCTCCACGATGGAGAATCCTTTTTATTTTTTGGTCCAAAGCACAAGAGAAGCGAGGGCTGTTGCTTTGAAGCCGAGGAGATGAGTTCATGCCTGAGTGCTTGGGAAGCTGGAGAGCTGAGCTTTGCAGTTCATCTGGATCTTCCACAGCTCTCCAGAAAACATTTAATAAAGCTCTCAGCCTGCTTTTCCAGGGGACTGCTGCTCCTCACGCTCGGCTGGCTGTGCCAAAGGCTTTCCCTCTCTCCTGGCTGTGGGAGCCTGCAGAGCTGCTCCTGACGTGCTCACTGCACCTCGGTGGGGTCAGGGGGGAGGACAGTCCATAGGACAAGGATATTCCATAGGACAAGGAATGGCTTCAAACTGCCAGGGGGAAGGGTTGGATGGGATACTGGGGAGGAATTGTTCCCTGTGGGGATGGTGGGACACTGGCACAGGGTGCCCAGAGCAGCTGTGGCTGCCCCTGGATCCCTAGCAATGTCCAAGGCCAGGCTTGGATCAGCCTGGGATAGTGGAAATTGTCCCTGCCCATGGCAGGGGGTGGCACTGGATGAGATTTCAGATCCCTTCCAACCTGGCTTATGCTGGAATTCTGTTTCTTTTGACCAAATAGCTGGTTTTTTTCCTCATTATTTATTCCTATTTGCTGTTGTTCAGTTTCCTTCTGTTTTTCAGGATTTCTCTGCCATGAAGTGCACTTGGATTTGTTGATCTAGAGGTCTTTCCCAACCTAAACCATTCCATGATGCCCTGATTCCTTTCCCTCCAACTGCACACTCCCCTGCTGCTCAGCTCCTTGCACGGCAGCAGTGCTGTGAGCCCAGTAAAGAATCCCAGGCTGGTTTGGGTTGGAAGGACCTTAAAGCCCATCCCATTCCATGGGCAGGGACACCTTCCCCTGTCCCAGTCTGCCCCAGTCCCAGCCCTGTCTGAGCACTGGGTTGTTTGAGGACAATGTGGGATTTGTTTCCCTGTAGAAGAGCCTGGAGCTTTCCCCAGGCTGGGCTGGGCTCTCCAAGGCCGGGATTAAATCCTCCCTTGGAGTTTCTGGGAAGCTGTGGCAATAACGGGGCTGGGAGGAGGGACCATGGGCATTCACAGCCCCCAAGAAGAGCCTTCACTCCTCTGTATAATGGCCTTCTGTTGGCTTTTAGTGGGGTGCAGTTTAGTAAATTAGGAGTCTTCAGGTACTTAGCACTTTAATGGTTCTCACTAAGAACATAATTAAACCATAGACCCCGTAGGGAGAAAAAAAAACCAGTTTATTGTGCGTATTTTTAGACTCTGTTACCAGCCCTCATAAAACCTGCTCGATCCAAGCCAGGGAACAGGCCCGAGCTGGCGACCCAGAATTCCTGCAGCAGCACTCACACCTTACAAATCTGCCCTGTGAATTACAGAATTCATTTTCCTGCTCCCATTTCCAAAGGCGTCTGCAGCAGCCGTTCCTCCCCGGCTGCTGGAGAGGAGAGGGAGGCACCAGGGTTATGATGTTGTGCTGACACACAAAGCCAGGGTTTGCTAATTGTTTTCTTTTTTTTAATTTAAAAACATTTTCAGTCTCACAGAGGTGCCCAGAAACGGGGCTGCTCCGAGCCCAGGGCTCTGCTCCCTCTCTGTGTGCATCCACCTTGGGATTGCTGAGTTCCATCTGCCCTGGAGCTGCAATTCCCCTGTCTGTGTGTCAGGAAATCACAGTTCTGGGTGCAGGAGAACTCCCAGCTGCTCCTGGGATAAAGAGACTGAGAGGGAATTTTCATCAGGCACTGGGGTGATGGGACATGGGGGAATGGCTTCAAACTGAAAAAGAGCAGGTTTACCATGGAAGATGCAATAAAATGGATTAAGATGGAATATTGGGATAAAATCCTTTCCTGAGAGGGTGGGCAGGCCCTGGCACAGGGTGCCCAGAGCAGCTGTGGCTGCCCCTGGATCCCTGGCAGTGCCCAAGGCCAGGCTGGATGGGGTTTGGAGCAGCCTGGGATAGTGGAAGGGGGTGGGAATTAAATAATCCTCCAGGTTCTTTCCAATCCAAACCATTCTGGAGTTCCATAATTCCCCTCACAGCACAGCACAGCCACAAAGCAAAGTGCAAAGCTCCAAATCCCAGGATCAAGAGAGCCTGGAAAGCTTTTCTCTCCTCTCTGACACCAACACCACTGGGATGTTCCCATGAGATTAGGATTTCTCTGGAACAGCAGGTGTGGGGCAAATTCCCTCTCCAAAATCCCAGCAAAGTGGGATTTCTCCAGTTGTGGGATTTCTTAGGGTGGCAGTTATTAACATATCAGAATTTGGGGTTTTTCTCTTTGAAAAATTTGCCATTTTCTTGTCCTGGATGGAAAAATCTCCCAGTGTCAAAAAAAGTCAGGCTGACAAAAGAAGGGTGCTTTCCCCAGCCGTGGGTGCCTCTGGTGGGCTTGGGCACAGAAAGAATCCAGGAAATTTTCCAGCATCCCGGGCTCCTGGTGATTCCCAGGCTGCTCCTGCCTCCCTGCCCCATCCCAAGGAAACACAGCTCCCTTCCTGGGGAACCTGTGCTGTGCAGCATCTGGAAGGCATTGCAGGAACACACACACACACATCTCCTCCCCCAGCAGCTTTGAAAGGATTTCTGGGGCGTGTGAATCACTGTGCTGTCGCTGGGCTGTGCTTTATCCCCAGATCCCAGGCTGGGTTGGGCTGGAAAGGACCTGAAAGTTCATCCCATGCCACCCCTGCCACGGCAGGGACACCTTCTACTGTGCCAGGGCGCCCCAAGCTCTGTCCAGCCTGGCCTTGGACAATTCCAAGGATCCAGGGGCAGCCACAGCTGCTCTGGCAATCTGTGCCAGGGCCTGCCCACCCTCCCACCCTCCAGGCTGGCCTGGAACTTCCACTGCAGTGGGATTTGAGGCTGGAGTTTTCCCTTCCTGCCCTTAAACAATTTGGGATGGCAAAATCTCCAGTCCCAGCTCAAGCAACCAGTGGGACCAGTGCACATGAATGTATTAATTACAATTATAAGTAGGTGTGACATCAGTAACCCTGCCTGCTCTCCCTGGTCCTCATCCATGAGCGCCAAACATTCCAACCTGTTGGATCAGTGCCTCAGCTGGGCCAGGATTGGTTAAAGCACTTAATAATAATGATCATAACATTATTATTATTGTTATCATTAATAATAATAATAATTAATAACAATTAATATTGTTAATATTATTAATAATAATAATAAATGATCATTAATAATTATCATTATTATTGTGGGAATAATGATGACAACAAATTGTGATGTGATACTAATTGTGGTGATGATAATAATAAGTTTTTAATTGTGATTATAATAATAAATTAATAATATTATAATAAGAATAATAACAATAAGAATAATGATGGTGATGATGATGAAAATAATAATAAAATAATTTCATATTTATCATTATAATAAATCATAATGATCATTATTTTTGTGGTAATAATGATGAATACAGTAAATTGTGGTAATGTGATACTAATTGTGGTGACGATGATAATAAGTTTATAATTGTGATTGTAATACTAAATGAATATTATTATAATAAGAATAACAACAATATGAATAATGGTGACGATTATGAAAATAATAAAATAATAAAAATATAATGATAATTTACTATTTCTAATTATAATAAATAATTAATAATGATCATTATTTTTGTGGTAATGATGATAATAATCAATTGTGGTAATGTGATACTAATTGTGGTGATGATGATAATAAGTTTATAATTGTGATTATAACAATAAATTAATAATATTATAATAAGAATAATAGCAATAAGAATAATAATGATGATGATGACGATGACAATGGTGATGATGACGATGGTGATGACGACGACGACGATGATGATGATGATAATAATAATAATAATAATAATAATAATAATAATAGTAATAATAATAATAATAATAATTTAAAAGAGCCAAGGAACAACCTGCCTGTTTGGAAGGCTAAAACCATTTCCCAGCAATCTGGGATCGAAACAATCCCTTTGGGAGCCTCGCTGGGAATGCTGCGAGGAGCCCAGCAGGGATTAAGTGGAAGCAGGTCCTGGTGGAGGGAGGGACCCTGGGGGACACCTGGGGCTGCCCTGACCCCCCAGCCTGGCCGGAGAGGCCCTGGCAGAGCTCCCTGACCCCGGCCTGGCTCCATCCGGGAAGGAAGGATGCGGTCTCCTGTCCTGAGGGGCCTCCAGCCCAGGCCAGGCTTTATTAATCCCAGCTTTGCTAATAAGGAATTACAATAGTTGTGGGATTTGGCAGCGGGAGCGTGCTTGGCTGCCATGCATCCTGCAGGATTTGCCCTGTTTTGTTTGTATTTTGGATTTAACTACAAATAATTTAAAGATGTGTTGTGTCTCCTTCAATTAACATTTGTGTTTTCGACCTCTCTCTTTTGTTGTTGTTGTTGTTGAAGTTTTAAAACAATACCAGGGAATTTGAGCCTGTCACATACGTTAAGATAAATTCACATTTATTTTTTGCTCCAGTTATGGGATTTCTTAGGGTGGCATTTATTAACATATCAGAATTTGGGGTTGTTCCCTTTGAAAAATTTGCCTTTTTCTTGTCCTGGACAGAAAAATCTCCCAGTGTCAAAAAATTTTGGGCTGACAAAAGAATAATATTGTCCCAAGGCCAGTATGTAAATACCTTAACCAGTAGAGCATGTTTAGAGGAATTACACTTTCCTTTCCCAAATTACCATCTTGGAAAGCAGCTCTACCAGCACATTTATTTGAATTTTAAACATTTTGAAAGCAGATCTCCGAGGTTTTGAAATCTGGTTTCCATTCCTGGCTCTGTTTGACCCAAGGCCTGACCCCGAGCAAATCTTAGGCTCAGTTTCTGGATCTGCTCTGAGGATCCTCACTCACTTTAACATCCCTCAGTGCTGATCCAAGTGTAAGATTTCAGTGTTAAATAATAGTGGGCTTAATTTAAGTTGGGGTTTGGTTATGATGACAAAAGGGAAGATTAAAAAACTTGGTTTTAAAGAGATGAATTTGTTTAAAGATGTGTGGAGTGAAGTAATTTTGTCTGCAATGAAATGAATTCCCAGAGGTGCAGGATGGCAGATTTGGGGAGAGAAATAAGGAATAAGGCCAGAACTTTGTAGCAGCCCTTCATACCAAGTTTTGGAGGGGATTAACTCCTTTTTTCCTCTGATTTTGCAGACACAGCCAGTGCCCAACCCCATCTCGTACTTCATGCACCGCTCGCCCTGGTGGTTCCACCGCCTCGAGACCTTGGTCAACCACTTCATCGAGCTGCTGGTGCCCTTCTTCCTGCTGCTGGGCAGGAGGATGGCCATCCTGCACGGGCTCCTGCAGATCCTCTTCCAGGTGAGCTGCTCCTGATTCCTGTCCTTGAGCTTTTAGCTTTTCTGCTTTTCAGGTTCTGTGCTGCTTTAGGCTGTAGTTCTGACATTCATGTTATGGCGCCTCAGGTTTTGGCTTTTATATTTTCACACTCTGTGCTGCTTTAGTGTGTGGGTCTGGCTTCATATTATGGGATGGTGAGCTCTGTGCACAGAGCAGGGAGACAAAACAATTCCTGCTCCAGCTGGGGACCAAGGGCAAATGATCCAAATCTCAGGCCCAAGAGCACAAACACCGTGGGCTGAGGAGAGAAAAAAAAGCAGGATGGGACGTGATAACCTAAAGCTGGAATTGGACAATTAACTCCAATATGCAAATGGAGCAGAACTTATAAAAGTGAGACCTCAAGTCCATTTTTGTGACCATTTTTGTTCGTCTTGGGTGCAGCCCTGGCTGGGCTCTTGTGCTGCCCAAGGTGGATCCATTGATGCTTCCTAACAAATCCCTGCTTTATTCTTTAACTCAGTCTAGCCTCTGTTTTAGGTCACAAGGCATCATCCTGAGGGTCCCCTCCTCTCCTGGGCTTCCCCACCCCTCCCAGCAGGAGCTGGCTCAGGGGGCAGGGTGGGATTCAGGCTCCAGGGAATGAGGATGGTTCCCAGCCAGGAATTCCTGGGTGTTGGTTTCTGTGTGGCAGAGGAATGGCAGCCCAGGATCAGTGCAAAGGCTCTGTGGGGAATCCTTGTGATTCCACCAAAAGTTAATTTTTACAGACATCTGTCCATCTCTGAAGGGATTCTTCTTTCTGTATTTATCATTTGAGGATTGTTCTTTATCTCTGGAAAGGGTTGTGCTGCTCTTCACAAATACCAGATTGACTGTGCTGAGGTTTAAAATCAAAATAATTCCTTGAAAATTTAATAGATTCACATTCCAGTTGATTTTTTGGGTGGGTTTTTTGGTACCTCTGCAAAACCCAGAGGACAGAAGCTGCTCCATAAATACTTCCCTAGAGCCCATCTGATTCCTCTCCTGTCTGTCCTGGCAGGGTTCAAAGAGCTCATGAAACTCCATTTGCAGCCCTTGCTGCCCTGCCTTTGTTCAGCATCATTTCAGCAGCATGAAATTCATACTCAGGAGCTGTTAGTGCTTCCTGTGAGTTCATGTGATGATTAAACTGGAGAACAGCTCATAAAGCCCCCTGGTAAACCACAAAAATGCTGATCAGCTTTTAAAGGTCTGACAGAAACCCCGGCGGGTTTGTGCCCTCCCGGTTCCTTCTGCTGCCCAAACCCTTCCTGTTGTGTCTGGGTGCCACTGAACGTCACCTTTTACCTTTTTGGGGCAGCTTTGGTTGGGTTGGGATGGATTTGGGCCCGTGGAAGGAGAGATCTGACCCAGGGAGCTCCTAGAGTGTCACTCCAGAGGTGCCAGCTGTGATTGTGACACCCCTGAGGTTTTTGGAGGATTTCACTCAGCCCAACCCTAAAAAAACTCCACAGACAAAGCAAAACCTCCTCTATCTTCTGGTTAAGGTGAAGGAGGGCAGGGTTAGATTAGAGATCAGGGATGAATTCACCCCTGTGAGGGTGACAGGGTGCCCAGAGCAGCTGTGGCTGCCCCTGGACCCCTGGCAGTGTCCCAGGCCAGGCTGGAGCACCCTGGGACAGTGGAAAGTGTCCCCAGGGGGGTTGGAACAAGGTGATCTTTGAGGTCCCTGCCATGCCCAATGCTCCCCTCGGCGCTGCTCCATCCCTGTCACTCCCAGCAGGAACCTGCAGGGCCCCTAACGAGGAGCAGGGCCCTGGGGGGGCTGGGGCACCTCAGACAGAGCTGAGCCCACCCCATAAATGTCCTAATGACAGCCAGCCAGGGCAGGCATCAAGCCCCTTTAATTGGCCCTTTATTGATAGCTGGCAATTACTGCCTTGTTCGGATCACGAGGGGAGTCTGAGCAGGCAGAAAGGGTCCCAGTGTAAGAGGCAGCTCTGGTGCCTTTACAGCATTTCAACAAAAACCTGTTTATTTAATATTTACTGCCCTTTTTCTTCATTCAGAATGACTTTTATTGACAATCCTTGTGCTCTGCAAAGGAAGCAATAAAGTTTAATGTTGATATACCACTTAATTCTGCTTTTCAAGATTTGAATTGACATTACAGACAAGTTTTATTGGACATTTTATAATTGTTATTGGAGTCATGGTGGCGAGCTTGAGTGAGTGTATTTTTCCAGATTCCAACTGGCCTGGAGAATATTGCTTTGTCAGGAACCCAAAAAAAGTTGGGCTTTAAAAGAGGAAAGTGGGGTTTTTTTCCAAGTGTGAACTTATTCTTCTTGCCTGCTTCACGTTTGTAAGGAAAAAAGCTTAGAGAGGGTGGAAACATCAGAGAGGAGGTGCTCAGCAGCCTGAGCATGGATGTGTGTCCACCAGGGGATTCCTGTGGGGTTGGGATTCCAGCCTGGAGTTACCCCAAGGGAGAACTTGATCCACCTTCTTCCCATCCTGGACGTGCACAGGAGGTTCCTGCTGGGGTTTGTGTTTGATGGGACCCAGGTGGGATTTAGGGATTTAGGGTGGCTTTGGTGGACACCACAGTGCTGCCAGCACCTCAGTTCCCCCTGGAGGGGCCACAGGGACCCTTGGGATGAGCCCATTCCCAGCAGATCCATGCAGGGCTCGGTGCTGCTGCTCCTGGCCAGGAATGGTCCCTCCTGCTGTGGTTTCCTGCCCCTCAGCTCTGGGGCTTTTGCCACGTTCTCTTGGTGAGCTCAGCTCAAACCCCACCATTCCCATGCACCTCCTGGGCCCTGCTGCCTGTTGTGTCTGCCAGGAATAAATTATCCCTGGAAGTGTTCAGAAAACGGGGATGTGACACTTCAGGACGTGGTTTAGTGGTGAATGTGGTGGTTGATGGGTGGATTTGATGGTGCTAAAGAGCTTTTCCAACCTTAACAATTCTGTGATTAGCTGGTTTTTGTAGCAGAGGTGGGGTGTGGACCTGAGGAGTGCACACCTGGATCTGAAACACCCCAATATTCAGGAGAAATCAAATTAAAAACACAGCTGTCAGAGGGGAGCAAAAGATATCTTGGAGACCCCAGGTGAGGTTTGGACTCTTTATTCTTGGTTCTGTAGAAGCACCAGGGCAGAGCCTGCCCATTCCCTGAGGAGTTTGTGAGGTGTGGGAGCTTGGAAGGGCTGCTGGGGAAGGCAAATCCTTCAGCTTGGTGGGGATTTCACTGCTCCCTGGAGCTGCCTCCTTAAAACCTGGATCTCCCTCCTCAAATCCTGGATCTGCCTCTTCCAACCCTGGATCTGCCTCCTCAGACCCTGGATCTGCCTCCTCAGACCCGGGATCTGCCTCCTCAAAATCTGGATCTGCCTCTTCCAACCCTGGATTTGCCTCCTCACATCCTGGATTTGTCTCTTCAAAACCCTGGATCTGCCTCCTCCAACCCTGAATCTCCCTCCTCAAACCCTGGATCTCCTCCAACCCTGGATTTGCCTCCTCAAACCCTGGATCTGCCGCCTCAACCCTGGATCTGCTTCCTCAACCCTGGATCTGCCTCCTCCACCCCTGGATCTGCCTCCTCCACCCCTGGATCTCCTCAGCCCCTGGATCTGCCTCCTCCACCCCTGGATCTGTGTGTTTTTCACGCTGTCCAACTCCCAGCTCACACCGAACGTATTTCTTGGCTCCTTGGAAGGCAGGCAGTAAAATTACACAGCTTGGCAGAGGAGTTGATGAGGGGAAGAGAGAGGGAAGCCAGAACAAGAGGCAGGAGAAAGCCACCTTGCGCCTCAGAGCTGGCAGTAGGGCTGGGCAGGGGCCAGGCTGGGTTTGGCAGTGCCAGGTGGGAAGGAGCTTCAGGATCAGAAAGGTGAAATCCATGAATGAATGAAGAGCATGGAAAGTGCAGAGTGGTGCTGTTGGAAAGGCAGGGGCACTGCTGCGATTCCCAGTCAGAGCCATAAAGGCCCAATCTGGGGAGCTGGGAACGTGGGGAGGGTTTTAAGCTTTTAAATCCCTTTGGATGTGATGGATCTGTGCAGGCTGAGTCCCTGGCCTGGCCCCTGGCGTGTCCCCCAGCACAGAGCACCCTGGTGGCTGCAGGGTCCTGCATGGGCTCAGCCCCAGGTCCCACCCCAGGATGGAGCTCCTGGAGGGCTGGGCTGGGCTGAGGAACATCTCCAGATCCTGGATAGGCTGGGCTGAGGAACATCTCCAGATCCTGGATAGGCTGGGCTGAGGAACATCTCCAGATCCTGGATAGGCTGGGCTGAGGAACATCTCCAGATCCTGGATAGGCTGGGCTGAGGAACATCTCCAGATCCTGGATAGGCTGGGCTGAGGAACATCTCCAGATCCTGGATAGGCTGGGCTGAGGAACATCTCCAGATCCTGGAGG
>NW_005054399.1:1192230-1208430 GCF_000277835.1 Geospiza fortis
GGAGGTGACAATGCCAGCAGCACAGGGGTGACAATTCCAGAGTACAGGGATGGCAATTCCAGGGCACAAGGGTGACAGTGCAGGAGCACAGGGGCGACAGTGCCAGGGGCAGGGAGGTGACGATGCCAGGGGCACAGGGATGACAGTGCCAGGAGCAGAGGGTGACAGTGCCAGGAGCCAGGCACAGTTCCAGCCCTGCAGAAGGCAGAGGTGAAAGCTCCAGAGCCCCCCAAGGTTCAGAGCCCTGCAGAGGAGCCCCCAGAGGAGGCAGGAGCCCCCAGGATCCGGCCCAGGAGCACTCGGGGACTTTGGGAGCTGGAGAGGGAAGGGGGGACCTGCTGGGAGAGGGACCCTGAGGGGGGACAGAGCAGGAACGTCCAGCTCTGTTCTGCAAACCAGCTGCCAGCACCACCCTTGCCCAGCTGGGCACTGCACCAGGGACAGGCAGCCCCTGGGAGCTGGGCATGTGCAGGACAGCAGCAGCAAAGTCATTTTCCTCCTCTGTTTTTTTCTCCTTTTCAGGCAGAAAACAGTTGTTGAACAGATATTTTCTGGCTTTTTTTTCCTTTCCTCCTTGGCTTGGCCAAACCCCAACCTCTTAAAAATTTTGATGGAAAAGGACATTTCCCTCTGGTTGATTTTGTTCCCATCTCTCCAGGAAGGCAGGGGAGGCCAAGTGGAGGTTTCCCCCCTCTTCATTTTTGGGAGGGGAGGACCGAGCCCCCCGTTGTCCCAGCGCTGCCTCTGCCACACCACGAAAGATGCTGGAGGGATGAGCTGCCCGTGCAGCCACACACACGCAAATTCAATCAGGCTGCTGCAGCGCCACAGCTGCAAGAGATTGTGTTGCTGACTTAGGAGGTAGCAGAGGTCACAGCAGCAGCCTGGAGAGAGGGAACAAAAATTAACCAGCCCTCCCCTCCTCCCTGCAGAAAGTGTCTGAATCCAGTGTTTGTTTTCACTTGTCAGAGCCGGGCTGGGCTTGTTCTGGTGGCCAGGCTGGTGTAAATCAGGGGAGTCTCCAGCAGGATTAGCGGGGTTACCCCAGTGCCAGGCTCGTGCCAGGAGCATCAGGGCCCTCGTTAGGGCTTTGATTGGGCACCCACGGGCACGGGCAGTGCTGCGGGAGGTGTTCTCTGTGTGGATGCAGAGTGGTGGTGTTAATGTGTGTGAGGGTAAAGCCCAGTTCAGTGGAGGACGGAGCAGCCAGAAAATTCAGGAATTATTCTGCAGTTCACACAATCCCAGCATGGTTTGGGTTGGAAAAAAATCTTAAAGCCCACCCAGTGCCACCCGTGCCATGGCACCTCCCACTGTCCCAGAGTGCTCCAGGCCCAACAACCCTCCTAGGGATGAATTTCTTCCTGATATCCACTGTAAATCTCTTTTCTTTCAGTTTAAATCCATTCCCCCTTGTTCTGTCGCTTCATATCCCTGTAAAAAAATCCCTTTCCTGCTTTTTTATAAATCCCTAAGGATGCTGGGGAGTGTGGTCCCCCAGCCCTGCAGCTCTGGGTGGGTGTCACTGCCTGGGCTGGGCTGGGCTCCCCTGCCAGAACAGAGGAAATTCAGCCTTCCCCAAAGTCCAAATCTTGTTGATTTTGTTGTGGTTTAGAAAGAAACAACAAACAGAGAGTCCCAGGAAAATGAACAGAGCAGGACTGCAGGAATGGGCCTGTGGAAAAGAGCTTTCAGTCCGGTTGTTCAAAAATTCATTTGGGATTTTTAAATCCGGTGGGGTGTGAGGTGGAGGGTGAAGGCAGACAGATTCCGAGGTTCTTTGGGAATGCTGGAGCTTGGGCTGGGATTGTGGAGGTCGATGTGCACCCATCCTGGTCCGGGTGAGGGTGGCTGGGCTGTCCCTGCCCCTCAGGCCCTCCTGCATCCCCAGATCCCCTCCCTCGCCCTGGCGCTGCTCCAGCTCAGCTTTCCCCACAGCAAAACAGAAGGAATGTGAAATCAAAGCACTTCCAGGGCAGATTTTCTGTTACATTTAAGCCCCCTTAAATTAAATCCTGAGCTCCACACCCCCCAACAAGAAACATTCTGAGTTAAGCAGGCAGAACCCAAACTGTTTAATCACTCTGATATTTGATTGCACATCCAGCTCGATAGGATCTGCTGTGCCAGACACGGGAATAGCAGCACATACCACCCCAAACCAGTAAATAACGCTGCTCCCATAATGGCCTCTGGGATTAGTTAGCAACAAGTTAAGTCCTTGCATTCTGCAGTAGTCAGAGGCACTGAGAAACACTCCCTGGGAGCCATAGGAGTGCATTTAATTAGCTCCTGATTCAGGGCACTGGGGGTTTTTCTCTTCTCTTTTTTTTTCTCTTTTTTTTTTTTTTTTGAAATCATTAAATAAAGTGTCACCCCAAGCCAGTGCTGTAAACTCTATTTTGATTGTGGCTGCAATAACCCCTTTGGGCGTCATTCAGATTGTACTAAACAGTTTCTGGAGAGCGCTGGTTTCTCTCAAAATAAACCCAAGTCCGGCTTTGACAAGCTCTAATGAAAAACAAATTGTTATATTACTTAGAAAAATAATTTGAAGGAAGTCTGAATTAGTTGTAAAGGTGGAAAAGGTTCAGCTACTTGAAAATAGAAATTTGGAAGGTATTTATTTTAACCATTAAGCCAGTGGCCTTGAAATACAGCCTTGTTTGTTCCAGAATGCTCCTAACGAGAGCCATGAATCACGCTGTTAATCAGTATGGGAACTTGATTAATTGGCGAGGGGAGCAGCAGTGACTCCAGCAGCCTGGAGCTGGGCTCCTTCACCATCCCTCGTCCTGCTGGCACCACGGGGGCTTGGAGGGCGTCCCACAGCCCTGGGTTGGGCTTTGGAGAGTTGGGAATCGGCCGTGGCTGCTGGGGTTCTGTGTCTGTGCTGGTGCTGCGCTCAGAAGGAGCTGGTTTCCCTTGGAGCAGGGCTTGCAGCGGCTCTGCTTGCCCTGTCCCTGCCAGCTCAGCTTTGCTGGCTCTGCTGTCGAACCTGAGAGGAAGTTTGGATGCCCAGCCATGGAGTCAGACTTGCACAGGAGGCCCCTGAGGTGGGAAGTGCTGCCGTGGCTGGAAAAACGCAGCAGGAAGGTCGGGGTTGGTTCTCACTCACTGGGGCTCCTGGGTTTGGGGCCAGCAGGAACTGCAGTGCCTTTGGCCATCCAGGGCAGAGTTCCAGCAGAGTTCCAGAATCCTGGAAGCTGCCACGTGTGCCAGGCTGGCCCAGTGCTGGTGGTGCACAGTTTGGTGCCAGCTCTGTGCCAGTCCTTGGGAATATTGCTGAGCACTGACTCCAGAATCACCAGCTGCATCCTTAAATTGCAAGATTTGCTGAAATGGGCTGGGAACTCACCCAGTCCTGGTGTTTTGGCCACGTTACAGCTGTCCAGGGGCTCTCAGGTGTCTCTGTCTGTGCTGCTGTCCAGGGGCTCTCAGGTGTCTCTGTCTGTGCTGCTGTCCAGGGGCTCTCAGGTGCTCTGTCTGTGCTGCTCTTCCCACTCCAGGAGCAGCTCCCAGAGCTCGTGGAATGACGTGGCTGACAGGGAGGCTTCACCTCCTGGGCTCTGGGGCACCTCAGGGTGCCTGGGTTTTCTCCCTGTTTGGATTTTGCACCTGATTTTCAGAATGCCTCCGTGCTCCAGAGCCTTTTGTCCTGCAGCAGAATCTCCAGGTGCTTGGGCAGGATGGGGGAATGGATGCTGAGGATGCTGAAGTGATCCAAGCTGGAGCTTCCAACATCTGCATCTCCCAGATGGGATCAGGATTCAGCTCCAGGCTGGGAGATAAAGGATGTGTTGCACATGTGAGTGAGGGCATAAAACATTTCTGTGTGATGAGAGCCAGAGCAGCTGCAAACCAGAGATGTTCCTGGTGTCCATGACATGATCTTCACCATGTTCTGGCACCGTATTTCCAGGGAGAATTATTTATTTACATTCAGGTGTAGCTGCTAAAGCTGAGTGAAGCCATCACAACCCGTTCCTGTGCCCAAGCCAAAGCACTCGCCCACTGAAATGTGTCAAATATCTTTAAATATCTGTGAATCTCTCCAGTTTCAGTGCAATGGTTTGAAGAGATGGTGAAGGTCTCCCAGGTTTAATCCCATTTTCTGTCCCTTGGTCCTTATCTGAACTGGTTCCTTTGCAGTTTCCCAGCTCTTGGCTCCCACCAAGCCTTTGCTGTTCGGCAGGGGGACATGTTGGGATTTGGGATTGGGATCTCTCCTCCCACCAGCAAGATGACAGGGCCTTTAAATAATGTTTTCTATTCCATTTCAAAAAAATAAAAAGAAGATGAAATCAGAACAGCCTAACTGGAAACAGATGGCAGATGAGAAGCTCCTTTTAAAGAGGATTTTTAATACATTTATTATGAAGAAAATCATTTATTGGTGTCAGAGATGGATGTGTGAAGACAAAATGTGCCCATTCCAGGAGTGGAAGGGGCTGCAGTGGGATGGTGCCTTTGGTGTGGTGTTCTTGGAGCACGGGCAGGATTTTGCTGCTGGTAAAGTGACTTTCCTGGCTGGAAGGAGGCTTCTTCCCATCCCTGCTCCTTCAGCTTCCCCCTGGGATCACTGGCTGTCAGAGCAGTTTCGATTATGCTCTTACTGTGGGTTCCTGGCATGGTTTTCCTGCAATGATTTGGGTTGGAAGGGATTTTAAAGCCCATCCAGTTCCAACCCCAACACCTTCCCCTGTCCCAGGCTGCTCCAAACCTGGTCTTGGACACTTCCAGGGATGGAGCAGCCACAGTTTCCCTGTGCCCTGTCCTCCCAAAAGGTCAGCTTTGGGTTTTTTTAACACTTTGCATATTCCACTCACTTCTGTCCTGTCAAGTTAAATGAGTGTGTGCTTTTATGTGTGAAACCATGCCCAGACAGAGGTGGCACTTTCCCCAGTCCCCCTCACACAATGGCTGGCCAGCTTTAATTAAAGCCATTTAAACAAACCCCACACCATTTCAGAGGGATGGATCTCGGTGTCTGGGCTGCTCAGGGATGGAGGTGAAGATGGATTTTCCCTTTTCCTGCTTTGATGAGCAGAACTCCTTGGCCTCTTGTGGGTTTAATGTTGCTGTGAAACACCACTGCCCCCAGAGAGGTTTGATTTTGCTTTGGCAGTGCTGGGATGAGGCTGCAGCCCCCAGAGAGGTTTGATTTTGCTTTGGCAGCGTTGGGATGAGGCTGCAGCCCCCAGAGAGGTTTGATTTTGCTTTGGCAGTGCTGGGATGAGGCTGCAGCCCTGGGATGCTCCAGCCCACACGCAGTTTACACAGCTGCACCATCCCCTGCCCCAGCTCCAGCAGGGCTCTTATCTCCATGCTGATGCAACAGCCAGAAATGGCAGGAAACCTGTGTCACTCATGGCTTTCATCTTCCTTATAAAAACTGGGATCTTGGGAGCTGTGACTCAGAGAGGAGTGCAGGATCCTCTTGGAAACCTGTGTCACTCATGGCTTTCATCTTCCTATAAAAACTGGGAATTTTGGGAGCTGTGATTCAGGATCCTCCTGGAGCAGCTGGGGTTTGTTTGGTGCTGCCCTGGCTGTGGATGGAGATGCTGGGCTGTGGGCAGTGGTGGTCCTTCTCTGGAGAATTGTTTGCAAACCCCAGACTCACTTTCCCTTTTGTTGGGAACATTTCCCAACAGGTTGTGGCCTCCCATCCCTGGAAGTGTGCAAGGCCAGGTTGGACAGGGCTTGGAGCAGCCTGGGACAGTGGAAGGTGTCCCTGCCCATGGAAATGATCTTTGAGGTTCCTTCCAACCCAAACCATTCCATGGTTTTGATCGATCCATGGAAAAGATCCCATGATTTATGCTGACATTGTGCAGAGCATCCTGGATTGCTGCTGCTGCTTTAAACCCTGAGCTGAGCCCCAGAAAACCTCGATCCAGGCAGGTGTATGCAGCACGAGGTCTCACCTCTCCTGCTTTCCTCTTGGATTTTAATTCCATCTCTGCCAGGAGCTGCTTTGTCCATGTTCCTGAGTAACTTTTTCCACACGTGAAACTCCCTCTGGGGCCGGGTTAAGCTCTGCAGGAACCACGTGGGTTTGCTCTGGGCTTGGTGTCCACACGTGGAGCTGCTCAGGGACAGAAGTGGCACTTTAAATTTACACCCTGCTCCAGGCAGGAGAACTTGGAAGCAGGCAGAAATCCCAGATCAGGCCAGTTTTGGGAAGGCTGAGGAAGTCTGGGAGAAAAATGCACAAGAAGAGCAGTTTGGGAATGTTTTGTCCCAAATTTTGGCCATTGTGGTGTGGCAGTGATGGCTCATGGATGGATTCCCTGCGCTTTGTGAGCAAAGAAGCAGAAAGAGACAGGTATTCAGTAGAATCCTGGGATGGTTTGGGTTGGAAAGGACTTTAAAGGTTATTTTGGGCAGGAACACCTCCCACTAGACCAGGTTCTACATCATGGTCACCCTCAGAGAAGCTGCCAGCTCCTCTGAGATGCCAAAATCCAGGAGCTGTAAAAAACTCATGATGCCTCAGTCAACAGAAATTTCAAAACTTCCTCTGGAAAACCGAATCAGATTGCACTGATTGTTTGGATGGGGTTGGGAATGGCAGGAGTGGGGAGTGGGAGAGACAGGGATCGTGTTCATGGCATCATTAATGTCATTTATTCCATAGCCAGCCCTTGAAAAGCAGTTGTAATCCCCACACAAATCCCTCTGGAGCAGATCTGCCAGTTCTCCTCATCCAACACGGATCATCCCTGCAGCCAGAAACCTCAGAGGGAGCAGAGCCAAGGGAAAAGGGTCAGGGGGGCACCCTGAAACCCAGTGCACCCAAAGCAGCTCCACCTCTGAGATCCAGGGCCAGAGGGATGGTGCTGGAAAGCCAACACTGCAGGGACAGTGGAGTCCTGAAGATGGAGAGAAATAATTTTCCTGAGGTTATTTGGAAAAAAAAATGTGACCACAGATAAGAAGTAGAGCTTCAAAATGTTGTGTTCCTTCCCCAGTTCTCCTTCTCCACCACCCAGGCAGGAAGGGATCAGCTGGAAAGCCCTGGTGGCCACCAGTGAGGGGGTCCTTGGTGCTGCAGAATCCCTGCTGCAGGGATTTCCTCTGGCCCCTGCAAGCGGGGAAAGGGAGATGTTTCCATGGAAATCTGTTCCTCGACCGTCTTGGCAGCCAAAGCTGAAAGGATTGGAGTCTTTTGCCCCCAGCTCCACGTTTCTGGTCAGTGTGAAGCCCCACCTGTGATCACCACAGGCAGCCTGAGGCAGGCTGCAGTGAATTAAAGCACCAGGGGGAGTTTGGAGGAGCACATCCTCTTCCTTCTCGGAGTCAGGTTACAGCGACCTCGGAACATCTGGACACCGTGTCCCAGGGCTCCCAGAGGTTCTGCTGCATGCAAGGTTCATCTGCTTTGTTCAGCTCCTGGCCTTTTCCCTTCCTCCTTGCCTCCTCTGGGTTCAGGGCTGCTCTCAGGGTTCCTGGCCATCTCCTGGTTCCCTGGCTGAAACACCCCATGGAGTTTGAGTTGTGTCTTTCCATGGGCAAGCACAGAGCTGTAGCTCCATGGCCATTTGCTGTGCTCGTGGGAGAAGTCGCTTCTGTTTTTCCAAAAGCCTGAATTCCCTCTAAGCTCCTTGTTTCCAGCATCCTGAAAGACTGAATTTAGGGGAAAAAAATTAATTCCTTAATATTCCCTAGATCCTAGGAATGCCTTTGGTGATGTGATGCTGCTTTGCTTTGGGGTTCCTGTGCCTGATCTCCAGGTTGTCCTGGCAGGGTTTCATTGAAATAAGGGTGTCAAGGTGGGTCCTGCTGCCTCCAGGAGCCACTGGGGTTTTTTGGGAATCCAGAGAAGGGAGGTGCCAAAGCCATGGAGTGGCTGAGGTGGCCGGATTCGTGGTGGTCCATGCTGAGAAGATGATGTTGAACTCCAGCATCTCCTGGAAGTGACCCCATCCTCCCCTTGGGAGCAGCACATCCCCATCCCACCCCAACCCTTGTGCTGTTGTGCAGAGCTCAACGCCCAGAAGGAAAATGCAACTCCAGCTTTTCATTTTTGTGCCTCTCGGGCCCAGACCTCAAGGTTTTAAAGACTTTCATATGTGCCTGACTTGATGTGCTCCGAGTATTCCCATTGAAGTGAACTAAGTGGATAAGACTTTGCAGGATTAAAGCCAAATGAGTCCTCACCCACCATGCTGGGAAGTCTTGTTGAAGTGGGTCATTGGAGGGAAAGGAGGAGGAGGCGCTTCCCAACTTGCCCCTTTCATTTTATGCTTTTATTTATTTAAAGGATTTTTTAATTTTTTTTTTTTTTATTCTTAGGCAGCTTGGGGGGAGAAAAGAAAATAAAAAGCCCCAGGCTGTGGTGTAACCACCGCAGGCAGATGTTGTCATGGCTACTAAACAAGAAACCTGGTTTATAAAATGAGGAAAAACAGATGAACGTGAAATAAAAGAGAAAAAAAAAGAGAGAGGCGATCTTAAAGTATTAACTCTGATGTAGAGAAAAATATAAACAGACAGGGTTAGGAAATTCCATAAGGAATATGACTTGTTTAATATTAATCATAAAGGAAAAGATTATGAGGGCTCCAAAGGGTGCCAAATGAAATACTCCACACTCAGCCACTGCTGTGATAAGAGTCCTTGTGTGGCTTCCAGGGCTGCCCTTGGCCGCACTGTGGTGGAGATGTCCTGGCTGGAAATTGTTCCAGGGATGTTCTTGTGGTTCTGCTGCTTCTCCCGGTGCTTCTCCTCCCTCACAGCAGTTTCTGAGTGCAGAGCTGCAGCGTGTGCCAGCCAAGAACCTGTACTTCCATTGCAAATTGTACTTTTATTGCAAATATGGGCAAGTGGGGAGCAGTGATTGTGTTTGGGGACTTGGAGGGGTTTCTGTGATGGGGTGGTGTGTCCCAAACCAGGGGTTCACCGTGTCCCAAAGCTCAGGTGGCTGCAGATGAGTGGCTGGGTGGGGCTCAGGTGGCTCTGCTCCCATCTCTGTGTCACTCTGCTGCTCTTCTTGTCCCTCTCCTGCCATCCTGAGCTGGCACAGCCCGTGGTGATCCTGCACTGGAGAAGTGCCAGTGTCACAATTCCCTCATCAACGCTCCCAGACCATTCCCTGTCCAGCACAGGAGGGTCTTCAGGACCAGGAGACTCCTCTGGGTGGGTTCCAAAGGCTCTCACTGGACCCCTGCCAGTCCCCTTTGTCCCTTGGGCTGTCCCCACGAGTATTCCTGGTGACAGTGCCCGATGTCACCAGCTCCCCCAGCACGGTGACAGCGGCGCTGCCACCACAAGACACCAGAAAGGAGCAGCAGTGACCGCAGCTGAGAGGGCTGGGGGACACCTCCCTGGGCTGCCCCTGCTAAATCCTGCCCAGAGCTGCCATTTGCTGCTCTGTTCCCTTCCCTCCCTGCTGTCTCACAGCTCCTGGCTCCGGTGTTTCCAGGCCCCAGTGGGACAGGAACGCCTTGTGGCACAGCCTGTGCTCCAGCAGGGAATTCTGCAGCTCTGGCATTGCTGCTCCCAGCCTTGGCTTTGGCACTGGCTCCCAAACAGTTTGGTTTGCAGAAACCTTCCTCACTGTCAGGAGGAATTAAGCTCCAAAGCCAGACAGAGTCCGTGGCCTGAAGGTCCAGGATGGAAATGCCCACCCAACAGGGCCTTCCAGGGCTGCTGAGCAGGTTCCCCCTGCAGAATCCATCCAGGACACCTGGGCAGATCCACCCTCACCTCTCCAGGTGCCTCTGTCTGCTCCTGATCCATGTCCTGACCCGGCACTGGCTGTGCACACATTGCCAAAGCTCTGAGCACCACGGGGATGGTGCAGGAAAACTGGAACAGCCAAGATTTCTGCATCTTTTCGCAGATCCCTTCATCTTTCCCCTGCTCCCTGCATATTTTCCTGGTTCCCCTCATTTTTCCCAGCTCCCTGCATTTTTTCCCCCATTTCTTTGCATTTTTCCCAGCTCCCTGCATTTTTTCCCCCAGTTCTTTACATCTTTCCCCAGCTCCCTGCAATTTTTCCCTTCCAGTTCTTTGCATCTTTTCCCAGCTCCCTGCATTCCCCCCTCCCAGTTTTCTGCATCTTTTCCCAGCTCCCTGCCTCTTTTCCCAGCTCAGCATCCTGGGAGCATTCAGATCTTTGCTCCTTCTTATCAATCCCTTTCCAGTGCTCCTCCAGCAGCACCAGGCAGTGCCTGGCACTGGTGTCTCACTCCCAGTCTCTGTCCCAGTGTCACTCTGGCACCTGGCTCCTTATCCCCGCTGCTGGATGAGGCTGTTGGACTCACAGGATGAGGCAATGATGGATTTTTGCTCTTCCCCTGTGTTGACAAACCCAGTTTGTGGGTGAATAATGAGTAACCCTTGAAAGCGAGCCCCGTGGCTGATGTGGATGCCCTTGGGCTTTGTGGGATGAGTCACTGTGTGGAGCAGGAACTTCCTCGCAGACAGGCAGCTGCATTTCATCCTCTGCTGCAGATTCCTTGGAGCTGGAAAGCCTCAAGCCCTGGGCAGCAGGATTCCAGGGGAGCAGCTCTCCCTGAGAGCAGCCCAGCTGCCCCTGGGTGTTTGCAGGGCAGCGTTCCCTGCCTGGAATATCCAGCCTGGGGTATTTTCATTCCTCTTCCGAGGGTTCCTCTCATATGTAAGCCATCAGTGCAGCAGCAGCCTGAGCGGGGATCTCGCAGCTGTGACCTTGCAAGTGGGTGGCATTTTCTGCTTCCTCCTCAGCATCCTCAGGGATCCACAGCTCATGTGATCCCGTCTGCCACGGGCCAAATCCGGGCTGGGAGAAGCAGGATGAGGCTACCAGGAAATACCCACTGCCCTCATCTCCTCGTGGCTGGGGTCTTCAGAGCTCCCACGAGGGGCCAGGCTCCTCAGGCAGCCCTGAAATCCTCCTTTGCCATTAGTGCAGGCAGCAGGCTCAGGGATAAATGGCTCCGGGTTTGTTAAATCCCATCCCTTTGCAGCACCTTGGCTTCCTCTGCAAAGCTAAAAGCAGGATTTGGGCTTCTTTTTAATTCTGTTCCTATCTAGGGCTGAACAGACTCCATCAATCCCTGTGTTGGAGGTTACTTTCAGATTCCTACAAGTAAATAAATCCATATAAATAAAATAAAAGCCACCCCCAGCAAGGCTGGAGCAATGAGCATCCCCATCTCTCATGATCTTCCCTGCCTCAACATCATTTTGTCCCACATGGAACCAACTGCTCAGGGAAGGAAAGAGCTGAAAAAGCTATTTTTTAAAAAATTATTTCATCATTTACACCTCGCTCCCATTGTAATTGGAGTTATGAGTAAGGCTGAAAAGAAACTGCTGCAGATGGCAGCATAAAAATGTGAATTTTAACACATTTTGTGTTTTCTTAAGCATCTCTGGTTTTGCCCAGGGTACATTTCATTTGCTATTTATTTAGTCCCCACCTCTGACAGCTCAGGGATTGCTAAGCTGCCATCTGGGATGGAAGGAAAATAGGAAAATGCCTATTTTTCCTGCTTTTTCTTCTTTTGACCTCGGAAAATGTAACAAAATTTAATAAAATTTAAATGTTTCGGTGAGCTGCGTGGTTACAACCAGGAGTTGGGCTTAGAATCCCAGAATCTTGGAATGGTTTGGGCTGGAAGGGACCTCAGTGACCAAACCCTGCCATGGGCAGGAACATCTCTCTCTTAGGTTGCCCCAGGTCCCATCCAGCCTCGCCTTGGGCACTGCCAGGGATGGAGCAGCCACAGTTGCTCTGGGAAACCTGTGGCAGATCCTCACCAAGGACCTCCGTGCTCCCTGTGGGCGCCTCCCAGCTCAGGATATTCCTTGATTCCATATTTGTCACAGTTTGAAGCCATTTTCCAGCAGAGTTGAGGGAAGGATTTGGGACAGAGCCTTGCTGCAGAGGCACTGATGGAGATGCCAAGGCACGGTGGCTGTTCTGCCCTTCCTTCACATTTCTCCTCTTTTTTTTTTTTTAGCATTTCCATAAAATTTTTACATCCAGTCCTTCACTTTTTTTATCCTCCAGGCTTTTGCAGCCTGCCTTTATTAAAATCAAATGCTGCCCAGCCCCAAATGCAGCACCAGGCTGGGTTTTCCTGGGGGGTTTTCAGCTACAACTGTTTCCCATTTCTGCTGGGCTCTCAGGAGCCCACGGGCTCAGGGACCAGGGATCAGCTCCGTGTGTTCCCCCCCAAAATATGCTCTTGGTTTGCTGGAAAAATCCAGGTCATCCCAGAGCTGGAAACTCACCCAGCCTTGGCTTCCAGTGACACCGAGTAGCCAACCCAAGTTAAATATTTCACTGCAGATGTTGCTGAGAGCTTAAGGTTACCCAAAATTATGGATTTAACGAGGCAAGGAAAGGAGCTGCAGAAAGATCCAAATCAGGGAAGCCACCAGTGCTTTCCAGGCCGGTGTCAGGCTGATCAGATGTGACATCCTTGACTTTTTCCTTGCGTTTTCCCTGGGCCTGCGGATGTGGTCACGTCCTTTCCTTTTAGCTTGAAGAGGCAGAGATGGGTTTGAATCCGTGCTGGGCTTGAATCTGGGGAGCAGAGTCCCAATCCAGCTGTTGCAGATGTCTCCATTTGTGAATTGGTGAAACCAAAACCTTGGATTTGAATTCTTTTGGAAGGGGATTGTGACACAGATCCCTTTTCCCTGTGCCAGGGCTGTCTGACATTGGCCATGCTCAGCATTCCCATCAATATTTATTTCCAAGAACATTGTTTTCCCCATACTCTGTCTTTAATACCAATTTCATCCAAATTTTACCAAGACCTGGACTAGAAAAGATGTTCACTATCAGAATAGATCTTTTCTGATGTGTTCTCCTTCTCTCCTTCCCAAAAAATTGGGTTTGCTCTGACTTTGCCAATTGTTAAATACCTCTAAGTATTGCAGAAAAAGTGATTTTCAAAAGAGCCTGCAGTGCCTGGATGGTGAAAGGGAATAGAAGCATTTTTGCCAGAAGTGTTTTAGCATTCCTTCAATCAAGGAATATAAACAGTTCCATGTGACTTTGGGCTGATCCGGGATTTGAGAGCAGGGTTTAATTCACATCATTTCTCACAGAGGGAATTTTGAACCCACATATCTCCTAAAAATGTCCTAATTAGTAGGGAGGAGGATATTCTGGGAAAGGCTTTCACTTTCTACTCTTGGTGGTGTTCCACTTTATTACTGATCACTCAATAACCATCCAGCGTTAATTACAGGGGAGTTCTGTGTAACTGAGTTATTGATTGGTGCCTATTGACAGCCCATTCCAGGCTGTAATTAAACCTCAAACCAGCATTATTCCTACAGGCCTGGAAAATGCTTTTCCTGAATCCTTCTTTTCCTGTGTGTTGGTATTAGGGGATAATCCTGGCTCTGAGGCACAAATGGCAAATGAAAATGGTGTTTGTGGTTCCACCAAGTCCAGAGCTGCTCCTTGCCGTGCCTGGAGCCTTTTGGGGAGGACCAAGGTGCTGGGAATGCCTGGGGTGGGATTCCTCATCCTGGCTACTGTCTAGAGCTAAAGAGCCCTCATTTTGCCCCTGGAGTAAGTGACCCTCAGCTTTGTGTTTGGGTTTGCACATGGTTTGAAATCAGGGAGGAATTCCTTTATGGAAAGGGCTGTCCAGGGTGGAACCCCCTTGCCTGGAGGTATTTCATGTGGATGTGGCGCTTGGGGACACTTGGGGTCAGTGGTGGCCTTGGCTGTGGTGGGGGAACAGTTAGACTCAATGATCCAAGAGGCAGTGATTCCATGATTGCAACCTCAATGATTCCATGATTCCAACCTCAATGATTCCAATGATTCCAACCTCAATGATTCCATGATTCCAGCCTCAATAATTCCAATGATTCCAACCTCAGTGATTCTATGATTCCAACCTCAGTGATTCTATGATTCCAACCTCAGTGATTCTATGATTCCAACCTCAGTGATTCCATGATTCCAACCTCAGTACTTCCATTATTCTAATCTCAGTGATTCCATTATACCAATCTCAATGATTCCATGATTCCAACCTCAGTGATTCCATTATTCCAACCTCAGTGACTCCATGACTCCAACCTCAATAATTCCATGATTCCAACCTCAGTGATTCCATGATTCCAACCTCAGTGATTCCATGATTCCAATCTCAGTGACTCCATGATTCCAATCTCAGTGACTCCATGACTCCAACCTCAATGATTCCATGATTCCAAAGAACACCCACCCCAGGGGGGTCACAGGGACAATCCCCCAGCCCCTCTTGCCATCCACGTGGTTTCCCACAGGGTTGGTCTTTGCCATGGATGTGCCCTGGCTGTTCCGGAGGCACAGCATCCTACAGCTCCTTAAAAACTTTAAAAAACATCCATGGACACTTTTTCAGGTGCACTCTGTGCCTCCCTACATGGGAATATTTTTGGCTGTGCCTATGATAAATTTTTGGGGAAAACTACAGATATGAGTATTTTTCTAGGAACAGTTTAACAAATACACTCCAGTGCAGGCAGAGACTCTACTTTGACTTTTAGACTCTACTTTGGGGCAGCAGGAAGGACTGGATGGTTCTTGAGGTTTCCTTTTTCCCTTTAAATGATTTATAATCCTTCCACACATCCCAATTTTGGCTTTTCTGTGCTAATGGCTCAGTATCAAGGAGCTCCAGTGAGGTGATCCTGTTCCCACACTGTGGGCAAGCTCCAGGTAGCCCTCACCTGTATTTTAGAGTTTCCAGCTTGTTTTTGTCCCTCCTGGACAAATATCCAGGCTGTGTCATGGAATTTGAGCTTCCTCTGCCTACTGGATGTTTGTAACAATGTGGGATTTTAAAAAAAAAACCAAAAAAAAAAACCCCAAACCCCAGCCAAACAAAGAAGCCCAACCTGTAAAAAAGTTACGTCTGGAGGTGCCCATTTTCTGACAGAGGGGTTTGGTAACGGGGCAGGGGACAGAAATGGGAGCAATAATTGGTTTTGGGCCTAGAACCAGGAAAACTACTTTTCCAAATTAATCCAGCGAGAGCCATGAATCCACTGTATTTCATATCACACTTCATAAAACTCCAGTCATAATCCATAAAAGTGACATTATTAGATTAAAACCCTCAGTTCCTCCTAGAAGGAGCTCGCTCATTAGACATGCTGTAGTTTTATAACCTCAAAGTTCCTCCCCAATTACCATGATTAATACTGGGCTTTAATAAAAAATTTCTCCCAGTCACCACAGGGGTTGATCCCATCTGGTTGGTGTAATTGGGAGTTTCAATATTGTCCAGCAAGGGAAGGACGCTCCGGGAGCACAAATCAAGGCTGAGGATGGAGGTCTGGAGATCCAGCTGGGTTTTGGTGGTGGTTGGAGCATGGAAAAGTCCAGGTGATGTGAGCCAGAGGCTGGGATTGCTGGGGGAAGTGTGGATGAATTCTCCCTCCTCGTGATGAAGCTGATGAAGGATCAGGGGAGCTCCTCATGCTCTTCCAGCAGGGATCTGCCCTGGGGAATCCATCCTAAACTGAACATCCCAGCTGGAGCCAGCACAGTTCTGCTCTGAGGGAGCAGCACATGGGAGCTCCAGAGGAAAGGCAGGATTTGGGGAGAAATGCCATGGACATGTCCATCCCTCTGCTCTGCTCTGCTCTGCTCTGCTCTGCTCTGCTCTGCTCTGCTCTGGTGACTCTCACCTGGAGCACTGCCACCAGCGTGAGGATGTGGAGCTGCTGCAGCATGCACAGGGATGCTCTGAGGGCTGGAGCTGCTCTGGAGCCAGGCTGGGAGAGCTGGGGGTGCTCACCTGGAGAGGAGAAGGCTCCAGGGAGAGCTCAGAGCCCCTGGCAGGGGCTCCAGGAGAGCTGGAGAGGAACCCGGGGCAAGGCATGGACGGACAGGACACAGGGAATGGCTTCCACTGCCAGAGGGCAGGGATGGATGGGATATTGGGAAGGAATTGTTCCCTGTGAGGGTGGCACGGATTCCCAAAGAAGCTGGGGCTGCCCCTGGATCCCTGGCAGTGTCCAAGGACAGGGCTTGGAGCCACCTGGGGTAGTGGAAGGTGTTGGGGGTGGAACTGGAGGAGTTTAAGGTCCCTTCCCACCCAAACCACTCCATAATGATGATGATGATGATGATGATGATGATGAAATAACTTAAAACTCCCTCTTGATGGCCATGAAGCCGCTTGCTGGGACACCACACCTCAGCATGTTTGACAAATCCCATTTTTTGGCTTTGCAGCAGGA
>NW_005054399.1:1208487-1211460 GCF_000277835.1 Geospiza fortis
GTGAGCAGGAGCTGGTGTGAGCTCCAAGCCTCAGCCAGAAGCACTGAAATTAAAAATGTGTCGGCTCCGCAGTTCCACCCCAGCCCAGAGAACGCCAAAGTCGTGTTATTTTTGAATCCCCTGATTTTTCAGGGCTGCTGGAAATAAGAGCTCCTGCTCCTGACTTCCAAGCAATAAAGAGAGGTGAATCACTCCTGAAAAAAAACCCTCCTATGGACCACCCAGGGGCTCCTGCAGGGCCGGGAACCAGAAGTGGCAAAGCGCAGAAGGATTTTCTTAACACAACTGCAACTGCACGAGGCAAAATCACCTCGGAACTGGAGCAGAGTGAGAGGTGTGATAATGAAGCCAGGCTGATTAATATGCATTGAGTTAAATCACATTCAGGTCACAGAGCAAGCCCCAAACCTCAACTGTAACATGTTCCCCTCCAGGACCCAACATGTGTCTGTAATTCAGATAGAAATCGCTTTTTTCACCCCTCATAATTATCCAACTCAGCATAAATGATTATTTTTTTAACTAAATAATAAGTTTGGATTTTTGTTCCTTGCTGTGATTGGTCAGAACTCTCCTTTTTTTAACAATCTGTGACTTTCTGAAGAGTCCTGCTGGGGTTTTAAAACTTGTAACTTGCAAATCACCATGTCAGAAACCATGGTGCCAATCATATAAAATATAAAATCACACATTCTTAGCATTTATTTGTTGTCATTTTTAATGAGAAAACATGGATTTTTTCAACAGAACACTGGCTGAAAGTCCTCATGCTGAAACTGTCCCTGTGTTCTTGATGTTCGCACTGTGGAGTGGTATTTTGGGAGACCACATGCAGGATATTCTCCTAAACAGCCAATAAAAGCTAAAATTAAAACAAAATAACGCCTCTTAAAATGCACACTTCTATATTTAATGCTGCTCTTTAATTCGAAGTTCCAAGGTTTCCTCCTGAAGGGTTTCAGGAGCGTTGCTGTCATGGATCCCTCGGAATAAGAAGAAAGTGGGTGATTCCCATGGGAAATCGAGTCACTTTGGAAATCAAGGCACTGGAAATGGAGTCACTTTAGAAATTGAGGTACTGTGGAAATCAAGTCACTTTGGAAATCAAGGCACTGTGGAAAATAAGTCACATTGGAAATCAAGTCACCGGAAAACAAATCACTTTGGAAATCAAGGTGCTGTGGAAATCGAGTCACTTTGGAAATCAAGTCACTTTGGAAATCAAGGCACTATGGAATTCAAGTCACTATAGAAATCAAGTCACTGGAAATCAAGTCACTTTGGAAATTGAGTTACTTTGGAAATCAAGTCACTTTGGAAATCAAGGCACTTTGGAAATCAAGGCACTGGAAATCAAGCCAATATGGAAATCAAGTCACTGTGGAAATCAAGTCACTGGAAATCAAGTCACTATGGAAATCAAGGTACTGTGGAAATTAAGTCCATTTGGAAATCAAGTCACTTTGGAAATTGAGTCACTATGGAAATCAAGTCACTGGAAATCAAGTCACTGTGGAAATGGAGTCACTCTATGCCTGATCCCTCCTGCTGGAAGCCCAGGCAGAGCTCACATTTGACCCCAGGGTCCCATTTGGGCTGGGCTCCAGGAAGGCTTTGCCATCCCGGAATGTCCTCGTTGGGATGCTCCAATCCCTCACTGCGCGTTTTGGCTGACATTTCGGGACACCCAACACTCTCTGCCTCCTTGTTCCCCATCCAGGTGCTCCTGATCATCAGTGGGAACCTGAGTTTCCTGAACTGGCTGACCATGGTGCCCAGCCTGGCCTGCTTTGACGACGCCAGCCTGGGGCTGCTCTTCGGCTGGCGGCTGCGGGAGCGAGCGGCGCGGCTGCAGCGCCCGGGGACACAGGGACAGAGCCTTGCCCTGGGTGAGTCACCCCAGAGAGGGCAAAAGGGGCATTTTGGTCTGCTTGGCCACAAAGGTCTCACCTTCAAAGCAAAGCTCTGCTCTGTGGGTGGAGGGGACCTGGACCTTCGAGTGCGAGGCTGGTGGTTGGTTGGTGAGTGTGGTATTGTCAGGGTTTCTCGTGGCAGGAAGGAAATGATGAATCTGATTCCATGTTCTTAGAAGGCTAATTTTTTATTTTATTATAATTATTATATTATATTATATTATATTATATTATATTATATTATAGAATATTATAGAATACTGTACTAAAACGATACTGAAACTATACCAAACTATACTGAAGAATACAGAAAGGATGCAGACAGAAGACTAAAAGATAATAATGAAAAACTCTTCCCAGAGCCTTGACACAGTTGGATCGTGATTGGTCATTAAGTCAGAACAATTCACATGAAACCAATCAAACAATGACCACTTGGTAAACAATGTCCAAACCACATTCCAAAGCAGCCAAACACAGGAGAAGCAATCAGATAATTATTGTTTGCATTTTTCTCTGAGGCTTCTCAGCTTCCCAGGAGAAGAAATCCTGGCAAAGGGGTTTTTCAGAAAAGAAATATGATGGTAACAGGTGAGGGTCTGTGGGGACATTGCCATGGGGACATCGTTTCTGGGACATGTCCTCTCTAGGATCAATGTCACAGCAAGTCCAGGCAGCTGTAGCTCTTAAGTCAGTCCTTGCTCTGCCCCCAGTGACTCGAACTCAAAATAAGAATGTGGAGTTTCATGATTTAACTTACAGTTTTTTAATTACTTTTTAAAATTTTGACTGTTTAAAGTCAAGGATAAAACACCCAGTGGGACTTGAGGTGGGGTGAGAAGATTGGTTGTCACATTTGCTCTCCTCACTTGCTCTCCTTCAAGGCATGGTGAAGAGAAGGTTCTAGAGAGATCTCAGAGCCCCTTCCAGGGCCTAAAGGGGCATCAAGAGAGATGGAGAGGGACTTGGGACAAAGGATGGAGGGACAGGACACAGGGAATGGCTTCAAACTGACGGGCCTGGGGGGGATATTGGGAAGGAATTCCTGGCTGGGGGGGAG
>NW_005054399.1:1211545-1231807 GCF_000277835.1 Geospiza fortis
TTGGTGAAGGGGGCGGCTGCTGGTGGCCACCACTGGTAGCGTGGCCACCATGGTGGTGGGGAGAGAATTCCCCAAACCAGGGAGGAGCAGAGCTCCTGCTCATCCCATGGATGTGAAAAAACAAATACAGGGGGGGTTGTAACTGGAGAAAAGGGCTCGAGGTGGCTGATTTCCCCTTCCAGAGGCGCTTTCCAAGCTGCCCTGATCCAGGAGAAGCAGCACTGGGATGTTTCTCATGAGGCTGCGGAACAGATGGAGAGTGGTGTGTGCAGCATTTTTATAAACCGCATATAAGCAACAAATTGCCTGTAATATCAACAACAATCACAGCTGCTGGGGTTAAATATCCCAAACATCTGTCAGAGGAAGGAAAAATGTCAACAAGAGGCAGCATCTGTCTCCAGTCTTTTCTACCAAGAAGCAGCTCATTAACTAAAAATGGGAGGTCCAGCAATGCAGCTTTGTTAAGTTTTGTCTTTTATTTCACATATTTTGCTGGAATAAATCTTAATCAGCTTTTCCCCTGCTAGAGCTTTGCTTTTGAGGCTGTGAAAGTCTCAAACTTTTCCTCCCAACTCCATTTATGCCTCCAATCCCAAACAACACTGAGGCTGCACCTTGTTTTGGGTAGGAGAATCCAAAGGGAGTCACTGTGAGGGGGAGGCAGATCCTGTTTGGAGGAACTTGCACCTTTTCTGTGATGTTCTCCAGAAAGGCTGGCTGAGCCAGGGTGTCCAAGCAAGGAGAATGTCCATCCCACTCTGGGTGGGGCTGTGTCCCACCCTCAGGAGGGGCGGGGTGTCTGTAACATCCTGGGAATTGGAATTCCGGAGTGTTTTCTCTGCTCAGGAAGCAGGGGCTGTTGAGCTGGTGCTGATGGGTGCCAAGAGGCTCAGGGGAACCTCCAGTCCTGGGAACCAGAGCAGAAGACAGGAGAGCCCCCAGCCATATCCCGATTTTCTGAGGCCAGTCCTTGAAGTGTTTGATTCCTACTGAGGTCTCCACTTCCCATCCAGATCCCACTGGCTCCTCTCCCCACGTTTTGCTCCATCTAGGTTATTTTTTTCCCTGAATTAACCCATTTTTCTCTCTGATTGAGGGGCTGTGACCCCAAGGACCTGGAGACAGGAGGAGAATCCTTCCTGTTGAAGGATGAGCAGTCCCTGCATGGCCATGGAGTGCTGAGGAGCCAGGGGAGGCTCTGTGCCTGTACCTGCTCTTGAATTACAGGGAAAGATGTTCAACCCATCTAAAAAAAACCCCAAAAATGCCCCAAAGCCTTGTACCCAGCAGCACAGGGGGTGAGGGAAGGCCTGATTCAAACAGTTCTCCAGAAATGTTCTCAGACTAAACAATTATTAATAGCTTCTGAGAGAGGTTCAAATAAACATCCCTCTCCTGCAGAGATAAGGGGAAAGCTCCACGCAATTGCTTTGAATCCGATCCTTTGGCTGTTAATGTTAAATAAATTGAAAAGGGCCATGGGGTAAGGAGCCCCTCGGGGGTCACCTCTGCTTATTTGTCTGATCGTGGCCTGGGATCCAGCCCAGCCCCTGGTGCTGCTCCTGCAAACCCCATCCCAGAGCGCTGGCACAGCAACACTCATCTCCTCCAGGAGCGCTGGGAATTGGGATTCTGCAGAAGGAAAAGCCCTGAGGGTGGGGAGAGCTTGGGGCAGCAGCAGGAGGCAGGAGCAGCCCCGGGCTCCCAGAGCAGGAGGCTGATCCCCAGCAAGGTGCAGGTGCCAGCTGTGGTTTTTCCCCTGTGCTAAAGCCATGATTGATGTCACATTTTAGACATTTTTGCTTTTAGCCTTTGCTCAGACTGTTTAGAGAAAGGGAGATGCCAGCAGAGATAGCGGCCTGTGGCAAGGGCAGGGTGGGCACGGGGGAATGGGGATGGGAATGGGGAACGGGAACGGGAATGGGGAAACTGGGAATGGGGAAACTGGGAATGGGGAAACTGGGAATGGGGAAACTGGGAATGGGGAAACTGGGAATGGGGAAACTGGGAATGGGGAAACTGGGAATGGGGAAACTGGGAATGGGGAAACTGGGAATGGGGAAACTGGGAATGGGGAAACTGGGAATGGGGAAACTGGGAATGGGGAAACTGGGAATGGGGAAACTGGGAATGGGGAAACTGGGAATGGGGAAACTGGGAATGGGGAAACTGGGAATGGGGAAACTGGGAATGGGGAAACTGGGAATGGGGAAACTGGGAATGGGGAAACTGGGAATGGGGAAACTGGGAATGGGGAAACTGGGAATGGGGAAACTGGGAATGGGGAAACTGGGAATGGGGAAACTGGGAATGGGGATGGGAATGGGGAATGGGGATGGGGAATGGGGAATGGGGATGGGAGTGGGGATGGAAACAGGAATAGGAATGGGAATGTGCTGGAACCCTGGCTGCTGAGAATTTCAGACTTTCTGTGCTGCCAGGCACTGACCCCCAAGAGAACACTGCATTGGACCTGAGGCCATGGAGAAGGCTTCCAAAATTGAGTGATAGAACTGGGATTGTGGGTGTGGAGTTTGATCAGAAATGTGTGATACCACAGGGTGGAAAACTTAGAGTTTAAGGGTTTAGAATGTAGTAATATATCTAAAGCAAGATGGAGGTTTTAGGGCAGAGGCTGGTCCTTCTTCTTCTCCTTCTTCTCCATGGGTTTGGGTGGTTTTGTGTAATTGGATTAAAAAGTCCACATTGCGGGCACGGGTGGTTGGTTATTGGGTTAAAAGTGAAAATAATTTATGTGTCATTTCTTAATTGGACAGTTTATCCTTAAAAAGCCCTGTAGAGAGAGAGACAGGGCTCCATTTATTAGTTTGTTGGAGTGAAGTGCTGTAGAACTCCGGGTTTGTGGGACTGTAACATGGATAAGGGCTAACAAACATCTGAGTCCCAACAAGAAATACTGACTTGTGCATTTAATCCCAACCTTGGCAAAAAGAAGCAGAGACTCAGCAGGAGTGGGAATGGGGATGGGGATGGGGATGGGAATGGGAGCAGAGCAGTGAAATCAGCACCTAGTGCTCTGGTTTGGTGTCCCCCACAGGCTCCTGTGTCCGCAGAGTGCTGAACATCTCCTTGGGCCTCCTCATCACCTACCTGAGCATCCCGGTGGTGCTGAACCTGCTCAGCTCCAGACAGGTCATGAACACCTCCTTCAACTCCCTCAGGATCGTCAACACCTACGGAGCCTTTGGGAGGTACCTTTGGGCCTTTCTGGCACATCCCAGAGCTCCCTCCAGGGGATTCCAGAGCCAGACCTGCTGTGTGCCTTCAACCTGAAGAGAAACCCTTCCAGCAGGCCTGGAATATGAAAGAGATGGAGAAAGGGAGCAGGTTTCTTTCCCTGTGAAATACAGTGTATGATATATCTATTTATGAGAGAGATGGAGAAAAGGAACAGGTTTCTTTCCCACTAAATTCCAATTTATGGATTATCTGTTTAGGAGAAATAAGGAGAAAAGGAACAGGTTTCTTTCCCACTAAATTCCAATTTATGGATTATCTGTTTAGGAGAAATAAGGAGAAAAGGAACAGGTTTCTTTCCCTCTAAATTCCAATTTATGGATTATCTGTTTATGAGAAATAAGGAGAAGTGGAGCAGGTTTCTTTCCCACTGAATTTATTTTCTCTGAGCTGTCTATGAGTCAGCTCGTTCCATCGACATAGCAAATGTGAGAGCAGGATGAAAATATCCATAGGAGCAGGATGAAAATATCCATAGGAGAGTTCATCCAGGATATCTCCACCATCTCCAGCCCTTTATTTCTGGTGAGCTTCTCTTCCCCCGCACTCCTTTGCTCTCCCTCCTGGAAACATCCACAGCAGCTCTTGGTAGCAGATTTTTCCAGTGAGTGGCTTGGAAAATTAATTAAATATAAATATAAAATAACACAACTAAATATAAATATAAATGTAGATATAAATATAAAATTATAAATGTAAATCTATTTTGCAGAAGGTGAAGCAGTTTGGCTGTTAAAGGTCTGGCCTCCCCAGAGAAGGGGAGGAACGAGTCCCACCACAAGCACTGGAGATGCTGAGGACACATCAAATTAATATCATTTTTCCTCAGTTTTTCAAATAGCAGAAATTTCTGTGGACAGAAAAAAAAAAACCTAGAAAAAATATTAAAAACATCAACACTTGTGGAAAATGCCAAAATTTCCTCTTTTTTTTTTGAGAGAGAGAAATAAGCCCTGAAGCTCTTTGAGGGCTGGAGTGGTGAAGCTCCAGGAGATTGTTTTCTTTGGGCTGTTGTCCTTTTTCTTCTCCAGCCCTTGGTTTCTGTTTCAGCAGTTACCAGGCCCTACAGAGCATGTGCTGAAATGCTGCTGTAATATGTTGGTAATTCCAGCCTATGTAAACCAATAAAAAGAGGATTGCAGCTTATAATGAATGTGGGATGATGTGAAAGCTGACAGGTTTGGGATCACACAGTAGGAGCAGGCTTTTATTGGTAATTTGGTGTCCCTGATTTACAGGGTGTTCCTGAGTCTTGGGCAGCTGGCCATGGCTCAGAGCTCAGCCCAGGGGATAAAATGGAACTTGGCTGGAGAATCCACAGATCTCCTCAATGGAGGCAACAATTATAAGAGGAGATGCTCAGCATTCCTTAGGTTGGGAGCATCTCTCCCTGGGAGCCATCAGGGAGGAAGGTGGAGGTTGTGTGTTCCCAAATTTTCAGTTTCTTGGGCTGGAGGAGACAAAATCAAAGTAGGAAAAAACCCAAAGGGTGTTGTGGCTGCAGAGCCTTGCCAGGCAGGTTTCTGTGGCTCTGCGTTCAGCATGGGAAGCAGCTCCTGGGGCAGGTGGGTGTCTCTGGCAGCTCAGCCAGGACTCCAGGGTGGTGTTTCCATTCCCTGCAGTTTGCCATTCCCACTGCTCCGTGCTGGGATTGCAGCCGAGCCCCAGGGCAGTGCTCATGAGCTGCTGTGATCCAGAACCACAGCCCCACCTGTCCTGTAGGAATCATCCTGATGGATCCCAGCTGGCAAAGGGAAGAGGATGGAATTTGGCTTTGCTGCTGGAGAGAGGAAGGTCTCAGCATCCAGAGAACCTCTGGATCCAACTGTGCCTCCAGGCCAGTGACTCGTGTTCCACGTGGGCTCTCATGAACCTGAGCTTTCAGCTGAGATATGGGGAGAAATCCTTCTCCTTCCTTCCTGGCACAGAGCAGCCGTGGCTGTCCCTGGGTCCCTGGCAGTGCCCAAGGCCAGGTTGGACAGGGCTTGGAGCACCCTGGGATGGTGGAAGGTGTTGGGGTTGGAACTGGATTGGCTTTTCCCACCCAAACCTTTCTGTGATTTTATGATTTTCCACAATCTGAGCCAAATAACAACAACATCCTGCTGTACCCCACAGCATCACCAAGGAGAGGACAGAAGTGATCCTTCAGGGAACATCCAGCCTGGATCCCAATGACCCCACAGCAGTCTGGGAGGAGTTTGAGTTCAAGTGCAAGCCTGGGGACTTGAGGAGGAGGCCGTGCCTCATCTCCCCCTACCACTATCGCCTCGACTGGCTCATGTGGTTTGCTGCCTTCCAGGTAGGTGCCTCTGGAAGCCTGGGCCTTCCTTGACCAGGAAAAAGCAATTACATGGATTTACTACGTGTTGGGATCACAGGGGAATGTTGGAAGCAGTGGCTGAGTTAATTATGTTAAAAAAAAAAAAAAAAGGCAGGAACAAAGGTTGTGTTCCTAAAGGGCTGTGCTACTGTAATGAAACTCTTGGCAATTTTATGTGAGGTTTTTTTTTTAAGGGTTTCTTAGCAATACCAAGAATCCCTGTTGGGGACACCCCTGGGGACAGCAGCTCTCATTCCCCACCTGCCCACACCTGGACATTGATCCCTCCAAATATTGTCCCCACGTGATATCAGCAAACAGGTGACAGCCAGAAATTAAATAAGGGGGGGAAAGCTGAACGTTAATTCTTGTTTAGCTTATTTTGCAAATCTTACCCATGTGACGTAGGCTGGGTTTTCCAGAACTGACTGACAGCAGTGACACGAGGAAAACCCATCTCAGAGTACCCCAGGCTTTTCTCTTTGTCCCTGCACCCTCTCCTGGAATATCTTCAAGCCCCTGGGTTTGCTGTCCCTGTGGTATTTTCATTTTGGAGCCTTTGGGATTCCTGGGCTCTGACATCAGGCCATGGTTTGATATTTACCCCGCTGGTTTGTGTGTGCTGGAATTTCATTTAATCTGCATTAGGGCTGCTTATCCCTCTGGAAAACCTCAGCCAAGGTCCAAAGTGCAGCCAGGAGCAGTGCCTGGAATTAGGGAAAGGTGCAGGGGGTGGGTGGAGCTGGGGGCTGAAGTCAGCCTGTGTTTTGGGGAGAAATCAGCTGCCCCAGGCCCAGCTTGTGTCTGAGGTGTGAAAAATGCTCTGCCCAGGGCAGAAATGTCCTGAAGGTTTCAGATAAAAGAGATCTGAGGTTTGAACTGAAGGATGGGACAGAGGTTCTGCTGTGCAGAGCAGAGTGTGGGCTGTGCCCAGGGGTGCTGGTGTACCTGGGAGGAGGAAGAGGAAATAACTCATCCTTACTGTTAGATTTAATATTATTAGTGTTTAATTCATTATTTGTAGTGTTTAATTCATTATTATTAGTGTGTAATTCACTGTCATTAGTGTTTATCCATTATTTTTAGTGTTTATCCATTATTATTAGTGTTTATCCATTAATATTAGTGTTGAATTCACTGAAAGCTTCCCCCAAGTGTTCCCATTCACCTGTTGGGAGTGTTGCTCTCTTGAGGTGTATCCACAGCAGCTAATTAGCAGCAATTAGTGTTGAAGGTCTCTGCTGTGGCAGGCTGGAAAGTGGGAATGGGGATAACCTGTGGAGAACAGTGGGAATGGAGAAAATTGTTGTGGGAAGCAGTGGGAATTGGAATAACTTTTGGAAAACGGGGAATGAGGATAACTGTTGTGGAGAACAGTGGGAATTGGGGTAATTCATGTGGAAAGCAGTGGGAATGGGGATAACCTGTGGAAAGCAGTGGGAATAGAGAAAGTTGTTGTGGAGATCAGTGGGAATGGGGATAACTCTTGTGGAAAACAGGGGGAATGGGGATAACTTTTGGAAAATAGGGGAAATGAGGATAACTGTTGTGGAAAATGGGGGAAATGGGGATAACTGTTGGGGAGAACAGGGGAAATGAGGATAACTGTTGTGGAAAATGGGGGAAATGGGGATAACTGTTGGGGAGAACAGTGGGAATGGGGATAACTTTTGGAACACAGGGGAAATGAGGATAACTGTTGTGGAAAGCAGTGGGAAGGCAAGTTGCCCGGGCAGGGCAGTGAGCTGGGATGCTCAGGCATGTAAATACCTGCTTAAGCAGGGAAGTAAATCCCGTTTGGAATGGCCACAGCTCGGCTGGAGCACTGGGAGCTGCAGATCTGCTGCCAGCTGCCTCCCTGGGCTGCTCGTCCTGCACAGCCAGAGAAATGCCCGGGTGGTGTTTGCACCTGGAGTCCCCCAGAGCAGCAGGAAGGAGGAGAAGCAGGAGCTGAAAGGCCAGCAGGAGCTTGTGAACCAGAGGAGTTGTGCAAAACCCGTGTGGGAGTTCACAGAGCCCATAAAGCCGAGCGGGTTCAGCCTCTGGGTTAGATTGAATTTGTCCCCAGAAGTTCTGGGATGTTTCTCTGGCACCACTCTGCGCCTCCCTGGCAGTGGCCAGGTACAGGGCTGACATTCCCAGCTCTGACAGGCTGGGGAAAAGCCTCGGACTTGAGGGGATGAGATTTCCCATCCCTGGTGCTGCTCCTGACAGGCTCCTCTTTGCACCTCATCAGCACCTGACAAACCAGCCCAGCATCCCCCAGGAACTTTCCAGCCTGGGTTGGCTGCAGGATTCACTGGGAAGTTGCCTCCAACCTGGCCTTGGCTCTGCCAGGGATCCATGGCAGCCACAGCTGCTCTGTGCCAGCACCTCCCCACCCTCAGAGAAGGCTGAAATGGCAGAACAGGATTTAATCCCACAAAATTGAGGTGAAGCATTAGGAATAGCTTTTCCCCCCTTGACACTTCCATGTGTTAGTGCACAAACGTGCTGGGTTATTGTTACAGGCTTATCTGTGCTCCAGCTACTGATGCCAGCCCTCCTGTAATTATTTGACTTCTGGTTTATGGTGGAATTTCAGGAATAGCCCAACACTGAGCTGGGCTGGCACAAAAATCACTCCAGTTCCTGGAGTCAGCATTACTGATCAATAACAAGCAGAAAACAAAATACTGCTCATACTTTTGGGGCTTTGAGCTGGTCAGCTCTGCTGCTGCTGCTGGGCTGTTGTGGATTCTACAGAAGTTGGATGTTTATTATCCCAAAGGGTTGTTGTCCACCAGGGGAAAAGGAAAAATCCAAGGGAAAGGCTTTTCCCTTCCTTCTTGTGGCATGAGGGGCATTTAATCTGTTTGGGGACTGCATGGCCAGCACAAAGGCACCCTCTTGGTGCTCATCAAAGAATAACTGCTCCAAAACAACAAAATATTGCTGCCCTCAGACTGGGTTTAAAGCCCAGTGTTTGTTGGATCGTTCCTGCTCCAAAAGTCTGGGGATGTAAAACCTGCTGTGGAGCAGAGCTTGGGATGCTCTGGCATGCAATGTGTGTTTTCCAGAGATGAGGTTATTTACAAAAAACCTTCAGCTGCTTTCCTAAGAGCAGGGAGAGCCTCCAGCAGCAGGGTTGGTGCTCTGGGTGGTAACAGAGTGATGGAGGGTTCAGGTTATGCATGAGCTGGAAGAGCTGAGGCAAAGTAACCCCATTTCTAGAGAAGGCAGGTGCATGTTCTTGTCAGATATTTGATTTGAGCCTCCTGTTGTCTCAGCCTTGCAGCCAGAAGGTGCTCAGAGGGAAGATCTGCCCGGGGGAGGAGGTGTGGGTGTCATCATCAGCCCTCAGTGCTCCCTGCACCCAGCTCAGCCTCTCCACTGCCTTCCTTCCCCTTGTCCCCACACGGGCTCAGCTCCCTTCGTTCCTGTTCTGCTCCTGGGCACAGCGAGGGTTTGGTTTCCTCCTTCTCCCTGTGGCCATGCAGAATTCCAGGCAGCCCCACCTCCTGCAGCAGCCGTGCCAGGGAAGTGCCCAGAGTGCCGCAGCAGATGTCCTATGGTGCCCTGGGTAAATCCGGATCAATCCTGGATCAGTCCTTGGCTTAGGGAGTGGTTCCTGTCCAGTGGCCCTGCCCAGACCCCGCTCTGGAACAAAGGGACTTTTCTTCCCCCAGCCAGGGGTGATGCAGGAGCTGTGCCAGGTGTGGCCTTTCCCTGCATGGGTGGGATGCAGGAGCTGATCCCCAAAGTCTTGCTCTGCCCTCTCATGCAGCATTTATTCCTGCCTCCTTCAGGGAGCAGCTGCTTTCCCAAGGATTTTCTGGTGGGATGGATCGAGGGATGGCTTTTAGTGAGTAATGCACTTTGGGATGGAGACATGGCTTTGGGAAACTCACAGAAAAAAGGGATGGAAGTAGGAAAAAATTCTTCCCTGTGAGGGTGGGAAGGGCTGGAATAGAATCCCCAGAGAAGCTGTGAAGCCCCTGGGTCCCTGGCAGTGCCCCAGGCCAGGCTGGATGGGCTTGGAGCAGCCTGGGACAGTGGGAGGGGTCTCCCCATGGCAGGGGTGGCACTGGATGGGTTTTGGGGTCCCTTCAACCCAAACCATTCCATGATTCCATGGGGCTTTTGGGGATAATGGAAGGGACCTTTCTTGGACAGCAGGATGGTAACAAGTGATGGTGAGCTGGAATTCTATAAAACAAAGGGTGCCATTAACTGTGGCCTCCTTTCTGGCAGGGATTATTCCTCCTGACAGCTCCCACTCCTAAACAGCAATGCTGAAGGTGCTGGACTACAGCAGGGTGGCTGTGGGGTGGGAATGGTGGAATTCCATGGTGGAATTCCCGTGTTGCATCCCCAGTGGCTCAGCTGTGACACACAACCAGCCCCTCACACCACAGCAGGGCAAATGGAACCTGCCCTGCCCCTCTGGCAGCCACTGGCCCTGACCTGAAACCACTCAGGGCTCCCAACCACGTGAAATAATAACCCTGGGCTCCTGTGCCAAGTTTCCAGCTGTTCCCACATGTGCATCTCATCCTGACCTCCTCCTGTGCCCGTGCCAGCCCCGAGATTCCATAAAACACCACACTAATCCCCAGCCCTTTTTCATTAAATGACCAATTAAAGCTCAAGGAAAAGCCTCCTTATTATTATTATTTCAGTTGGGAACATGTTCCCTGTAGCTCCAGGGGTTTTTTGGGGTTGGTATTTTTTGGGGATGATAACGTTCCCTTGGCTTTGTTATCAGCAGGGTTTGGTTGCTACTGTGGCTGCTTTGCTGTGGCTCCAGGCTGGTGCCTGCCTTAGCAGAGCTGTGGGTTTCAGTTCTGTGCATTATTAAACTCTCCTGGACACCAGTGAATGTGTTCAAGGTGAGAACACTGTGTTTATTCCCTGGGAAGGTGTCAGAGTGGGGAGGTCAGGGAGGGCCAGCAGCTGCAGGGAAGTCCCAGGGCAGTGATGCTCAGGTCTGGCTGGGAGAAGGAGCAAACCCCCTTCCCCAAGTGGCATTTGGGGTGAGACTGGCATGGAAAGAGAGGGGGAAGTGTCTGCCTGAGGCTGAAACCCATCAGGAGTTCAAAGCTTAGCAAAAAAGTGCCCCAGGTTCTTTGTTAGTCCCCTCTGCTGTACCTGAAACAGGATTTTTGGAGGTTCTGGGTGCTGGTCCCAGCTGCAGGGACAGCTGAGGATGATCTGGCTGGAGAGCTGCCCCTGCCATTCCCATGGATGTGCAGGGGGTGTCCATGGACACAGAAGGGCTGGGTTCCTGTGGGGCCCCTCAGCTCTGCTGTGCTGCCTTTGCACTGGCTGGCCATGGGCTTGGTGTGTGTTCAGCTCCCTGAATGGCTTTCTGTGCTAGCACAGAATGAAAACTCTCCAAAGATGTGCAAGGGAAGTGTGTCTGTCCCCTGGGGGGCTGCAGCTCCCCAGGAGTGCTCAGGGCAGGGTCAGACAGGGACGGTGCTCCCTGCGTGGCTGTGCACTCACTGGTTCCCAGTAACCCCAGTATGGAGCCAGCCCGGGCTCTGTGTGGCACCAGGGAGGGCAGGAGCAGCTGAGGGAGGTGTGGTCCATGTCTGGATGGAGATGGAGGGAGATGGAGATGGAGATGATGGAGATGGAGGTGGAGATAGAGAGAGATGGAGATGGTGGAGATGGAGAGATAGATGGATGGAGATGGAGTTGGAGAGAGATGGAGATGGATGGAGATGAAGATGATGGAGATGGATGGAGATGAAGATGATGGAGATGGGTGGAGATGAAGATGATGGAGATGGATGGAGATGAAGATGATGGAGATGGAGCAGCCCAGGGATCCATTGCTGTGCAGGATCACTCCCAGCTGCTTCTCCTGCTCACTGAAGATCCCAACCCTAAAGCTGACCCCAAAACAGGCCAGCCCACCTCCCAGCAATGTGTGCCTCTATCCTGGGTTCTTTTTTCTCCTGTAATCAATGCCCTGGGTGGTTCAGGCTCTGTGTTGCACACTCAGGTCCCTCCATGCTGACCGTGCAGATCCAGCTGGATCCACGGACAGAGGAATCCCTTGGGGTGGCTCTTCCCTGGGTGCAGCCCGGATCTCCTGGGCTCTTTTTGTCCCCCCTTTTGCAGGGTATCTCCTGGGCTGTTTTGTCCCCCCTTTTGCAGGGTTTCACTTTGCAGGGTAATGAGTTAAGCAGGGTCGTTAGCGCAGCCCGGGGACGGGGGCGGGGGCTGCACCGCCTGGAAATTTCTCACCGCAGACTTCACTGGGGCCAGACATGTTGTAAATTTTACAAGAAAAACACTTTACAGACCAGAAGTCCGACTCTGGTGAGCACAGAGCTGCTAATTAACAATTTGGAGGCCACGGGAGCCGGTCCCACCTTCCTGGAGCCTCCTGGTTCCCAGTCAGGCTTGCAGGGTTTGGGGGCCTCCTCGAGCTCCAGCTGGGGATCTCTGGTGGTTCCTGTTCCCATCCTCCTGCTGCTTCCCAGCTTGCACACAGGAGCTCCCAAACCTGCCAGGCTCTCCTGGAGATGATGTTTAACATCATCCAGAGCCCTGGGATGTCCAGGGAAGCTCAGGATGCTGAAGGTGTCACTTGTGGTGTGTGATCCCTGCTGGTGGCACCTTTTGGGAGCTCCTCTGTCCCAGCCAGGGATTCCCAGGCTGGCACCACCTTCCCAAATCCCAGCCTGAGCTGTTGGGGGACACAGAGACTGGCAGTGAGTGACCCATGGGGACACAGCCAGGCCTGGGGGCAGGGATGGGGACAGTGCCAGCTCTCCCTGGGGCCTGGGTGAGGTTGGTGTGGCACATCCCCCTCCTGCTTCCAGGGTTCACCGTGTCTCCTGTTGTGTCAGCACCACCATGGCCCAGTGCCACGGTGTCCCTGTCCCTCCCTGAGAGCCCAGGAGGTGGCACTGGGGGCTGGTGGAGGGAGCATCCCTGTCCCCATCATCCATCCCTGTCCCCATCATCCACCCCTGTCCCCATCATCCACCCCTGATGGATCAGAGCAGATGGAGGGAGCAGGAGGGGCAGAGTCATCACTTTGAGAAGGTTTTTTGGCTGAAATAACTGTGGTTTTCCTCTCCATCGTGATGAGCTGGGGTCAGAAACCCTGCGAGGTAGAGCTGCCCCGATGGGCCGAGGTGTTTTCCATGGTTTCTCTCCCGTTTCCCCTGGTGACAGGAACAACAGAGCGGGCCAGGAGGGGAGGGAGCTCTGGCAGCGGCTTTGCCTCGGGGCTGGGCTCTGCTGAGAGCCCGGCAGGTACAGCTCCTGGCTTTCCCTTTCCCACAGTGTCCCCTACTGCCTGCACTCCAAAATCCACCCAGGAAAAAGCAGAAAATCTCAGAACGTCACCGTGGGGAAATGCTGTTAGGCAGGCTGAAGAAGAGCAGGATTCCTGCAGGGAGGGAAATCACACAATCAGGGAATGACTGGAGCTGGAAGGGATCCGTAAGGATCATCCAGGCCAAATCCCTGCTTCCTCAGGATGAGCTGAATTCAGTCAAACTCTGCCACTGTGCTTCTCCAGAAGGGGCTCTGGGAGGAAGGAGTTTGAAGGGGATGGATCACACAGCAGGAGATAAAGAGGAGACAGGAACTGGGAATAGAGAAGCCACTTCCTTTATTTTCCTTTGGATAACACGAGGGAAGCAACCCAAACCCTCTTCCCAGGGGAAAGCAATCTGGGTTAAAAGGGTGGATGGGTTATCCATAGAAAATGTGCTGTTATGGTTCCCCTGTGGGGTTTGCTGCTAAATCAATGGTTTAAATCAGATATCTGGGGGCAGAATTGGCAGATGAGATGAGACAAACCCAGGGAAGCTCTCCCTGCTCCCTGAGGGTGCCAGTCTCTGTCTGGACCTCAAAGATCCCATGGGACACATGCTGAAACCCTGGGAAATTCACTATTTCCCACCCAAATCTACCTAAATCCCTCCTCAAGGCCAGGAATCTTTAATCCAGGAAAAGCCCAGCAGCTCCTAACGTTTCCATTTCTCCTTCCTTCCCCAAGACCTACGAGCAGAACGAATGGATCATCCACCTGGCTGGGAAGCTGCTGGCCCAGGAGGAGGAGACCTTGTCCCTGCTGGCCACAAACCCCTTTGCAGGCAGAGAGCCTCCAAGGTGAGCCTGGAGTTACCCCAAGGGAGAACTTGATCCACCTTCTTCCCATCCTGGACGTGCACAGGAGGTTCCTGCTGGGGTTTGTGTTTGATGGGACCCAGGTGGGATTTAGGGATTTAGGGTGGCTTTGGTGGACACCACAGTGCTGCCAGCACCTCAGTTCCCCCTGGAGGGGCCACAGGGACCCTTGGGATGAGCCCATTCCCAGCAGATCCATGCAGGGCTCGGTGCTGCTGCTCCTGGCCAGGAATGGTCCCTCCTGCTGTGGTTTCCTGCCCCTCAGCTCTGGGGCTTTTGCCACGTTCTCTTGGTGAGCTCAGCTCAAACCCCACCATTCCCATGCACCTCCTGAGGTGTTTCAAAGACAAAACAGCCCTGCAGGAATTACTGAGTTTGTGGACACTGCTCTTGGAATTGTTTGTGTTTTCAAGGAAGAGACAAAGCCAACATCAGCCAGGGAAAGGCACAGAGGAAAACTCCGAGGTTTTACACAAAAGGAATTTTGTCCCAAAAGCGTCTGTTTTGTTGATGGAGTTATTTTTAGCTGAGAAAACATTTTTTGGGGCATTTTGGATCAACTCAAGCCATGTTATGCTGCTGCTAATGTTTTCCATTTGAGGCTCTGAGGATGCACTGCAAACAGGGATGCAGGTCCAGGGCTCTGTGTGGAATGAAATTCCCCTGGGATCCCACTGATGTTTTCCAGCTTTAGGGCACTGCATCCCCCAAAGCTCCTGAGGAGAGAGACTCCTTCTCCAGCTGAGGCACAGAAAACTTCCCACTTTTACCAAAATGGTTCCTCTGAGGTGCTTTGTAAACCCCAAGATGGTAAAAATCCCCAAATCCTGGAATGATTTGGGTTGGGAAGGAGCTTAAAGCTCATCCAGTTCCACCCCCAACATCTTCCACCATCCCAGGCTGCTCCCAGCCCCGTCCAGCCTGGCCTTGGGCACTGCCAGGGATCCAGGGGCAGCCACAGCTGCTCTGGGCACCCTGTGCCAGGGCCTGCCCACCCTCCCAGGGAGGAATTCCTTCCCAAAATCCCATAACCCTGCCCTCTGTGGCCTGGTGCCCTTGGCAGGGGATGGAACTGGATGATTTTTAACCTCCCTTCCATCCCAAACCATCCCTGACCCTGTAATTCCCAGATCCTGGACTTGTATCCAGAATTGAGGGGGAAGTTTGCTGCCCAACCTTAGGGATCCCTTCATTCCCACCACAGTAGCTGGGTGGAAAAAAACTCCTGATTTTCCTGCCCTTATTCCCCCCTCCCTCCACTCCAAAGGGAATTTTGAGACTTAATTATTTTCATTCCCTGCTAGACTAAATAATTAGGGGAAGGGGCTGTTTTCCATAAGAACCTTGCACTCCATCCTCCACGGGGTTTGTTCTGTTAATGGAAACTCTACACCTTCAATAGCCAAGGGACTTTCAGAATGAGTTAATGCCTTCGAAATGAAATTTCGGAGACCAAAGTTTGGAGGGTTCTTTACAACTCAAGAAATTATAGTATTTTTTCAAGTGTGATAAACTTCGAATGAGAAACAGGTGACTGATTAAAAATGAGGGCATTGTTGAGGGCCTGGCTGAGCGGGAAGCTTGGACCTCGAGGCTGGTGATGTTTGGGGAATGTGGATTTCCCAAATATTCTGGGGCAGTGGATAGTTCATAAAAGCCCAGCCCTCATAAATCTGAACAGGAGGGCTTGGGCTGAGAAATTAAGAAGTGTTGAACACACCACGGAAAAGGCTGCAACAATCAAAGGAAACCAAAATCAGATTTAGCCCACAGGAGGGGGGAAAAAAACCCCCAGGTTTTTGGGGTCTGTTTGGTGTCTCTGATATTAAATCATGGTCACTTCAGGATTTTTATTCCAATTAAAGTAGCACTTTGTTGGAAAAGCCCCACCATGGGTGTGAAGAGCTGGATTTGTAGTGGTGGTGTTTGAGAGGGAGCTGGTGCTTCCCTTTGGATGCTTTGGAGCACAGGGGAATGGAGCATTTGGGATCCTTTTTTGTGGGATTTTATTTTATTTCCCACTCAAAAGTGACTGGACTTGATAGCTGGGCTGGGATCTGTGCAGTCAGCCCAAGCCTTGGGAAGAGCTTGGTCATATTTGCACCTTGTAGAAGCCAGTTTGGGGTTTGGACCCTCCCCAGAGGGACAGAGGTGACTGGAGCAGTGCTGAGAGCAGGCAGGGACTGGGAATTCCTGGAAAATCCAGGCCTCACTGGGATTAGGTGGAAAAGAATCTCTCAGCTATTACCAGAATTGAATTCCACAGCCCTGAAGGGAAGTTTAAGGGGTTTTCATTGGGGGAAAAAAAAAAAAAAACCCTCAGTATTTCATGGAAGGCAGAGCTCATCCCAAGCTGGCAGGATTTCCCCCAGGCTGGGAAATCTGGTGGCCATGGGGTCTCTTTTCCTTGGCAGGGTGAATTCCAGCCTTGGATCCATCTGGAGCCAGTTTTTGGGTTGGTTTTTTTTTTTTTTCCCCCACAGTTTTCTCTGCCCTTGGTGTTGTCCCACCCTTCCTACCCCATCCAGAGAGGAAAAACCCCACTGTGCCACTTCCCAAGGGGATTTTGAGGATCAGCTGCCCATGGGATGCTCCAGCTCTGTGGGACCTGACCTTGCAGGAGCCTCAGAATCAGCAGCACTAAGAAACAACCCCAAAACTGCCCCGATTCCCTCAATTTAGGCCAAGATGAATTCATCTCTGCTCCCTCCCATCACCAGGGCAAGAGCAGCGATGCTGGAGCAATGTTACCTTGCTGAATTTGGGCTTCCCACCACCTGATTTACAGCAGAGCAGGGAACCTCAACACAAAACACCCTAAAAAAATCCCCAGAAAGACACCCCATGTTTTGCTTTCTTTCTTTCTTCCCCTCTCCCACCCCTCCTTGCCTTGGCAGGCCATTAATTCTAACAGAAACCACCACTGGGTTTTGGTTTTTGTTTTTTTTTTTCCCCTGGAACCCCTCAGCTGTTGCAGGGAGACAGCTGCACCCTCTGGAACTAATTACAGCTGTCTGGGAGATTTAGGCCCCCATGCCAACAAGTCCAATATTGCTGCTAATTTTTAGCACATCCCCCTGGGGCTGGCAGGAGGGGCTGATACCCGAGGGCGCTGCGGGGCAGCTGCTGCCGGGCATCTGCTGAGGGCAAAACGCTGCTTTAACAGATCATGCTGCTTGTTTGCAGCTTTTCTGGCCTCTCCCCGAGGCCCCGGGCTGTTGGGGATGCCCTCGAAGGTGGTGGCTGAAGGGTTCTTGGGGTGGTTCTGTCCTCCCTCCTCTGCCGGTGTTGTCGCTCTCCTGGCGCCGCTGGTGGAGCAGAAGTTGCCCAGAGGAACCTTTTGTGCCCTTTTCCTCACAGCAGGGAGGGTTTTCCATCTCCTGGGACAGTGCTTGGAATGCCATCCAGTCCTTGCCATGGGCAGGGACATCCTCCACCAGACCCCATCCTGGGACACTTGCAGGGTGGAGCTTCCCTGAGGATCTGTGCCAGGGCCTCCCCACCCTCACAGGGAGGAATTCCTTCCCAATATCCCATCAAATCCTTCCGTTTAAAACCATTTTTAATGGGAGCTGGTGCCAGTTGCTTCCCAGGGAGCCAGGAGGAGCTGCCAGCTTGTGTTTGCTTGGTGAATCCCCACAAGTCCTTCTCGTCCTTCTCTGAGTACCTGGGACATCCTGGTGAGGTCAGGCAGCTCCTTCCTGACCTTCCAGAAGCTGCTGCTGTTTCTCCAGAGCAGGAATCAGGGAATCTCCTGCAAGCTCAGTCTCCAAGGCCTGTGGATCCCTTCCAGCTGCCAGGAGATTTTTTGGAAGCCCCAAAACTGCACAAACTCTGTGAACCCTGGAAGGATGGGAGTTTCTAGCACCTTCCCTCCCTGAATCCTGGGAAGAGGGAGCAGGACCAGCACTGGAGGAGCTGGAAAACCCCATAATTCCAGGACTGAGGCACCCAGGCAGGTTATACACACTGACAGAGCTTGTAAACTCTGTGAGCCCTGAAATGAGGGGCTCCAGTGGGTATTAAACACTGGAGCTTTTACATCCTGAGCCTGGCAAGGAAATATTCCCTCCTGGCTTCCAGGTTTTCTCACATTTATTTTGGGAATACGTGGAGATGGGTCCAGCTTGGGAAGTGCTCTGCAGCCACTCAGTGAAGGAAAAACCCCCAAGCATCAGAGTGGCAGGTGGAGGATGCTGGGAGCAGGAGACTGCCATAGAAGCATTTTTGGGAGGTGGATCTGGGATGGGAGGTGGAGGTGTTTTGGGAATCCCAGGAAGCAGTCAGGCAGCAATTGGAAATCTCCAATCATCCTGGAGTGGCTCCCTGCACCCCCAGGGATGAGGCTGTTCAGTAACACTGCAGCTATTAACAGGAATTCTGTGCTCCTGCAAAGGAAACCCTGTGGGAATAACACTCCAGCCCCTGTTTGGCTTTTCCCAGCCTCAGAAAGCAGGGAAGAGAGGGAGAGCAGCAATGGGCCAAGCTGGAATGAAGGCAGCAGCTGCAGGGCAGAGTTTGTGGGGGTGAGATGCAGGTTTGTGCTCCCCAAATTCCACTCAGGGCCCCTTTCCCCATTTATCTTCCTTCATCCTCAGAGTCATTGAGTCATGGAATGGTTTGGGTTGGAAGGGACCTTAAAGATCATCCAGTGCCACCCCTGCCATGGCAGGGACACCTTCCCCTGTCCCAGGTGCTTCCAGCTCCATCCAACCTGGCCTGGGACATTCCAGGGATCCATGGCTGCTCTGGAAAACATGATGGGTGTGATGGACACAGAATGCCAGGACCACGGGGGCTGGAAAAGTGCAGCAAGTCCCACCTGTGCCCAATGCCCACCTTGTCCCCAGCCCAGAGCTCTGAGTGCCACCTCCAGCAATTCCTTGGACGCCTCCAGGGATGGGGACTCCAAACCTCCCTGGTCATCCCGTATTCCCATGGTTTTGTAGGAGAATCCTTCCTGTGCTGCTCTCCTGGGTCCCAGCAGGACTGGAGCAGAGCTGTTGGCCTTGGAGCCACCCTTGGGCTGGGTGCAGCTTTCCCCAAGCCCCTCACCCTGCCCTGCTCCCCAAAGCCCAGCGCTGATGGCAAATCCATCGGAGCCGTCCCTCATTATTTCAGCAGCAGGAAGGACCTTCCCGCCACTCCAGGGATCCCCCAGCTGCCGTGCCCTGCTCAGTAGCAGGGTCTGTATTTTCCTAGTGGAGCAGAGCAGGTTTAAATGAGCACTGACACGACTTTGACAGTTTTATTTTGTGGGTATTTTATGGGCTCGCCCGGCGATGCTCCCGGCGCGGGCGCCGCTCCGGCCCTTGTCAGCATGTCCTACATCAAGGGGGACAAACCCCCCGGATCCAGCGGCATGGGCAGCTCCCAGAGTGTTTCCTGACACTGATGAATGTTTCTTTCTGCACTGCTTTCAAAGCTCCTCTGCTGTCAGCTCCCGCAGCAGCCGGAAAACAGATGCGCTCAGAGCCGCGCTGCCGCTGGCTGGGCAGGGGGTGCTGGGGGGCTCAGACTCCCTGCTCCTAAACCTCCCAGGCACAAACACTCCAGGATGGCTCTGAGAAAGGAAAAAACCTTCTTATTCCTGCTTTTATTATTATTATTATTATTATTATTTCGTGTTTAGCTGTGGAAAGGTGTGGGGAGTGCTCAGGGCAGGGGGTGTTAAAGCTCCTCTGCTCGTGCATCGTTCCTGAGGCACAGCTGGGATTCCTAAATGGCATCAAGAGGAGCTTGGGAGCTTCCCAAAGCTTTCCCAAAGTCACTGCTCTGTGCTGTGGGCATCCCCAGGATGGATGGATGGATGGATGGATGGATGGATGGATGGATATGGGATGGAAGGATGGAGTACCGGGATGTGGAGCCACCCTGAGCACCCTCAAGCTGATTTCTCCATCCAGAAAGGCTCCAAAACACCAATCCAAAGGAATAAAACCACGGTCCAAGCCTCTCCACAGAAGCCACGGCAAGGCCTGAGCTGCTGTTTTGTCTCCCACAGGTGGATCCGGGGGGAACACTTCAGGTACAAGTTCAGCCAGCCCGGGGGGAAGCACGCCCGCGATGGGAAGTGGTGGATCCGGAAAAGGATCGGCCCCTACTTCCCCCCTGTCAACCTGCAGGGCCTCAGGAAGTTCTTTGAGGACAGGAATTGGCCTTATCCCGTGCAGGACTGAGGGAAAAGGATGGCCAGGACAAGAGGGACCAGCTGGGAAGATGGAGAACGGGCAGCTCCTTCCAAACATCTCCTGCCTCTCTGTTTTTTATCCATATCCTTGTTCACGGCTCTTTTCCGGAAGATCCTTCCAGAAGATTCCCAGCCAATTTGCCCACTTGCTCTGTGAGCTGCTTTTTCTCACCTCAGTGGTTGATTTCTTTAGCCAGGCTGCTCCATTCAGGAATTCCTCTGGAACTGGGAAAAAGGCAAGCAAATAACCAAGACTGGTTTTGGGGGAGGTGTTGGTGTTGGGAATGTGGGTTTGAAACAAAAATGGGAAAACAAACCAGGAGGGATCTCCTGGGAGATGTGTGCTGTG
>NW_005054399.1:1231853-1239197 GCF_000277835.1 Geospiza fortis
ATACACCAAATGGGCACCACTGGGAGCGTGTTCCTGGAAAGGAATTAAAGCAAGCAATCCTTGAATAACCAGCAGGAGCTTCACTGGGTTTTTGTTTTTCCTGGAAGTGCTAAAAAGGGAAAGAAAGGGAGCCCCAGTCTCTACCAGGGACAAGGCAGCTCCCGTGGGAGTGGGGTGGCAGCTGAGCAATGAGGTGAGTCCTGGGACTGAGTTGTGTTTTGGGGAGAATCCAGAATTTGGTGTTGTGTCCAAATGTCTGCCCCCATCCTGGGGATGCAGGGCTGGGAGAGGAGAATTCCCCCTCCCCTTCTGCCCTGGCTTCCAGGGTGTCCTTGCTCAGGGCTCCTCGTGGTTTCAGTGGATTTTCCATCCAAGCTGCTCCTTCTGCAGTGGGTGCAGCCCTGGATGGGCGATGGGTGACAGGAGAGGGGTGACAGTGACACCCCCCGGGCACCCCCATGGACTGGGCACCCAACAGCACTGCCTCCCCCTCCCCAATTCAATGAATTTCTTTTGCTTTCCAACCTCTGGGTCAGGGATAATGGATCCCAGACCAGCATTCCCATTCCTGTTTGCTGCTTGTTAAGCTTTTTATCCCTTTTTTTCTTGTTTCAATGCAAGCTCCCCTCCCTGCTCCAGAGCAGTGCCTGGAAGATAAAACCCATCCAAAGGGGCAGGAGGGGATTCCATTGGAAATGTTTCCCTGGGACAAGAATTTAGAAAAGAAAAGGAACAATTATCCTGAGGTGGGAGGAAATCAGAACCACATTCAGTTATCTGCTCACCGGGAAGGGTTTTGTGCAGAGGATTCTTATCCTGGAGTTCAGCACTGGAAGGAAAATGCTGCAGCAGCACCAGGGGAGGAAAACTCCACCTGGGAGCTGCTCCTGCCAGCTCTGATGTCCCTGAGGTCCCTCCAGCTTCTGCAGAGGTTCTGGAGGGCAGGGTTTGGGCTGAGCCCCCTGGGAGGGTGCCCTTCTCTGGGCTGTGTTTTCCTGGCTCATCCCGCTCCCTCCTCCTGGTTCTCTGTCAGGTCCGGGGAAATTCCAGAGCTGGGACAGGCAGGACATGGCCAGGTGGTCACCCCATGTCCATCCTGAGCAGCTCCAGCTCCACCAGGGCTGGAGACATCTCAGGGCCATTCCTGGATCAGAAATAATCAATTTTATTTTTTTTATTTTCTTTTCCTACATGGAAGTTATTGACCTTTGGGGTACCCCAAGTATTTACACCTGGTGTAACTGAGGTAGAAGGGACTTTTTCCCCTTTTTTCCCAAGATTCCAGCCTTTTGGAAGCACGAGGTGCCCTCACAAGCCCAGCTGGGTTTGCATTTCTGCCCATTGGCCACTGGCTGTGGCGAGGGGGATCCAGCTCATCCCAGCTGATTCCCCCCCAAAAAAGAAGGAATTCTCCCAGGTTTTTTTTTAATCCCACATCTAGGTCTGTTCCTGGGGGGAGCAGAAAGTGCACGTGAATGGACAGAGGGGTTTTAGCTCATCCCTTGGACGTAGGGAATAAGGAAATGATTTGTGCTTGGGGAATTTGGGAAGAACCAGCAGGAAGGGCTGATCCCATGGTGAAGGGATGGGGCTGTGGGAGGCTGGATGGGGCCATCCAGACATTCCAGAGGGGCTGGAAAGGACCTGAAATCCCATCCCACCCCACCCCTGCCATGGCAGGGACACCTTCCCCTGTCCCACGTGCCTCCAAGCCCCCGTGTCCGGTTCCATTTTCAAACAATCTAAAAACCCAGATTTGCTTTGTGTTTTGGGAATGTGGCCCCTGTGGAGGGGTCAGCGGTGAGGAGCTGCTGGGGATGAGTTTGTGTCCATGCATGAATGCCCAGGAATTACCCCCACCAACCCAGAGAATTCCTTCTTCCTGCATCTTTTATAAATCAGAGTCATTGATTTTTAAAGCAGCCAAACTCCAGGCTGGGAATTCCCATAGGAAATCCCTGCAGCCATATCCATTCCCTGCTCCCAGCTGCTTGGAAAAGCTGGCTTTGCTTTAACACATATGAAAGGGAAAAGCTTTTTTTTTCTTTTTTTTTTTTTCCCTTCCTGGTAGATTGAGTTTGGCCAAACAATTCCGTGTGAACTGCTGGGCAGGAGGCACAAACCTGTAGGCAAAATTATCCAGCTGCTCCAAGTTTAGAGCAGCATGGGATGAATTTCAGGATCGTATATTAGTTTCCATTTAATCTGATTATTCCAGGCTGGAGTTCCTGGAGGGTCTTCAGGTTATTGTCAGTCAAAAGAATCTTTAAAAGCTTCCATTTGCACTCAGCTTTTCCCATTCCAAGTCTATTTTCATTATGGATCGATTTTGATTTTAATGAAAAAATGATTCTCCCAACTCCTTGCTTTATTCTTCCCCCCGCACTTGGGGTTAAAATTGAAGCCACAACGGGGTCTTGCCACTCAAAATCCCATTTTCCAGCTTTCCTCAGGGGGTTGCTTGGTTGAAGGAGCTTGGGCAGACAACAAGGGGCAGATAATTTGGGAAGGCACCTTCTGTGCTCTGCCTGGGGCCCAGCCCCTTCCTCCCTGGGAGAACAAACACCTCAGTGCCTCCAATCCAGGGGGATTTCCAGCTCCAGAGTCTGCAGACAGATGCAGGATTCCTTGATGCTGAAAGCCCCTTGCTGTGCTGTCACTGCAGGGCTCATTCCTGTCACCTCCTGTCAGCTGCAGCCCCGGGGGCTCCAGTGGGAGCAGCATCCCCAGGATCGGGATGTTGGGAATCCCACAGGTTGTGCTGGGTGGGGGGACGCCCCTGCCAGCTCTGGTCACATTCTCCAGGCTGGCAGGTGAGGAGGACAAAGCTGAGCTCTGGAATTGTCCCCGTGTGAGCTCTGGAATTGTCCCTGTGTGAGGGACAAACTCTGTCCCATTTTCCCACAGATTTTACCACATTTTTCTACTGATTTTCCCCCATTCTTCACGGATTTTTCCCCATTTTGCCCCATTTTTCCATGGATTTTTGCCCCATTCTTCCACGGATTTTGCTCCGTTTTTCCACATATTTTGCCCCATTTTTCTATGGATTTTCCCCCATTTTCCCACAGATTTTTTCCCCATTATTCCACAGATTTTGCCCATTTCTCCACAGATTTTGCCCATTTTTCCGCAGATTTCTCCCCACTTCTCTACAGATTTTTCCCCATTCTTCCATGGATTTTGCCCCATTTTTCCACAGATTTTTTTCCCCATTCTTACACAGATTTTGCCCCATATTTCCACAGGTTTTGCGCCATTTTCCCACAGATTTTCCCCCATTTTTCCACAGATTTTTCCCCGTTCTTCCACAAATTCTACCCCATTTTTCCATGGATTTTTCCTCGCTCTTCCACAGATTGTACCCCATTCTTCCACAGACTGTACCCCATTTTTCCACTGATTTTTCCCCATTTTTCCACGTTTTTTGCCATGCCCATCCCCACCTTGCCCCATTCCCCAGCACAGGCTGGATCCCGCTCCCTCTGCAGTGGCAGCTGAGGGTTTTCCATGGTTCTGCAATTCTGTAGGATTGCACAGGGCTGAGCTCTCGCCGGGTGCTGGGACAATTCCACTGAAATCACAGCACCTGCAAGTGGTTACTTAGAATAATAAATAACTGATAGATTATCAAATAAAGCCCTGGCTTGGGATGAGGTCATCCCTGCCCCGTGTCCTGCGTCTCCCAGGGTTTGGGAGCTGCTTTCCTGCTGCTCCTGGGCTAAATCCCTCTTGTATCAGGCAATAAAAAACTTGTCAGGATTAAAGAATCAATTAGGAATTAGCCGAAGGGGCAAAGCCTAACCCAAACACGCTGATAAAATCCAGTAGGTGATTATGGGAAGGGCTTTGATTTCATTGGGCTTTGGAAAGGAGTAATTGCTCCTTACAGAGCATGGAACAACCCAGACTGGGTGTTTTTCCAGCTTTATAGAGGAGGAAATTCTGGTGTTCGCTGATGAATGTGGGGACACGCCACGGTTTAGGGCTGAAGGGGGTCCTGGAGTTGAGAAGCATCATTCCCTGGCTGGAAAAATGAGCTTGGGAGTCTTTTCAAGGCCAACCCTGCCTCGATCCCACCCTGCCCCTCCAAGCCAGGCCGGGCTGTCACAGCTGAGCTTTCCCTGGTGCCCACCCTGGAGCCATGGCTGGCTCCCTCCCCCCATCCCAGAGGATTTCTGTGCCTTTGTGGCCATTTCCAGCTGCTGCAGCTGTGCCTGGAGCTCCATCTGCCCCCCGGGAGCAGCTGTGGGTGCCTGGTACCCGCGGGCACATCCACCCATCCCATATCCATCCATCCACCCATCCATCCATCATCCATCCATCCATCCATCCATCCATCCACCGGGGCACAGGGCTGGGCAGGGACAGGGGGGATGGAGCACAGGAGGAGGCACAGCTTGGCAATCCTCTGGGCACAGCAGGGTTGGGGCTGAATCTGCAGCATCCGAGGAGGAGGAAGGGCAGGATGTGCTCGTGGGGTGGGAGCAGGGAATGGTCCAGGTTCAAAGGGATTGGAGCAGGGTGCCCCGTTTTTCCTGTTTACTGCGAGTTCTGGGAAGGGAACAATAAATAATCCCCGGGCCCTGGGCTGGCGCGGGGCCGAGCTGAACCGGCCAAGTGTCGGGGCAAAAGGCCAGGAGGGAACACAGCGGCACAATCACGAGATTAACACCTTGTTCTGCGCTCAGGGAGCCTCGAGTGGGAGAAGATTGCCCCGCTCGGGCTCTCGGGGCATGGCTGCCCCATTCCGCTCCCTGCACCTGTGTCCTCAGCCATCCCCATTCATCCCGAGCGGAGCCGGGGCTGCGCAGCTGCGGCAGCATTATTCCCCTGGCCCTATTTGCATATCAATGAGCCACTGATTAATATTTAAAGAGCCAGCTGTCCGAGCCACCTAGGGAAGAAAAAAAGCTCTGTGCGGTTTTTATTGATTTTTTTCTTTTTTTTTTTTTTTTCGGGGATAACACTCACTGCCCTTTATCGAGCGCGCTTCATTTTTTACCCCCTCTATTCTTTTGGTTGAAATTAAGGAGAAGAGAGGGGGAGAAAAAAAAAAAAAGTCAGGGAAAAAATCCGAAGGAGTTATCAGTGAAGGAGTTGTGCTGCTCTCAATGCTCCTCAGTCCCTTTGTGCAGGGGCGCAGCTGCAGGAGCAGGTTCGGAGGGGCAGGAGCGCCCATGGGAACTGGGGATGGGAGCACGGGGAAACTGGGAAGGGATGGGATGGGGTGGGATGGATTCCCATCCTCGCAGCTCCCGGCCCGGCTGCTGACCCGGGGGAAGCGCGACACAAAATCCTGGAGGGGATTTTGTGTCGATTCCTCCAATCGAGGGGGCTGATCAATGGAAATGCCATCCAAAAAAAAAGCAGGAATTGGTATTTTCCTTGCCTCCCCAGCGCTGTTCGTGGCCCGGAGGTTTTGTTTTCCAGCCTTAAAAGCTGTCATTTTAACAGACCGTTCTCCTGCCCTTTTTTTTTCTTTTTTCTTTTTTTTTTTTCTTTTTTTTTTTTCCCCTGGAGCATTTGTCAATAATCCCCCGACAGCGGCAGCTTTGTTATCCCAACTAATTGGAGTCAAGTAGGGCTGCGAGAAAAGATCCTTCCCGCGCGAGCCCTGGGAAAAATGCGAGAGGATTTTAATTGTCAATAAAATATGCAGATAAGGAGAAGTGACCGCTGGGGAAGGGGGCCGGGGAACGCACAGATAATGGCGCTGCTCAGACAGCACCGGGGGCTTACTGAGCGGCTCTGCGGGATGGGGGGCTCGGGGCTGCCCCCACACCTGCACTTTTTAGGGTTTGAGGGGTATTCCGGGGGGGCGCGGAGGTGAGGGGGTGTTTTATCCGAGCTGCAGCTGGGGGCGGTTATGTCAGGTCACGCTCTGTTGTTTTTATACACAAATGTGGGAAATGTGGGCGCCCCTTTGGGGATGGGATCGCTGGGGATGCTGAGGCTCTCCTGAGAGCAGGGATGGAGCTGGAGCCTCTCGGGCTGTGCCGCTGTCGCTGTCCCAGCCCGGTGCCGACAGCGGGATGTGCATTTGGGCTGCTCCGCGTGCCCTGCCCGTCCCCGTGCCCGGCTGGTGGCAGCGAGCGGCTCCCTAATGCTGAAATAGAACCCCTGCCCTGGGGGCTCCTCCCGGGCTGGGCCCGTGCCTGATCCCGGGGCATGGACACGGCACAGGCATGGGAGGAACTCGGTGCGCAAAATCCTCCTGAAAGCGCTCCGAGCTCCGGGGGAAAGGGAGATTCACCTGGGAAAGGTGGGGTTCACCTGGGACAGAGTTATGGGATCGGGACAGAGCTACGGCACCAGGACAGAGCTATGGGGACCAGGGCAGGGTTATGGGACAGGTGGGGCTCACCTGGGGAAGAGTTATGGGACCAGGACAAGGTTATGGGGACCAGGACAGGGTTATGGGGACCAGGACAGGGTTATGGGAAAGGTGGGGCTCACCTGGAACAGAGTTATGGGATCAGGACAAGGTTATGGGGATCAGGGCAGGGTTATGGGGAAGGAGGAATTCACCTGGGGAAGGCGGGGCTCACCTGGGAAAGGTGGAGTACACCTGGGACAGAGTTATGAGATCGGGACAAGGTTATGGGATCTGGACAGAGCTATGGCACCAGGACAAGGTTATGGGGACCAGGACAGAGTTATGGGGATCAGGGCAGGGTTATGGGGAAGGAGGAATTCACCTGGGGAAGGCGGGGCTCGCTGTTCTGCACGGACACTGCCCCAAGGCCCTGCCAGCAGCCTCTGGAGGCTCTGCCCTGTGCTGGCACCTTCCAGCAGCGCAGGGACACGGCGGCAGCGGCGCTTCCAGCCCTGGCCCGGGGCAAATTCCTGCGGGAATCCCCTCCGGGCAGGAGGTGACAACAACAGCCGGGCAGCAGGAAAGGTTTTATCGCATCACTTTGGAGAGCCCGCCTGGGAACAGCATCCTGTAGTGACTGCGCCCTCCGCAGCACCCAGGAGGGGCTTTTTGGGGCAAACCCAGCCCCAGGAGAGGCTTTTGGGGCAAACCCAGCCAAATCCGGCAAACGCAGCACCTCCAAGAGGAGCCTTGGGGACGCCGTGGGGAGGGGACAGCTGAGCTGTCACCTGTCGGAGCTCAGAGCCTCAGCTGTGCCCCGAGGCTTTGAAGGGCGGATTAGGGAGAGGAGAGCCCTGCACGCACTTGTGCTCCACCTGCCAGCGCCTTCCCCTCCTCTTCCTCCTCCTCCTCTTGCCTCTCCCGGCCCGCTGCCCTGGGCTGAGGTGGGACGATGCCCAGGTGATGGCCCAAGGCAGCTCCAGCCCTTGGCACAGCGGGTCAGCCCTGCTGAGCTGCAGCCTTTT
>NW_005054399.1:1239232-1247325 GCF_000277835.1 Geospiza fortis
GGTAAAGCCATGGGGAGGGGAAAAAAAAGGTAAAAATCACAGGGGGAAAAAACCAAAAAAACCCAAATCCAACAGTCTTTAATTTCTGCTCGTGGACACAGCCTGGTGTCCAGCTGTGGGGTTTCTTCCTGCTTCATCTTCTCCCATCCTGTTCCCCATGTGCAGTGGGACCCTTCCAGGAGAGCAGCAGGTGGGTGCTGGTGTCCCCTCTGGGGGTTCTTCTGCTGGGACCCCCCTCCCATCTCCTGGGGCTGCTGGGACCCCAGTTTGGGAAAGGGAGCCCCAGTTTGGGAAAGGGAGCCCCCAGTTTGGGCAGGGAGCCCCCAGTTTGGGCAGGGTGGCCCCAGCCCCAGTTTGGGCAGGATGGCCCCAGTTTGGGCAGGATGGCCCCAGTTTGGGAAAGGGAGCCCCAGTTTGGGCAGGATGGCCCCAGTTTGGGATTGAGCTGCCCTGGGCAGAGGGTGGCTCGTGCTGGGTGCCTGTGACACGCAGGGGTGGCCCCGTTGCCATCCCAGCTCCTGTTGGGGTGCTGCTCCCCATTCCCAGGATGGATGGGGACATTGCAGGGTCATTCCCTGCTCTGTGGGCCGCTGGATTTTGACCTTTTCCAACCCTTTTCCAATGGTTTTTTAATGATTCCCTGGTCGGATGGTGACATCCCACCCCATGTTCCCTCAATCCCAAATCCCACAGGCTGAGCCTGAGGTTTTCCAGCAGCAGCCAGGCTGTCCCCAGGCTGTCCCCAGGCTGTCCCCTCCCCAGGCCGTCCCCAGGCTGTCCCCAGCCCCTGGGCCCGGCAGGAGCAGCAGCAGGGGAGGGCAGGATTTGCCCTGTGCCTTTGAAGGGAACGCTGTGGCTCCCTGGGGTTGTTGTGATGAAATCAAAGCTCTCTCCTGTCCTTTCTCACTCAGCCACTTTCCCTCTCTGCTCTTTTGGGGCCGTTTAAGAGCCAGGGTGGAACATTAAGGTGATTTACAGCACCCCTGGAGTGGAAGGGCACAGACTCGGGGATTTTTTTTTCTCTCTCTTTTCCTCAGGTGAAAGAAACCCTGGAAGGTGAACTCCCACGACATTACAGCAACCACCCCGTCAATCCCTGATTTACAGGCTCAGATTTATGGCTCCAGAATTATTATTCCACTCGCAGATCTTTTTTATTTTTTTTTTAATTTTTTTTTCCTCCCTGGGCTGTTTTAGTGCTTGTGAAAGGTGAGGGCTTTGACAGCTCCTGGAAACAAAAACCTTTAATATCCCCTCCCACGAGTGGGGCTCTCCCAGGGAAGAGCAGAGAGGCCACGAGGGCTTTTCCTCCCTCCCTGCTGCAGATTGGCTCGCTCCAGGCCGGGCTTAACCAAACAGAGCACAGAGTTAAGCCAGGACTAATGAGCCAAGTCCTTTCCTGGTGCCTGGGCAGTGCCCTGGTGGCTGGAGCAGCGCTGGGGATGGAGGCTGAGGGTGCTCATCACCCCCAGGATGTTTCCAGACCCTTCCCAAATTTTTTGGGACATCTCCAGCCTTTCTAGGAGAACACAGGAGACTCTGAGGTTATTTATAATCCCTTCCCCACCTTCACCCTGCAGTGCCACCAACTTTTGGGTGTCTAAACTAAAGTGGCAACAGCCTTTAAAGCACAACACGCATGGGAGTAAAAAATCTCCTCCTTAAAGCACATGTGGCTTAGAGAGGCTGGGATTAAACCTTGCTGGAAATAATGGCAGAGCCCTGCTGCTCTTCATTAAAGGACAATTCTGACCCAGCCTGGCTGATTCAGGAACGATTTAGCCCAGCAAGACCCGGGTGGGAAGGGACAGGAAACTGTAGGGTTTGTTGCATTTTCTATTTCAGCGTTTTTTTCAGGTCACTGTGCCAGCAGCTGTCTGGCCAAGCCCTGAGCCCTGCAGGGTTTGTGTGTGCATCCCAAAATTCCCTGGGATGGAGCTGGGCTGGATGCTGAGGGTCCCCAGCAGCCGCTCTGCCCCCATCCAGCAGTTCCAGGGGAAGTTCAGGTTGGATATTTGGGAAATTGCTTGGTGGGAAGGCACAAATCCTGGCACAGGGCAGGGACCCCATCCCTGGAGGGATTGAAATCCCTGTGGATGTGGCACTTGGGGACGTGGGGCAGTGGTGGCCCCACAGGGAATGGTTGGACTCAGTGATCCCAGAGCTCTTCTGCAGCCTGAATGATTCCATGATTATTTAATTCCTGATTCCTCAAGCCTTGCTCAGCTTGAAAACCCCACTCAGGGCTGGTTGCCCCTCCACCCCACCCCATGTCCGTGGTCATGGCAAAGCCCAAACAGCTCCAAGCCAAGGGAGGGTTCCCTGCTGCTCCTGGGGTCCCCACCCATCCCTAAAAGCAGCCCCTGGGCTGGAGGGGTGCTCGGGATCCTGCAAGCCCTGGGGCTGCCCTGGGGTGTCACACCTGGGGTCAGGACAGGGCTATGGGATCAGGACAGGCTTATGGGGTCAGGACAGGGTTATGGGGTCAGGACAGGGCTATGGGGTCAGGACAGGGTTATGGGGTCAGGACAGGGCTATGGGGTCAGGACAGGGTTATGGGACCAGGACAGGGTTATGGGACCAGGACAGGGTTATGGGACCAGGACAGGGTTATAGGGATCAGGACACGGTTATGGGGCCAGGACAGGGTTTTGGGATCAGGACAGGGTTATGGGACCAGGACAGGGTTATGGGACCAGGACAGGGTTTTGGGTTCCACCACGACTGGGGTGCTGCTCCTGATGTCAGAGCAGAGCAGGAGAGGTCCCAGGGGGCTGGGCAGCAGCTCCAGGGGCTCTCCCCACGCGTGTCACGCTCCCCTGGATAACCAAGGCGCTGGGACAAACAAAACACAGCCCCCCCTCCCTCCCTCCCTCCCTGCTCCCATCGCTGAGAGCAGCCCCAGCCTGGCAGCCAGGCCAGGCCCTCGGATGAGTGAATCACTCAGCCAGCTGGAGATGGAGCAATTTGGGTCAAATCTGCCCCCTGGCCCTGTGCCACAGCCTCACCTCCTGTTCCACCGCTCGCCCTCAGCTCGGGGCTTGCCCTGAGGTTGTTTCCAGCGCAGGGTGAAGTTTTTGGGGGCTGGAGGCAGTACCTGCTCAGGAATCAGCACTGCTGGGTTTTAGTGCTGTTTATCATGAGGTCATTTTTTATTCCTGGCTAATTTTTCTTGCAGCTGAGCACAAAGGACAGAAAATGGAATTAGCAAAGAGCTCTGCTGAGCTATTAATGTTCCCCGCGGGGGCAAGGGGGAATTCAGGCACTCAACAAGTGCATGAATGGGGCCATGAAAACGTGCCCAGGGTGCTGCAGGGGTGCAGCTCCGGGGGGCTCTGGGGCTGCCCACCCCCAGTGCAGGAACAGGCTGGGAGCAGCTCCAGCCCCCCAGGCCCAGGGGATTTTCCTCCAGGATTACATCAGCAGCATGAGGATGCTGAGTGAACTGTCTGGGAATCTCGAAGGCGAGGGGATTTTTTTCTTTTTTTTAACAATTTCTTTTTTTTTTTTTCCTCCTCTTCCTTGTGATTATGTAGAAGATCAAATATGTTCTCAGGCTGCCTGCGAGCAGGGATGTGCTGCAGGAAGGGATGTCTTGGTTTTCCAGGATCTGGGAATGGGAGCTCAGTGTGGGGCTGGGCTGGGGTTATTGCCTGTCCACTCAGTGGTGCTGCCAAATGGGGTCAAAAATGCCCTGTTTGGGTTCCCCGAGTCCCTGTGCTCTTCTCCAGGGATGTGTCAGTGTCCTGACCCCTCAGGGATTGTCCCACGGGGTGGGATTTTCCATGAGGATGCTCTGAAGAGCAGGAAGCTCCCCCAGAGCAGCTTTATCCCTGTTGTCCCTTCCTCCTGGGCTCCTCCTCTGCTCTCCAGGCAGCTGAGGGATGCAGCTCTGCAGGACAACAAATCCTGGTGCTTCCAGGCCTTCCTGGCAGGGGATTGCACCCCAAAAGAGATGCGGGGTGGGGATACAGCTGGGAGGCTTCCCCGGGCTGTGGGGACAGGAGGAGCTCAGTGCAAGGGCTGAGGGAGTGAGCTGGATCCAGTGGGGATGGATGAGGTGTGCTCAGCAGTGCAGCTTCTTTAAACTTCCCCCCAAGTTTACTCTGATTCAAAAGTCTACCAAAAAAAAAAAAAAAAGAAGAAAAAAGAAAAAAAAAAAGAAATTTTAATATTGGGGAAAAAGCAGAATTCTAATCAGTGGGGGTCTCCAGTAAATCTTTGTGATCCCACATCCTCCCCCAGCACTGAGGAGGCTGGAGAGGCTCCAAAACTCCAGTTGGAACCAAAAGAAGCTAAAAAAGAAACAAACAAAACCACCAAAAAAAAACCAAACCAGAGTTGGCCGGGGTTTCTGCCACCCCTTCCCCCTCCTTTTTGATCGTCTCTGTCTCGTCCGAGGCTGCTGAGGGCAGATAAGGGAGGATCTCACCCAGCTTTTCAGAGTGGTGGGGAGGAAGAAAGCAGCCTTTGTGAGGGGCTTTCTGAAGGTCTCTGTTCTGGGAAGGTTGGAAATAGCACAAAAACATCCTTTCTCACTGGGCTGCGGCGCTTCCAGCTCCCAGCTCCACCACCAGCCAGATGTTTGGAGGCTGATGCTGAGAAGGAAAATAAGAGGCGGGCAAGAAATGCTGGGTGGAACTGGCCCAGGGAAACCTGCACTGGTTTGTGTCTTTATTTCTGAAATGGGGAAAGGATTGGAGAAGGAGATTCAGAGATTGGGAATAAATATCTTAATTAAGGCCATTTAGTTATTATCATTTCCTTATCAGCTTGAGCTTTAAGGCAATATTCTGCATGTTCAGCTTGGAACGGATCAAGGATTTGGTGCTATCCATTTTTTTCTGCTTTTTGACCTAATTTTCCCTTTTTTCACTGCGTTGCTCCCGATTTTTCCTAATATTTGGGTAATTATTGGTGCGAGTTCATCACTCTGCTTTTAAAATTGTCTTTATTCAGGACAGGGGGGGACCTCCTTGGGAGGACGGATGGATGGAGTGACTCTGTTCCTACCTAATTGATTGGACAAGGGAAGTTAAGTGTGAAACTCCTCCTTATTGTCCGTATCCTCTCCCTAATTACCCCGCCTCAGCAAGAACATCCCCGAATGTGCAGGCCCCGCTCCCTCCCTCAGCCTCAATTCCCCCAAAACCTCCCGATGGGCAGAGGGCTCCGGGCACGGCCTTTGCCAGCAGCCAGAGCCCCGCCAAGCCCCGCAGGTGCGGGCAGGAGCACCCCGCCGCTCCCCTCCAGGTGCGGGGCCCACATCCCAGCCCAATATCCCAGCCCGATATCCCTGCCCAGCATCCCTGCCCAGCATCCCAGCCCGATATCCCTGCCCAGCATCCCTGCCCAGCATCCCTGCCCACATCCCAGCCCAATATCCCAGCCCGATATCCCTGCCCAGCATCCCTGCCCAGCATCCCAGCCCGATATCCCTGCCCAGCATCCCTGCCCAGCATCCCTGCCCACATCCCAGCCCAATATCCCAGCCCGATATCCCTGCCCAGCATCCCTGCCCAGCATCCCAGCCCGATATCCCTGCCCAGCATCCCTGCCCAGCATCCCTGCCCACATCCCAGCCCAATATCCCAGCCCGATATCCCTGCCCAGCATCCCTGCCCAGCATCCCAGCCCGATATCCCTGCCCAGCATCCCTGCCCAGCATCCCTGCCCACATCCCAGCCCAATATCCCAGCCCGATATCCCTGCCCAGCATCCCTGCCCAGCATCCCAGCCCGATATCCCTGCCCAGCATCCCTGCCCAGCATCCCTGCCCACATCCCAGCCCAATATCCCAGCCCGATATCCCTGCCCAGCATCCCTGCCCAGCATCCCAGCCCGATATCCCTGCCCAGCATCCCTGCCCAGCATCCCTGCCCACATCCCAGCCCAATATCCCAGCCCGATATCCCTGCCCAGCATCCCTGCCCAGCATCCCAGCCCGATATCCCTGCCCAGCATCCCTGCCCAGCATCCCTGCCCACATCCCAGCCCAATATCCCAGCCCGATATCCCTGCCCAGCATCCCTGCCCAGCATCCCAGCCCGATATCCCTGCCCAGCATCCCTGCCCAGCATCCCTGCCCACATCCCAGCCCAATATCCCAGCCCGATATCCCTGCCCAGCATCCCTGCCCAGCATCCCAGCCCGATATCCCTGCCCAGCATCCCTGCCCAGCATCCCTGCCCACATCCCAGCCCAATATCCCAGCCCGATATCCCTGCCCAGCATCCCTGCCCAGCATCCCAGCCCGATATCCCTGCCCAGCATCCCTGCCCAGCATCCCTGCCCACATCCCAGCCCAATATCCCAGCCCGATATCCCTGCCCAGCATCCCTGCCCAGCATCCCAGCCCGATATCCCTGCCCGGCATCCCTGCCCGGTATCCCTGCCCGATATCCCTGCCCACATCCCTGCCCTGCATCCCTGCCCGGCATCCCTGCCCGGCATCCCTGCCCGATATCCCTGCCCACATCCCTGCCCTGCATCCCTGCCCAGCATCCCGGAGCGCTGCCAAGGCGCCGCGGTGCCCGTGCCAGCTCCGGGAGAAAGGGCCGAGGCAGCCGCACACAAAGAGGCGTTTATAGCCCGGCCGGGCACCTGACACGGGGAGGAGGAGGGCTGAGACGTGCTTAGCCCCGCTAATCCCCAGTTTCAGTTTATTTTTTTTTTTTTTTAATAATCAAAAGCACAGCAACAGCTGGGGCTGAGGCTTTCCAGGAGATGAACTCATGAACAACTGTTCAAAATAACTTTATTCGTGCTGCTATTAGATCAGGCCACTGGGGAGCCACCAATTATTTGTGATTACTCCAGGCAGATAAGACTGGGGCAGAGCCGAGCGCTGCCAGGGACCGAGGGCACCTCGGGCTTTGGGCACCTTGGCTGGGCAGGGCCAGCAGCCAGGGCAGCCCCCAGCAGCCATCCCAGCCCCCTGCACGGTGCCAGGGGGAAGCACAGCAGGTTTGGGCACCGTGGATGTGCAGGAGGAACTCGTGTGTTCCTGTCTGCAGGAGAGCTGAGACATCTCTGCCCCAAAACCAATTAACAGCCGTGCTGCAGCTAATTAGCCTGTCCACTTTTGGGCTGCCCATCTTGTTCACAAGCCCCAGGGCTGGCACAGCAGCGGGAGAGGTTTGGGTCAGGGAAGATGAGAGGTTTGAACAGGACAAATCCCTTCCTGGCAATTCCCGGGCTCATGGAGCAGCATTCCAGGTCCTGTGTCCCCCATGGTCCAGGCAGGGCGGCTCCCAATCCTTTATCCCATCCCACAGATCAGCCTCAAACCCCTCAGTCTGCTCTGGACCTTTCTCCTTCCCAGCATGGCATCCACAGAGAGCTGGGTGTGAGCTCTGCTGCCCAGCAGGGAAAGCTCCATTGGAGCCCAAGGAGGAGCCGAGCTGGGGGAGCTGCCCTGGCCAGCACAGACCCCATGAGCTCACAGCTCCTCTCCACTCCTCACTCCTGTGATTCAACAGTTCTGATCCCTGGGGAATCGTTAAAAATAACCTGGATGAAGCAGGGAGCAGGCCTGCCTTGGCTGGGAGGTCGGGCTAACAGCACTTTTCCATGGGGCTGTTCCATGATTAACTGAGACAAGAAAAGAAAAGAGAGGAGGAAATTGATAAACACAACGGGAATTGCAGCCAGGATTTGCCTCAGTCAGGTTATTAGAATCCTGACATCATGTCTTGAAAAGAAGACTGGAAATAAATCTCTGCGAGATAAGATCTGCCTGGGGGAGTGGAGGTGCACCAGGATGACCCAGCCACGGGGGGGTCCCCAAAAAGTTGTGTTTCCCACTTCTCCTGGGTCTCAGAGCAGCAGCAGGAGCCTGTGGAACCTCCCACCTTGTTCCTGTGCTCCTGCTCACCTGGGAAAAGCCGTTCCCAAGGCAGCCCCAGGTGGGGGGAGCTCATTTCCTGCCAGGTGATTTCAGCAGAACAAAAGCTGGGAAGTTTGGGATGGGCTCCAGCAGGCTGGGGGCTGCTGAGGGATGCAGGGCCTCCCCCACAGCCCGAGCTCTCCCAGGGCTCTGGATCCAGAGCTGGAGCTCTCCCAGAGGAGCAGCTGGGATGGGATGGGATGGG
>NW_005054399.1:1247351-1249149 GCF_000277835.1 Geospiza fortis
GATCCACAGCAGTAATTTAGCTGCCTCGCTGGCACCCCTGGCTGGTCCTGGGGCAGGTGTGGAGCAGGAGTGAGCTCACCCAGGAACCTGAGGTCACCCAGCAATGTGAGCCCAGGCCCCTCTCCAGCCTCACCAGGGCACTGGGAATTTGGGAGTTGCTGTTTCAAGGAGGCAAAGGAAATATTTCCCCCTTTTTTTCCCTAAAGGTTCCCACTCGAGGTTGGTTTCAGTCTGGAATTAACTCCACTCACAGGAGCTGCTGTACCTGGGATGTCATGGGAGTCCTCAAGGCTTTAACCCTTCCCTCTCCAAGCAGAGATGACGGATCCCCAAATCCTGCCCAGTCCACCAGGCTGAACTCCAGGTGAGGAATTCCTGTTCTGTCTCCACATCCCCACAGCTTCACCCTGGGAATCAGAGCTGCTCCCAGCCCAGCTCCCTGCCCTGGGCAGGATCTGCTGCAGGGCCAGAATTCCTTTTTCCCCTCATTTCTTTTCTTTAACAAGTGAATTTTTACCTGTGAGCACTCACTCCATGACTTTTCCACGGGTAGCCCCTGTGCCTTCCTCCCCTCCCACTGCTCCAGTGCAAAATCCCAAAGAAAATCCCTCCTGGAAAGATGAACCCAGAGGCAAACACCCTGCCAGAGGTCTGACCCTCTCCAGCCCAGGAAATTCCCTGGCTACTTTTGGAGCTGGCCCGAGGCTGAGCGGGTTGGAAGGCACTAAAAATCCCATTTATTGCAATATTCAGGGAGAAAAGGTTTGGGTGTTGCACCCACAGATCCCCCACAGCATCTCCCAGCAGCCTGAGAAGGTTTTATTTTTAAATATATGATACTGTGGTATTAAATACCTGATATTAGGAGGTATTTATTGAAATAACTATAATTGTTGTTGTCACTATTATTATCATCATTACTATTATTTCATATCTTTTTAAAAATTTTTATTTTTAAGAATACTGGGGTTTTTAGCCCAGTCTCTCATTCCAGAGGTCGGGATGCAGAGCTGGGATCTCGGGATCTCTTTCCGAGTCCTCCCTGTCCTGATCTGCAGGCGACAGTGCCCTCTAGTGCCCCCCGCCCCTGCCCCTGGCACAGGAACCTCTCGAATCCCCAAATCCTTTAGGGTTCCTGGCTGGATTTGCTGATGTTTTCCAGCCCTCTGGATGCTGTGATTCCATCCCAATTCATCATTCAGGCAGTGCCTGGTGATGTTGGGGCAATCAAGGTTATCCCTGCAGGGAATTTCTATCTTCCTGTTGCTGATGGGGATTTTTTCCCACTTTTATTCTATTTTATTCCTTGAAAATATGTACATAATATATACATTATAAAATATATGTTATATATATAAATATATTGTATATATTAATAGATATTTATTATTATTCCTTGAGGATGAGGATCCTACAGAGCCATGGAGCACATCCTGAGTGCCTTCTCCAGCTCAGGAGCTCCTCACCTGCCCTCAGTCCCTCCAAGCTCAGAATTCCTTGGACTCTGCCCTGGTGAGCATCCCTGGATGACACCCCAGCTTTAATAGCACTTAATGAATTAACCCTAATTAATTGCAGCTCCCAGTGGCACTGCCTGCCTGCTTTCACTTCCCAAAGTCTTGCCTGGGGATGAGAATCCCAGAATCTTTTCGGGTGGAAAAGAACTCCAAGGTCATCGAGTGCCCCATGCCCACCTTGTCCCCAGCCCAGAGCAGTCAGTGCCACCTCCAGGAATTCCTGGGCACCTCCAGGGATGGGCACTCCCAACCTCCCTGGGTGTTGCCTGAGCACCTTTCCA
>NW_005054399.1:1249269-1252586 GCF_000277835.1 Geospiza fortis
CAGGAATTTCTGACTTTGCACAGCTCCTGCCAGGAGGGGACAGGGAACAGGGACAGGAGGAGAGGGAACGGCCTCAGGCTGGGCCAGGGGAGCTCAGGGTGGATATTTGGGAGAATTTCCCCATGGAAAGGGTGCTCAGGCATTGGAACTGCCCAGGGAGGGTTGGAGTGCCCACCCTGGAGGTGTCCCAGGAATTCCTGGATGTGGCACTCAGTGCTCTGGGCTGGGGACAAGGTGGGGATCAGGCCCAGCTTGGAGTTCTTTCCCAACCTCAGCGACTTTGGGATGAAAACCTCCTTTTCCCAGAGCATCCCTGCACTCCCCACCCAGGAATGGCAGAGGAAGGAGCTCTGGGTGCAGCTCTTTAACACCACGAGCCCATCGGTGCTCCCACGTTTGTGTTCCTTGGCTCTGCCAGGGAAATCTGCTCCTCCAGGGCTTCTCATTAAGCAAAAAATTGATGAGGCAGGGCGAAAGTGGAGTTTTGTGTCTGAGCTCTGGGGCAGTGCAGCCGTTTTGAGCCGTTCAGCTGGGGAGGATGGCGGGGAATTTCTCCGGCGAAACACAAAAATTTCACTTTCCCATTTGGAGAATCCGTCAGCGCGTGGAGCAATGCCTGGAGTAACAACCTGATCCCTGTGGACGCAGAATAAAAGGGAAACACCTCAGGATTTGTGTCCAGTGAAAAACAACGTGTCCATGATGGAAAACCTTGTGGGGTTTGATGCTAATTTTCGTGGTCACCTTGGCTGCGCTTGAGGAAGTGGCCGGCGCTGCCAAGAGCGAATTTCCCTGATGATGGATGAGGAACCAGAGCAGAAAATAAATAAATATCAGCAACACCTTTTCTTTTTCTTGCTTTTCTGGCAGATTGGTGTCATCCAAGGTCACACATTTGGGCGCTGGAAGTGCAGCCAGAGCTCGGTGCTTTCAAATCATGTTGAAGTCAGAGCAGCTTCTTTAAGGGCTGGGTTTAAAAAACAAAGATTAAAGTAGAGACTCCACCAAAAAATCCTGTTCGTTAATTTTCAGCATTAATTGTCTTCTCTCCTTGTGTTCAGGGCTGGAGGAAGCTCCCCAGTGGGACAGTGGAAGGTGCCCTGCCCATGGCGAAAGAGTGAAATGAGACGATCCTTTAACTCCCTCCCAACCCAAACCATTCCAGGATCCTGCAAGAATTCCTTGTTTTCCTCCCGAAGCCGCTCCTGCATCCCCCACGCCAGGTACTGACCCATCCACAGTTGATTTTTTTTTTTTTATTTTATCCGTGGAAAATTTTGGAGGAAAAGGAGGAATTTTGGACAAAGCGCCACCAATCTCAGCAAGCAGGGAAGTTTTGTTCCCCTCAGCAGCTGAGGAGCACAGGCTGAGCCAGGCTCGGATGGGAGGAGGGAGAAGCTCCCTGCGACCCCAGAACAGCCCCGGGCAGGGGAGCGGCTCCAGCCACTATCGGAGAATGGATTTGGGACTGCAAACCCCGGGAACTGCAGCCATTCCCACGTTTTTCTGATTTCTTTTCATTATTCCGAGCAGGACTTTAGGAGGAATAATGTTTTCAGGCACATGGTGCTGCAGTGATGGGACTCGGAGAATGGGATGAGCTGTTTTCTGTGTGCTCCCCTCCCAAAAAAAGGGTGAAAATTAAAAATCTTTGGTAAATTAATCTGGAAAAGACCTGGGAGAAAACAGGCAGGAGGCTCCTGAAGTGCTGGCTGATTCCCCAGGCTCTGAGGGCAGCCAGTGTCACCCCTGCCTCTCCAAGCTGGTGCTAATTCCTGGGGGAAAAAAGGGAAAAATCAGTCAATTCTGCTGTAAAACCCCACGAGTTTTATTTGTGTGGAACCCCAGCCATTCTGCAGGTTTGGAGATGTCCTGGAAAGATTTCAGGATTGGGGGATTGTTTGGTTTGGTTTGATTCTGGTATTTGCTTTTGGGGTTTTTTTTTTTGTTTCTTATTTTTTATTTCTTATTTTTTATTTCTCTCTCCATCTCCAAAAAGGAAGGAAGGAGATGTGTGAGGTGACAGCAATCACACAGCCCCAGAGGGAGGAGGACAGAGGTGGTGTGAGGTGAGGGAGGGATGGAATAAATGGAATTTATGGCAGCCTTTGGAAAAATGATAAATGGAAGCTGTAATTTTTATTGGGAAAGGGGAGCAGAGCACGGGTGAGGGAACAGAATAATCAAAAAAGCATAAATTAGAAATGGGGTTTGACAGGAGCACACAAAGCTTTTGGCTCGTGGATAGGGGGAGTTTCTCCTGCAGTAAGACCCAGGGAAATGCACAGGAATAACCTGCAGGAGGCTTTTCTGGGAAGTCACTCTGGGGTGAAATTCTCATTCTGTCATGGTTCCATGGGGCTTCCCAGTGCTCCCAAACCCATCCTGCAGCCAGGCTGGGCAGGGCTTGCGTCTTAGGTTGGAAATGGGGGAGTGTATTCTCTTTCCATCTGTTAGAGGTGGGGCAGGTATCTTCTGTTCATTGGGCAGTTTTCTTTACTTTTCCATAACCAATCCTTCCCGCTGGAGACATCTTCTGTTAATGGGCCATTAATTATTAATTATCTGCTGTCCATGGCCACTGAGTGTCCCTGCATGGCTGATCCAATTCCATCCTCCCATGGGGAGATGCTGCGCCCAGGGGAGGAGCCAAGCATTCCTACCTGGATCCAATCTGAGCCTGGAGCAGCACAGCAGCCTTTGCCCTCTGCATTGCCAGAGGAGCAGCTTTCTGCTGCCCTGCATTGCCAGAGGGAGCCCAGGCCCATCTGCAGCAGCCCTGGAGCTGCAGAGGAAAACTCCCCCCTTGTGCAGGATCCCTGCTCCAGCAGCAGCACAGCTGGCACTGCAGGAGGGCTGAGCCCCCATGGGATGGGGCTGTGCCACCCCTGACACACAGGGGCCAGGGCATGGTCTGACTCTGACAGTGGTTTGGTTTTTTTGTTTGTACTATTGCATTTGCATTTTTAATTTTCCTAGTAAAGAACTCTTATTCCTATTCCCATATCTTTGCCTGAGAGCCCCTTAATTTCAAAATTATAATAATTCGGAGGGAGGGGGTTTGCATTCTCCATTTCACAGGAGGCTCCTGCCTTCCTTAGCCGACACCTGGCTGTTCAAACAGACAGCTTGGAGCAGCCTGGGGGAGTGGAAGGGGCAGGAATGAGATGAGCTCCAGGCTCCCTCCCATCCCACACCATTCCCTGCCCTGAGGATGAGCATTCCCAGAGGATTTCACGGCTCTCTGTGGGTAGGGAGTGACTCCAGGTGTGCAGGAGCAGCCAGGAACGGGAATGCCCTGAGCATCTCTGCAGGAC
>NW_005054399.1:1252641-1275007 GCF_000277835.1 Geospiza fortis
GAATGCCCAGAGCATCTCTCACTCCAGGACATTTTCCACCCCACTTCTCATCCCCCAGCCTGACCAAGCCTTGCCCTGAGCGCGTTTTTCCCTAAACCTGGGGTTTTTTTAAGCTTTGAATCCATCTGCAAATCCCTTTTGATGGCAGAAACGAGCCAGATTTCCCTGGGAATTGTCCTGTGGATTAGTTCAGCAAAGTGCCTGAGCCCTGAGCCGGAGCAGCCTCGGGATCTCGGCGGGGCAGAGCCGGAGGAGCTGAGGAAGGCAGGGATGGAGCAGATGTTGAGTGCAGGGAGAACACCGGGAGCCTGGGAGGATAAATCTGAAAAATTAACACGTGGGAGGCCGCAAAAAGGAGCAATGTGTTTTGGTAATCACCGGCAAGGGCCGAGCCCTCCTCCCGCAGCAGCTCCCAAACCTCGGGCACCGAGCAGATGTCACTCAGCCCCTGATTAACACGTTACCGAATTTCTGCCGGCGTTTCATAAAAGTTTTACGTAACATGCAGGTAATTGCTTCCAAATGGCAGGGGAACAATGTGGCCCTCTGTGCATGGCATTGTTTCAGGTCAGGTGAAAACTCCTCCTGTTGCCTCCACATCAGGGGAAATCCCCCAGCCAAGACCCCGCAGCTGCTTTTGCAGCCCCTGCAGAGACAAAGGAACACCCTGGGAAGAGCAGAGCCCTCAGCCCGGGAATATTTGTTCCCTTCAGATATCCATGTGAAGGGAGCTCGCAAAAAACATGGGGAGATGCTGTTCCAAGAGCATGGAGCGGCAGGCAGAGGGGGAATGGATTTAAAGTGCCAGAGGGCAGGGTTAGATGGGATATTGGGATTCAGGAATTCCTCTCTGGGAGGGTGGGCAGGCCCTGGCACAGATTCCCAGAGGAGCTGTGGCTGCCCCTGGATCCCTGGAAGTGTCCAAGGCCAGGCTGGACAGAGCTTGGAGTAACCTGGGATGTGGAAGGTGTCATGGGATGTGGATGGGACACAGATGAGCTTTGAGGTCTGGTCCATTATGGGACTCCTGGAGATACCAGGTGCTCCAATGGCTCTTTCCTGTCCAGCTCCAGTGCTCTCCATCCCACCAGGACAAATCCCCTCCAGATCAAAGCCCCCCAGCCCAGGGCAGTGAGGGAAGGTCTGGACAGGAGCCAGCCTGCGAAAAATGGAGCAAAGTGTGGATAAAGCTCATGGAATGCTGATGCCTTCTCTTCCTGCAAAAATCTGTTTGAGGTGTGTGGGTGTCACCTGTGCATGGAATGGGACTGGGGTCTGAGGATTTGGGTCACAGAACAGCCTGGCAGGAGCTGTGTGAGCACCACCTGGCCATGGCATGGGACTGGGATCTGGGACACAGGAACAGCCTGGCAGGAGAGCTTTGCCTCGCTCCACATCTCTGTGCTGAAAAGCAACACCTGCTGAGATGAAACCCTGTGGCTCCTTGCCCCTTCTCCAAGGCAAACACAGACAGTTCCCTGCCCACTCCCAAGCAATCCATCCCCCAGCATTTCCCTGGGTTTGTGTGTGCTTTGTTTCATCCAGTGCTGCAGAGCTTGGATGCCTTTTCCACCTCACATTGAGCTTTGGATGCTGCCTCTTTTCCTCTCCTGCCTCCATCAAGAATAACAGTGGCCCTTGCTGTGTTTTCCCTGGATCATGGGCCGCTGGAAGCCAAAGGGAAGCTTTGGAGGAGGAGGAGGAGGGCAGGAAGATCCTTTTCCCCAGCAGAGCTGCAGGCCAGGCTCTTTGGCCTCCTCAAGCCTTCATGGTGAGCAGCAAATTGTGCTATAAAAATTCTCCTCTTGAGTTTTATTTTGCTAAGGATCAAGGCCCAGCTTGGAAATCTGGGATTTGAATGTCCAAGTTTTGAACTGGACAGCAAATCTAAGAGAAAAGAGCTGAAATCCAGTGGGTTCTGCCTCTCCCTGAAAACAGAAGGAAAATCAGGACCCCATGTTCAGACCAAGAGGGAAGAAAGTCTGGGGAGATACCTGAGCACCCCCCTTTCTCTCTTTTCCCCCTTCTTTCCTGTTCCAGCCTGGCTCTCTGGACAACATCCAGGGAAATGTGTGTTTGGGGCTCCCTGAGACACCCCAAAAAAATCTCCAGAGGTTGGAATGACATCCAAGATCTTCCCATTTTACCCTGATTATAAATAAGGTGCTAAGCAGAAATTTCTTTCAGAAAGGAATTTCTTCATCTTTCAACCTCTGGGATCTGGTTCTCAGTGCTCCAGCTTGGCTTGTCTCCTAAAGAGGAAGCTTCAATCCACACCCTCCTTTCCCTGTTGGATCCCTGGTGCTTTCCAATGACCTTGGGAATGCTGAGTAACCTGGGGCAGTGGAAGTGTCCTGCCCATGGCAGGGGGTGGAACAGGGGGATTTTTAAGGTCCTTTCCATCCCAAACCATGCCAGGATTCTGTGCTGGAATCACTGGGCAATATTTTGTCTTTGCACCTTGAGTTGAGGGGGTTTTCCCAGGGGTTTTAAGGGATTTGAAATCTGTGCTGAGATTTGTGCTTGGTGCCACTCTCTGAGCTGAGAGCTTTGAGCTGGGGTTACCCAGAGCAGCTTTCCTGGGATCTGAGGCACCTGGGAGCCAGTTCCAAACCATATCCTTCCCAGCTGGCCCTCCATGGCCAGGCAAACCCCATCCCCTCTGATTTCCTTCAACACACCAGCCTCTCTCAGTCCTGGGCTGCCAATCTGCCCCAAAGCGGGGCCTAAACTGCTCTGACTTTGGTTTTCTCTTTGGAGCTGCAAACGCAGGGTGGAGGATTTGGGATGGGCAGGGCTGGGAACAGCATCCTCTTGGCCACAGGAGCATCTTCAGCTGCACAGAGCATGGAGACAAATGAACTGGAGGAAGCATTTCCTCTGCCGAGGGCTCTCACCCGCGAGCTCAGGGGTCAAGAGTTGAAAAATGAAGAAGAAAGGAAAAGGGATAGAAAGATCCATCTTCCCTCATGAAATCCCCAGAGCAGGGGGCATTTGGAAGTCATTTTTCACCGGGCTGAGCTGTTTCTGGCCCTTTAGCAGACATTATTCTCTCCTCAAACCTCATAGATTTGGCTGGTGGGAAGTGTTTCCCCCATCCTCGGGGTGTTGGAAGAGCAGCGTTACCCTGGGTGCAGGGCTGAACTTCCACACTCTGGTTTGTGTTTTGGGCAAAGAAGGAGCCAAATTCTCACTGCAAATTGCTCTGTTTCTGGAAATTCCAAGATTTTAAAGGCATTGGGGCTCAGATGCAAAGAGAAATGCGTGGTTGGGATTCGCTGGGAGGGCTCTGATAAAACCCATGCAAGGAGAGGCAGCAGAGGTTCAGCCTGGCTAAGGGAAATCTAAATAAAATTCCTTTCTGGAAGGAAGTCAAGAAAATTATTTTCTTTCTGTGTTTCTGTCTCTCTTCTTCTGGCTTATAAAAACACCTTGGCTGGGATATTCCACCAGCTCTGCCTTTTATGAAAAACCCCTGCTCAGGCTGTGCAGATTTCACGCTGTTCCATGAAAGTAAAATTTTATGACCAGAAGCTGAAATTAGGAAGGAACTTTTTTTGCTGTTGTTTGTTGTCGTTGTCATGGCTTGGATTTTGTTGGTAGCCAGGAGAGTTTGTTTATTTCTGCTTTTTCCACAGCTCAGCCAGGTCTGAGCTCTCCGGGGTTTTTTGGGATGCTGCTCCAAACAGGTGCTGATGGTGGGAAGCTGAGCAAGGGCTGGCGATGCCTTCCCTGGAGCAGGAAGGGTTCTGCGGCTCTCTGAGGACAGATGTGTGGGAGAGCAGACATCCCACTGCAGGGGACACAGGTGAGGGCCTGGAACAGCCTCAGGGGGTGACAAAGTGACTGTGACAAAGTGGGAGTTATTCCCTCCTCCCCTCTGCAAAGCCAGAGCCTGTGGATCGCAGCTTGCTCTGAGCTCCCATCCAACACCAGCTGCTTCTTGGCTGGCAAGTGCCAGCAGGCTTTTTCTGTCATTTCCCACTTGAAATGGAGCACTTCTGGTTTTCCATTAATTCCTCATCTTCTGCTAAAAAAATCCTATTGAAAAGAGGAAAAAACCCCATTCTAAGAGGTCTCTTGGTCCTTCTTTATTGGGTGAGCTCCAGTGACCCTGAGGGGCTGTGACATCTGAAGGGGTTAAGGGAGAGTTGCTCAGGGTTAGATGAAAGTCAGAGCTGTTCATTCCAGTGTTGGTTCCTCCTGATTTCCCTCTCCACGATCCATCCCTGCATCCCTGGGACAATCCAGAGCCCCCTGGTTTGGTGGGAACAGCGAGCTGGGACCATCCACCCACCCCAGCTGTGACTCCAGGCTCCTCTCCCTGCCCAGAGCAGCACCCCGAGGGGTTCCAGGGCATGGACCTGCTCTCCCTGCTCCAGGGACACCCCAGTTGGGATGGGGGACGCAGGTCAAGCCCCGAGCCCTTCCTTTCCTCCCAGCCCAAATGTCTGTGCAGCCCTGGCAGATTTACGGGGAGCCGTGAGTATTTCACCAGCTCTTTGTGAATAATGCAGCCAGAAAAAGGGACAGCCTTTCCTCTCCAGGCCAGGGTAATCCCAGGAGGGACTTGGCTGCCCCCAAACAGAGGGTTTTGTGGCGGGCAGTGCTTTACAGCCCCTTTGTTGGAGCAGGGCTGTTCCTCCAGCATCAAACGAAGGCTCTGGGATGGGCTCCCCATAAATCTCTCCCCTCTAATCCTTCCCTTCCCTTCCCACCCTTTGCAAACTGGGGGGAGCTGGAGGGGCAGACTGGACAGAGGTTTAACCCTTTGTGCTTTGGGGGTTCTCCTTGGGAGCAGAAGGAGAAGCAGGTTTGGGTTGTGCTCAGCAGTGAAATCCCAGGGGCAGATCAAGGAGCTCCTCTGGACGTTTGCTAATTCCAGCGCTGGATATCAGGACTAAATCTGGCTGCATCACAGTCTGCTTGAGCCATAAATGCAGAACCCTGAGGGTGATTTTGGTGTTCGCACCAACACCTTTGTCAAGGCTGGGTTTTGTTAGGCTGCAGTTCCTTGGTCATGCAGGGATTTTGATGCTCCCAGTGCCCCTGGAGGTCAGGAGCAGGTACCAGGCCCAGCAGTGATCACCTGAGGGTCACAGCTCGAGCAGACCTTGTGTGTCAGGGGATTCCCACCCTCCTGGCCCTGCTCCCATCAATATTCCCACTCCGGGATGTCTCCCTGCCCAGGAAAGCACCAGGAGCAAGCCCAGGGGCAGCAAATTCATCTCTTCCTTCCCCCATCTCCATCTTTGAGGCACCGAGAGCTGAACTTTGTGTCCGTGTGGCCATAAAAGAGCGGGGTTTTTTTCAAGGCAGCTTTCCAGCAGCGATGAAAGGTCCTGCAGCGGGCAGAGGCTGCTCTGGGAATGGAACAAATTGTGGGTTTATGGCTCCCGTGTGTGGGGGGGGCTGTAAATCTCCCAACTTTTAACGCATCTGTTCTTTCCCGAGCAGGCTACCAACGGCTCAAGGAGGAGAGGGAGAAATATCCGACATTTCCTGACACAAGCTGCCCTCGGGAGCTCCTCAGGAAGGTTTTTAAAGGAATATTTATGGATGATCCTGGTGAATCAGGCCCTAAAAGGTACCGAGAAAGGGCTGGTGTTCATTAACATTTGGGAACTGTGCATTGAGGATTTCCCTGTGGAGGGGCAAAAGAAATGGAGTGAAAGTGAAGGAGCTCTCGAGTTAATCCCGTTCTTTTTTCAGGTTATTGTTGTTGCTAAAAATCAGAACCTTATTTTTGATGAAGGACAAAAAAATTACTAAAAGTCCATTTTTGATACAATTTTCCTAAGAAGTTTCTTTCCAGAATTCCATACTGAGAAAAATAACAGAACTTAGAGATTTGTGAAATCCCTCAGAGGTTACTCAGTACTAATCACTCTGGGTTTAGGAATAGGAGAATTAGCACAGGATGGGTTGGTGGAAGAGCAAAGACTTCCTAGGAGAAGCAGCTGGGCCACTCCTCTCTGCAAACTTCCAGGAACAACCAGGAAGTAAAAATAAATTCTTCCTTCTCCTCACAAGCTTTGGAGCTGTGGTACTTCGGGTGTTCCTACATGAGGACAATGGCAGCCAGAAGGACCTTGCTGAACAGTTGAACATTTTCATCCATTTAAAAATGCTTGGATTTGGCTCTGCTCAGCTCTGGGTGCTCTTGGAACGAGGCAGGAGGTGAAGAGCTCAGCCCAGGCAGAGCAAACCTGTCCCCAAGCCCTGAGGTCAGGGCCTGCGGAGGCACCAGGCAAGAACATGAGGATTTTCTGCCCTGAGATTGGGATTGGGATCCCAGAGAGGCACTGGACAGGAACACAAGGATTTTCTGCCCTGAGATTGGGATTGGGGTCCCAGAGAGGCACTGGGCAGGAACACGAGGATTTTCTGCCCTGAGATCAGGTCCCAGAGAGGCACTGGGCAGGAACACGAGGATTTTCTGCCCTGAGATTGGGATTGGGGTCCCAGAGAGGCACTGGGCAGGAACACGAGGATTTTCTGCCCTGAGATCAGGTCCCAGAGAGGCACTGGGCAGGAACACGAGGATTTTCTGCCCGATGAGCTGAGCTGCAGCTGCTCTGCTCCATCCTCAGGGGAGGGAGACAAGGAGGGGTGCAGAGGCAGGATGGCTCCAGCAGCAGGACAGGGACAGGCTGGTGTCCAGCTGATCCTTGCACAACAGCCTCTGGAGCGTGCTGGGAGCCGTGCCCGGCCCTCGCTCGCTCACTTCTAACCCAATGCTGCCTTCTCACCACAGCCATGGAAAAGGAGGCTTTGTGCTTCTCAGCGACCTCATGAATGCAACACACTGCCAATTCCCCATCCATCTTGGCATTTAAAACATCAACACCTCCCTCCCAAATGGAAAGGGAGTCAAAGGTCCTGTGCATCCCTGTGACCGTTGCTCTCGCTCTGTCCTCAGCTGGGGATTGGCCTTTAGGGAAGCCCTCTCTGCTCCACTAAACTGGATTTGCAACTGTGGCCTTGTGATCCTGCACCCAGAGCTGCAGCGGGACTGGGAGCAGCCCTGGGGATCCTTGGATTTGTCACTCCGGCTCAGGAGCTGCTGTGGGACAGCTGGGTTTGGTCCATGGCTGTGCATTCCCAGCCCCTCAGACTGGGCGCTCCAACTCTTCGCTCCCACGTGTTTCCAACCTCTCTGCTCAAAAGAAAGCTCCATCTCTCCCTCCTGTCTCCTTTTTGCTGAGACTCTGCCTGGAACTTGCACAAACCCTGCCCAAAAATAACCCTGGCGCCTCTCCCAGCCGTGGGCGCCAGGACTCTGGTGCAGGGAAGGGGACGGCTGAGACCTCACTCCTTTTTGTGGCACATTTTGGTCACCTCACTGGTACCAAATTTACAAGGTTCCCCCCTTCCCAGTTTTTTCCTCCTCTGTGGTTCACCTCTGTCCCTCACCAAGGGGTTTCTTGGCACGGCCGCCTGCGGAACGTGGCACCCGCAAAGCTGTAAACGTGGCAAATAAACCCAGGGAGTTTTCCCCCCTTTGCTGCTTCCTTTGGGATGACATGAAGGTGCAGCAGAGAGGATGAGGCTGGGATCCTGTTCTGTTTGTTCCCTCGCCTGTGGGTAATTTTTCTTCTGGCCTGAGAAGAGTTTTGAGAATTTTTTTACAGAGGAAAAGGGAGGGATAACGGCCACAGGTGCTCGTGGGCTCTTCCTGAGGTCCTTGCTCTGGGAAGCAGCTCTTAGGTCAGGGGTGGGGCAAAACCAAGGGCCTGGTGCCCAGCTGGTACAAACTGTCCAAATCCTTAAGATTTTAATGAGTTTCACCCCCACAGTCACCTGTGTAACTCCCTCACATGCTCCTGGGAGAGGCATTATAAGGAGAAGGGGAAGTTATTCCTCTTGGAAAGCTCTTCACCTTCTCTGTGCAGGAGGGAAGTTGAATCCTGGCTGATCCAGGCAGGTTGGAGGAACTTTGAGACGAGGATTTGGCTTGGCTCTGTGCTGGTGTGGAACATCTTCCTATTTAAGTACATAAATCACAGGAAAATGTCCCAAAATGGTGGGAACGAGCCTTGTGAGCAGCCTGTGCTGTGGGGAAACAGCAGCAGGAGAGGTTCAGGAGGGCTGGAAAGGCAGCCCTGGCCGTGCTCTGAGGACAATCCCCTGTCCTGGGGGTCAGCACAAGCCCAGGACCCACCTGCAGTGCCCAAGGAGTGACCAGAGCCTCCTGGGCTGGGGACAGCCCTGCCAGGGACATCCTTTGGGGTAAGTGCTCAGTGGGACCCTGCCCCAGTTTGAGCCATGGGGACGCCCATGGCCAGTGCTGACTTGTGTTAATGCAGCTGCAATCCTGCTTTTCTCCCTCCCCTGGGCAAGGCTGCAGATTCCCTGGGCTGAGTGAGGTGGGAAGCAGGAACCCTTCCCAGCCCTGGCCATTCTCTGGATTGATTTAAGATGCTGTGAAGTGTGAGGTTTGGGGGTGGGAGATGCTGTCTAAAACTTGTTTGGAGGCTTGGCTGGATAAATCCCTATGGAATTTAATTTAACTGAGCTGACACCAGTATGAATCACAGCAGCATTCCCAGCTCTTGGACACTTCCTACCAACTGCCTGCAGGGCTCTTGCTTTTTCAAGGGGAGACTAAAAGCATCTCAAAAACTATTAAAGTCCTAAAATAATAGTGGTTTTTTTTTTTTTTTAATTTCACTGAGGAAAAAACAACATCTGCTATAAAAATCTGCTGGCCAGGGGCAGCAGGAGCAGATCCCACTTCTCAGGGTTTGGCTGGTGGAGGCTGGAAGTGCCTCAGCCCCGTGATCCCAGCACATCCCAAAGCTGTGCCTCATCTGTCTGCAGGATTAGATGGACACAGAGAGGCTGGAGAAGTGGGGATAAAAGAAAGGACAGAGGGAATTTGATGGAAAGAGGAAGGAAATGAAAGAAAGGCTTCCAGGAAAGGGAAGGAGACAACGCTGTATTTATAAATACCGGGTTGAAGTGAAGGCTCTGGGACACAGTCAGGCTGCTGCACAATGAAATCCATGAGGTAGCTGTCTGTTCCTGGGGTTTAACTGAAGAGTGACATCTCTTCAGAGGCAGGAAAGTGGTCAGGACTAAGCATGAAACATGTAAGATGGCAGAATTCAAAAGGATAAACATTATTTGATACCTTATTTATAGGGCACCACAGGGGAAAGGTAAAGGTTTCAGAAAAGAAAGAAGCACTTTAATTTTATCTGGAGATTTTCCAACAATAAAATCTAATCCATCATTCTCCGTGTGTGACTGCTCTTAATGAAAATTTAGAGGCTGTGAGTGAAATTTAGAATTCCCAGGGGATGCTATTAGGAAGATGTCTAGCAGCTATGCAAAACCTGTTAGATCAGAGCCCTGCCAGAGGCTGGCCAGGGCTGCAGTGTGAAAAGGACACCTCGGATTTCGGGGAGCTGAGGCCCCACCAGCCTCTCCCAGTGGGATTCCTTGGATGGACTCTTATCCCAGGGCTGCCCTGGGATGAGGGACACCAAGATCCAGCCACAGCAGCTGTGTTGATCCCAAAAGAGAGAGATTTGGGCCATTTGTGTTTGTTTTTCACCCATGGTGCTGAGAGTTGTGGATTTCTCTCATGCGCTCCCCAGGATTTTAAACTGATCCCAGTTAAGAGCTCTCGAAAGAAGCAGAGAGAAAATCTATTTAATCAGGGAATCCTGCAGTGGTTTGGGGTGGAAGGGAATTTTAAAGCTCATCCAGTTCCAATCCCAGGGTGCTCCAAGCCCCGTCCAGCCAGGCCTTGGTCACCTCCAGGGATCCAGGGGCAGCCACAGCTCCTCTGGGCACCTGTGCCAGGGCCTGCCCTCCCTCTCAGGGAATTCCTTCCCAATGTCCCAGCTAAACCTACCCAAGGCTGCTCCAAGGCACATCCAACCTGGTTCTGGACTCCTCAGCCCATCTTGGAGCTGCACAGGGCCACAAAGTGCGTCTCATCCCTGCTCATTTCCAATCCTCTGCACTTGATTTTTAATTAAAGCAGATCACCAGACTGTTTCCAATAGTTTTTAATGGTCAAAAAGGGGCTTTGATTATAAAGACAATAATGTTCAGTTACTGAAGGGCCTGCATGTACATCATGAATCAGTTTAATACCAAAGTCACTGCCAATTATTCAACTGATTCAAAATGAGGCTCCATCAGAAAATGTTAAATCACAGGATATATCTGTCCTGGGCAAGGCTGTAGTAATCAAAATTCTCTCAAAGCAGAAAAAGCTTTTCTAAAAGCAGGGGGGAAAAAAGGTTACAGCTTAAGCCAGACATTAAATAGTAATGCCAGATGTTAAACAGTTGACTGAAATTATTGGCAGCTATCAAATGCAAGATACTACTGGGTGCAGAGCTCTGCCACCGAGTTTGTAATCTGGGCAATGGGCTTAAATATTCCTGTCATTTTCTGCCTATGGATAAGAAGCAATTTGGATTATAGAATAATGATCTCCTAATTCTCAGCAGATGAGCATCAGCCTCCTGCAACATCAAAAACCAACCCAAGTTGAATGTGGAACCTTCAATGAGAGATGGTTTTAAACTCTGTAATTCTGTTGGATCTCTGGAATTAAGCACGAGGTGCTGCTGGGACCCCTGTGCCTGCAGACAGCAGAAGGCACCTCAAGAATTCCTAAAATGCAGAATGAAACACCCCAAAAAGGGTTTACAGATTTTTCTGTCAATCTTTTCTACCCCAAAATTTGCTTTATTTCAGTTTTTCCATGCATTTCTGTGCTGCGGAACTCCAGCAGCCCAGGAACACTCGGAGCAGGTACTGCTGTCCATGTGGGGTCTCAATTCCTTGGGTGGCTCTGCCTTTCCCCCATCCCATCCCATCCCATCAGCATTGTCCAGCAGGATTTGGGGGCCTGCACTGGCACTGATTCATTGTGCAGCACGTGGGCTGTGGCATCCTGTAGAACTCCAGCCAGGTGTCCTGCACCAACCCCTCCTGTGGCATCAGCCACTGCTGCCATGCATGGGGCAAAAATGGGATCTGGCACCTCCAGCTGGGGCCAGGATTGAGGAGTGACCCGTGCCCAGGAGGGTCAGTCCTGGGATCTTTTCCCAGCAGGACACTGAGCACCTCCTGCCCTGCAGGGTGAGAGCTGCTCTCTCTCCATGCTCAGCTTGGGGTATGTCAGAAATAACTTCTGTAGGGATAGGGCAAGAGAGAAACGGTTTAGGTGGGAAATTGGGAAGGAGTTCCTCCCTGGGAGGGTGGGAGGCCCTGGCACAGATTCCCAGAGAAGCTGTGGCTGTCCCTGGATCCCTGGAAGTGTCCAGGACAAGGCTGGATGGGACTTGGAGCAGCCTGGGACTGTGGAAGCTGTTGGGGGTGCAATGGGATGGTTTTTAAAGCTCTTTCCAACCCAAACCCTTCAGTGATTCTGAATTTCTGTGAATGGAGCTCTCCACAGGCACAGGCACAGCCCCAGCCTGTCCCACTCACTGCACCCTATAATAAATTGTCCCCCACACCTGGGCTGAGACTGAAGTAACAAAACTCACATTTGCTTGAATTTTCAATCTTTTTCTCCCTCTTTTTCTTCCTCCTTCCTTGCTACAGAGCTGAGAGCCTGGACAGCAGGGCTGGGTTTGTTCCTGCCTCGGCAGCAGCGGGAACATCCCAGCTCCAAGGCTGGAGGATGGGCGAGGAAAGGGTCAGGACACATCCCCCGACTGCGAGCTGAAGAAAAATGTTGGCAGAGCAAAGCTTGCCACAGGAAGAAAAGGTTGTCCTGGCTGTTCATATTCCTCCACATGGGGTGAGTAAAACTGTCGGTCAGACTGAAGCGTCTGATACACAGAGGGGAATAAAAACTCATTAAAGGGCTAAAAGGAAACCCTATTAAAATATCAAATATAAACCGGAGGAGACTTGATCACCCAAGTGCTGGAGGAGTGTCAGGGCTTGAATGAATCCGACTTTTTTCCCCCTGAAAGCAGAGGAAATGCGTTTTGTGGAAAGCCAGGTGGGATGAGGGGCAGGTAGGGTGTCAAAGAGCACTGATAATATTTCAGGGCCTCGCTCGGAGCCGGGAATACGAAGGGGATTTATCCGGTTTTCGGCGGGGAGGAGAGTGCTGGCAGATTTTTGAAGGAATTCCAAGGAGGTTCAGACTCATCTGGTTCTTAAATCGAGAGCTCTTGGCCGCCGCTGTGCCGGGGCAGGAGCATCTCCACTGCTCACTGCCAGGACTCTGCCTGGCTCGGGGAGCAGCTCCTGTGGCTCTGTGTGATCCTCCTGCCCTGGCCCGGCTCTTGTCCTCCTGAAAAGCCAAAAAAATGAGCATTTCATGTGTTCTGAACAACCCAGAGAACCATCCTTCTCCCAGCATCTCACTTCTGCTTTATGTGGTCTTGAGAGAGGAAAGAAGTTACAGGGAGAGAGAGCAGAAGAAAACATTTTCTTTCAAGCACTGAAATCTGTGTTAGTCCTGTCAGTGCTGGAAGGGATGGAGCCTGGTGTTCATTCGTGCCTCAGGGCTGATGGACTTTTAAACCAGACTGAACTGGGGCTCTGTCAGGCTTTTACCCCTTCCTATACACCAGGAAAACCATGTAGGGGAAAAAAACAGGATTTATATCTCACCAGAGCAGCTCTTGCCTGGTCAGCGCCCAGAGTCCTCTTTTGGGGGTTTTCTCCTGTGTGGACCTCTGGTATCTCATAGGTGTGAAAGCTTTTCCATGGTCTGGGAATGTTTGTCCCATTTTTTCCTGATTTGAAGTTTTTTTGGTTGTGATTAAACTCAGAGAAGGCATGAATGAAGGGTTTCTCTCTCTTACACATCTGTTAAATGTGTTACCTTTGGGATTTGGAGCTGTTGTCCAGTTGGTTGAACTTGGCACCAGAATTCAGGAATGACAGAGGGATGAGGTTGTGAGGGGAACATCACTGGGCCATCACCACAGAAATTTCACTCCCTCACAAAATCAGGGTTCGGGTAACAGCTTGTTTGTAATTTAGGTGGAACAGGCCCTGAGCTTCACCCATGTTCCTCGCTCTGCTCCCATTTCCTTCCCACACAGTGAGGCACGTTCTTATCCCAAGCCCTCCTCCTGAATCCTGGAGTTTTTTGGACACCTGGGCTGGTTTCCTCCCATCTCAGCAACACCAGGGTACAAACAGGGCCCATCATTCCCTCACAGACACATTAGAATCACCTAAATCCTGTTTCCTCCTGAAACCTGAGCTGGTCCCACACAGCAAAGCATTGAGGGGCTCCCCAAAGGTGAAAAGGGGGGACGTGCCATCACAACCCCACAGAGAAAGCCTAAAAACCCCACAACTCTTTCCCAAAAGCTCAGTTCTAAGAACCTCTTTTCCATTTCCAGCTCTGAACATCATTTTTGGGGCCAAACACACCCAAGAGGCGTGACAGGAATCAGCTGGGGTGGGCTCAGCTGCTGGATTAGCACCTGCCCGGGTGGGATTGGAGGTTTTGATCCTCAGAGCCTTTTCCAGTGCACTGATCTATCCCAAACCTTTCACCAGGTACAAACTGTGCAGCAGAATGAAGTAGCAGTGAATGTAAATGGGACATGGAAAGGTTTTTGAACAGATGTTTTAATGGTCTGTTTGCTGTTGTGGTCAGAGAGAAATTCCCTTTGACTTGAGGAGCTGGAGGGTAGAATCCCACTCCTCTGGCCCTCAGCTGCTCATTCCCAGGGAGCTGAAGTCTCCAAGTGATGTCCCAACAGCTGCAGAGTCTCCTGGAAGCAGGGATGTGGGAATCACCTGTCAAATATATAAATCTGTTTGCATTTCTAGCTGTGTTTTGAGACGTTTCTGGCACAGATTCCAGAGAAGCTGCGGCTGCCCTGGATCCCTGGAAGTGTCCAAGGCCAGGCTGGACAGGGCTTGGATCAATCTGGGATAGTGGAAGGTGTTGGGATTGGAACTGGATGAGCTTCAAGGTCCCTTCCAAGAGCCTCTGATTCCATGATGTCAGGCCCAGACCTCGAGCTTGGCTGGATCTGGGCACAAAACCCACCAGGGCAGAGCAGACCGAGCTCAGGCAATGTGAAATTCAATATTTTACACCCACACCACTAAAAATAAGCCGCCGACGCCAACTCTTCATCTGGAAAGAGGAACCACCGATGTCACTGTGTCTTGGACAAGGCACAGCACTCAAGTCCTGACCATATTTAGCCATAAGATCATCTCCCAGGACTTCACAAAATCATGGAATCACAGGATGGTTTGGGTTGGAAGGAACCTTAAATCTCATCCAGTCCCAGCCCCCTGCCATGGGCAGAGAATCAGGAATTTCTGCATGAGAGCAGAGTTTTAGAGAAAAGCCTTCTGGCCAAGGGCCAGTCCTGCTGTTGTTATTCTCCCTGCTATCTCCATACTTCATTTCATCCCCCAAATTGCTGTGTTGAGTTACTCAAGGTTGCTAAAACCGTGTAGTGCTAAGGAGGCAGCAAGAGGGGGGAAATGATGTCTCCAGAAAATGCCCCACACAGCTGAAATCAGGCCACCTCTTCGGGTGTCGGGTTTAGATTTTGTCATTGTAAGCAGAGAAACTTGAAACATTTTGCCCAAATGTGTTGAAAGCCATGAAGACATTAAAGATTATTCATGGAATAAATATTCATTTGCAGGAAGAGGGATTTTTTTTTTCAATGCATGAATATATTTCAGGCAGGGCGTGCAGTTGCTTGACGGAAAAGGTGATCATATTCTGAGTGCTGTTTAAGTAGTTCCTAATATTAAGGCTATCAGGAATTAAAGGTGTCCGGGCACTTCATTTTTAAGATATAACCATGGAATAGAATTCCAGAATGGTTTGGGTTGGAAGGGACATTAAAGACCATCCAGTTTCAACCCCGTGCCACGGGCAGGTTCTGCTTAAGTTAAAATCCTTCCTAGATTTTCTTTAACTGATTCTTATTAGTGACAAATTCCCTCAGAATCAGTCCTCAAACTTTCCCTCCCAGGTGCTGTAACACCATCACTCTGCTGAACAACTTTAACCACAAACACATTGCACTTGTAGCCCTGAACACCAGAAAATATCTTTATTTTATTCACAGGTCCCGTCGGCTTTTTCCCTGCGAAAACTCGATTCCCCGTGCCAGCAGCACATTAAGACATCGCAGTTTCAGCTCTCCCTGCTTCAGAATTCCCATTTTTTTGAGGTCGAGTCCTGGCTGAGCCTGTGTGGAGCTCTGGTACCACCTAGTGTTACTGGGGGAAGCCTCAGCTGCTGGATGCGGCTTTTCCTCGCTGATGTCGCGACAGAAGGTGGCGATTGCAGTGAGGAGACGCAGCGACAGCATCTCCTCCTCCTCCAGCAGCGAGCAGGTCCAGCAGGGCTGAGAGGGGAACAACTCAGAATCACAGAATCAGCGAATATCCTGAGCTGGAAGGGACCCCACAGGGATCATCCAGTCCTGCACAGAACCATCCCCAAAAATCACATTTCCCTAGCGAGGAAACCCTCAGTGGGTCTTCTCACTCCTGTGCTGGGTGCTCCTGCTGTAACCGGAGTAAGGGACAGCTAAATTATCGTGATTATCTGAATTATTGCAACTATAGTGGAATTCTGGGATGGTTTGGGTTGGGAGGCACCTTCAAGACCGTCTCATGAATTACTGTCATTATCTTGGAATGACAGTCACGATTATGAATTTTTGTGATTATCATGGAATTCTGGAATGGTTTGGCTTGGGAGGCACCTTCAAGACCGTCTCATGAATTACTGTCATTATCTTGGAATGACAGTCACGATTATGAATTTTTGTGATTATCATGGAATTCTGGAATGGTTTGGCTTGGGAGGCACCTTCAAGACCGTCTCATGAATTACTGTCATTATCTTGGAATGACAGTCACGATTATGAATTTTTGTGATTATCATGGAATTATTGTGATTATCATGGAATTCTGGAATGGTTTGGGTTGGGAGGCACCTTCAAGACCGTCTCATGAATTACTGTCATTATCATGGAATGACAGTCACGATTATGAATTTTTGTGATTATCATGGAATTATTGTGATTATCATGGAATTCTGGAATGGTTTGGGTTTGGAGGCACCTTCAAGCCCATCTCATCCCAATCCCCTGAACAAACCAAGCTCCCTCAGCTGCTCCTCCCATGGCTTCACCTCAAGGTGCCACGTTTGTCTCACTCCTTTGGATGCTCTCCCACAGTTTAACATTTTATATTCTGGTAACCCAAACTGCTCAAAATATTCGAGGTGGGGCCAACTGCCGTGCAGAGTGTGGTGTTGTGGTCTTCGCTAATGAAAAATGTTGCTAATTATCGGTAAGAACCAATCAGGTCCTGGCAGAATGGGTGCGGAGAGGTCTCAGTAATTAGGAGAGCAATTGGTCTAAATGTGGCAACTAAATGTGAAAAAAGGGATTAGTTACTGCTGGAAAGGGTGTGGGGGTCTCAGTAATTACGGGGAAAATGGGTGATAATGTTTTTAGTGACGACTACCTTTGAAAGAACCAATGAAGTTCTGGAGGAATGCGTGTGGGGATTTAAAAACCTCAAACAGTTTGAACTGCAGGGAAAAACGTGCACGCTCGATAGATCTGTGAGTATGAACTTTATCCCGGGTCAGTTTAAATCGAATATTAATGGTCATACAACTGTGATGGGGGGATACACATTAAATGGGGAATATGTAGTATTGGGACTGTACCTCCCTATTGCCTTGGTCAAGGGGGGAAAGAGCAGGGAAATGTGGTCAGGAAATGAGGATAAAAGGAAGCTGTGCCTTCCAAAAACTCCAGAGAGACCCCACAGAGGCATGGGACAGTGTTCTCTCTCCGTTACTCGGATAAAGTTGATTTTTTCCGGACTCCTGCGTCTCTCGCTGGACACTGCCTTGTCCCAGCGGCACTTCCCGCACAGCTCGGCGGGGTGTGCAGGGTCCGCCATGGCGGACACGGAGACACAGGGGACAGCCCCCGAGGGCGCTTGGCGGATGCCGATTTCGCGGAGAATAAAGCGCCGATTTAACGTTTTCGCTGAAAAAAACAGAGTTTTATTTAACGCGTGGCAGTCCGCATCCCGCGCCCTCACCCAACATGGCGGCGGCCCGCAGCCCTCAGGCGGCGCGGTGAGGGCGGAAGGGGGGGCGGGGCCCGGCCCGGAAGCGCTCGCGCCTTCAAAGAGTGGCGGGGGGGGTGCATTGGGACGAGGCGGTTTGGGGCTGGGGGGGCGAGCGGCGTGTGAGGCGTTGGGGGTGTCGGAGGGAGGAGAGGGGTAGGAAATTAAAGGAAGGGACTTTAAAAACCATCCTTTTTCAACCCCCTGCCATGGGCGGTTCTGCTTCGGTTAAAATCTTTCCTAGATTTTCTTTAACTGATTCTTGTTAGTGAAAAATTCTCTTGGAAACAGTGCTGAGATTTTCCCTCCCAGGTGCTGTAACACCATCGCCTGTGGGGAGGGATGAGATGGGGGATGCTGGAGTTTGGGAATGGGGTGAGATGGGGGATGCTGGAGTTTGGGAATGGGGTGAGATGGGGGATGCTGGAGTTTGGGAATGGGGTGAGATGGGGGATGCTGGAGTTTGGGAATGGGGTGAGATGGGGGATGCTGGAGTTTGGGAATGGGGTGAGATGGGGGATGCTGGAGTTTGGGAATGGGATGAGATGGGGGATGCTGGAGTTTGGGAATGGGATGAGATGGGGGATGCTGGAGTTTGGGAATGGGATGAGATGGGGGATGCTGGAGTTTGGGAATGGGATGAGATGGGGGATGCTGGAGTTTGGGAATGGGGTGAGATGGCAGATGTTGGGGTTTGGGAATGGGCTGAGATGGGGGATGTTGGAGTTTGGGAAGGGGGATATTTGAGTTTGGGAAGAAGGAAGGGAGTAGGGTTTTTGTTGTTGTTTTGGGTGTTTCTGGTGTGGCTGGGTTAAGGGACATCTGAGTTGCTGTTAGCAGGAGCTGTTGTGGAGTTCTGGAACGGTTTGGGATGGGAGGAACTTTTAACAGCAAAATTCAGGAAGGATAAAGATAAACCCCCCCCCAGCACTATATAGTGATGGAGAGTCAGGCTTTACTTTATTCCTGCCAGGATGTGCCATGGAAAATATTCCATATATAGGTGGCTCTTTACTAGACAGCTTGCAGATTTATACACACAAAACCCAAAGCAATTCCCGTTCATTGGTCCCAAATTTAATGTTGCATCATTTCCAACAATCCAGTCCCACCGCTTGCCGTGGGCAGGGACATCTTCCACTCGATCAGGATGCTCCAAGGCGCATCCAGCCTGGCTTTGGGCACTCCCAGGGATCCAGGAACAGCCACAGCTTCTCTGGGAACCTTTGCCAGGGCCTCCCCACCCTCCCAGGAAAGGATTTGTCCCAAAATCCCCTCTAACCCTTCCCTGGCAGTGGGAACTCATTCCCTTATTCCTCATTCCACAGCCAGTCCCACCAAACCCACCAGAAGAACAGCTCATCTCATGTTTTAAAATTTTTTCTTCTCCTTATTTTCAGGGTTCCTTGAGCTCTGGATGGAAGCTCCAGTGGGTTTTGAGGTGCTGAGTGCACTGAGGATAAAACATCTCTGTCTCTAATGTAGTTTACGCAACAGAGAAGAAGAATTTGGGTCCCAGAAGAGTCTTTTTCTTCCCTTGTTGAAGAAAACACCTTAAAAGTACAAATGGACAGCCAGTGTTACCCTGGTGGCTGCCAGGTAGTTCCAATTTGGAAGTTGGTGGCCATGTGGCCATCAGAAAAGGAGGAGGAGGAGAACAACGTAATCCTGATCAGTGATGATGATGATGATGATGAAGGGGAGAGCACCCAAGGGAGTTCAGTCCTGTTTGTAGAGCCACAGGGTAAGAGCTGTTCCCTTGCTGCTGCTGGAGTTCCCTGAAAAAATTTGGGGAATAAACTGAATTAATTCTGTGTTATGCTTGAAATCCATCCTTGTTCTGCACAAATGAATAAAACCAGGAGGAAATCCCCAATTTGTAGGGATATCTTTGATGGCACTACTTCAGAGGATGCTGCTGTGTAGTTTCAAAATACTTCAGATTGAGCTCAGACTGGGCCTTTTCAGCTGGGTCCTTTTTGATTTGATTTTATAGTTCATGGAAGTTTTTTGTGCCATTCTGTCAGATCCCAAAAGAATGTGCTGCACAGTGTTCAAAAAGTAAATCTCAGTAATTTTTAACACCGATTTCCACCTCCTGCTCTCTTTCCTGCAGAGAAGTCTCCCCTGGAAGAGAAGAAATCCGAAGAGCTGGTGGATGAGGAGGGGGATTTAGTGGTCACCTACTGCAAACAAGCCAGTGTGATGCCTCACGCCAGGCACGACTGCACCACGCAGCCCTTTGAGTATGTCCAGGGCTGGGCAATCCCCTTTGGGCTCCCATTTTCCACATTTCCCTTTGTAACAGCTGCAGCCTGGGTAAAGGTGTGATTTTCATGATGAACCTTCTGGTTTTCAACCTTGCAGGAGGAGTGAGAGTGACACTTGCTTCCCCCTTGGGAAAAATGCAGACATTTGTGACCAGTGCTACTGCTACATCTGTGACAAACTGGCTGCTGAGGTAAGGGCAGGGCACAGGACACAAAACTGGGGATCAAATGAGAGCTTTAGCCAAGCCCTGCCTTAGGCTCAGATTTTTGGCAGCAGCTCTGCTCAGGTGACTGTGCCTAAACCACTCTGGTTCATGAATATTTAGGGTCAGGTCTAATATCAGATGAGTTATTTATTGAATAGACAGGAGGGAGCAGAGAAAGGGCTGTTAGCAGTTATTTATTACACATGATGGAACAAAACAGGTTACATAAAGCAGTGCACAATAACAAGGTATCTGTATCAAAGCTGGCAAAGAAATAGGATAGATTAGGAGTCAGTAATTCTAAACTCCCAGGAAAGAGTTAAGGGCTCTAAGAGAATAATACAGGAAATTTGATTAACAGCTCCTCATAACTACTAAAAGTGTGGTTCTGTTGGGGTTTATTTCTAGTCTGGATAATTGTTGGAGTAAACATACATTTATTTATGTGTGTCCTGTTTGCTTTGGGCACACAGTGCATTTCATAAAATCAGATTACTAAATCAGGCATTTTTTAATGAATTAGAGAAATGCCAGCTTTCTAGACTGTCCCCACTGGAGTTAGGAGTGGAGGGAATTGTGTGGGGGTGGTTTATTTCCTTGGACCTTTTGTGAATTTCAGAAGACTTTGAGCTGTGGGCAAAGTTGGGGTGAACATGCAAAGACAGGGTTCTGTTCCCAGTTTCCAGTGGGGAGGGTGCCAGCCCTGAGGCTCTCTGTGAAGGGCTCAGCAATGACAGGTAATCAATGAGGGGCTTTTTTGAAATGGTTGCCACGATATCAAATTGTTGCCTGTCAAAATATTTACTCAGGTGCCAGGAGGATAAAAGGAATTGTAAGCCCTCACTCAGTGCTGAGGGGAAGACACAAAAACCCAGCTACCTCTCCCTGTTTTGTACTTTCTGACACAGTGCCAGCTCTGGACAGTCCCTTCCCTGTGCCACTGCAATGCCCACAACAAGAGCAACTTCTGGAAGGCGCAGAGGAACTTTGCCCTGGCTGGAATCCTGGCCACCTTCAACCTGGAGCTGCTGGAGCTGGACACAGAGCTGCGGCGTGGGGGTGGGTGCTCTGTCCCCAGGGACCTGCTCAGGCCCTGTCCTGGCTGCTCTGTCCCCTCAGGGACCTGGGGCTGCTCAGGCCCTGCCCTGGGGAACAGCTTGGCTGCTCCACTCCAATCCTTGGAGAGTTTTTAAGGAGCAAATTGCTGTGCCTGATTTCTTTTCCCATGCTTGGACCAGGGATGGGTTTGCAGGTGCAGATTCTTGCTTTTCTCCATCTGGGGGAAGCATAGAATGGTTTGGGGTGGGATGGAGCTGGAAGATGATCTCCTTCCAACCCCTTTCCTTGGGCAGGGACACTTCTCACTATCCCAGGGTGCTCCAAGCCCTGTCCAGCCTGGCCTTGGACACTTTAGGACAGCCACAGCTTCTCTGGGCACCCTGTGCCAGGGCCTCCCCACCCTCACAGGGAACAGTTCCTTCCCAGTATCCCACCTAAATTTCCCCTTTTTCAGCAACAAAGCTTTTCTGACCAGTAAAACTGGATGCAAACAATTTCCGAAATAATTTCACATGGGGAACTTTCTCTTTTGATTTTGAAGAAAACCCATGCAAAACTCTTTGTGCAATTTTTTTTCTGTCTTGTCTCTTAGGAGATCTCCTAGAAAAATTCATCAGGGATCTTTCTGTAGCCTATAACAAATACCTGGTAGGAGAAAGGATCTGTCCCCCAGGACATGAATGCTGCTGCCAGCCAAAGCTGCCCCCGGGGCAGTGCAGGGTCTGCAGCTCACGGAATATGGAGGTGGTGTACAAGTAAGTGACAACAGATCTGGGTTTGTCAGGGCAACTTTGATTTATTTAATGAGTTATAATCAAAATTGTGGCACCTGAAACAGCAAAAACAGAGTGGAGAGTACTTACATAGTCAGCTAGATAAATTGCAATTGGCTGTAGTTTAAAATCCCTCTTAAATGTGATTTTAAATTTCCTTTGCTGTGCAGGACACTTGAGGATCTCTGATTATTATAACCTGGGAAAGTGGGAACCTGAGGCCTGGGCTTTGGGGTGGCTTTAGGTGGGATATTGGGAAGGAATCCTTCCCTGGAGGGTGGCAGGCCCTGGCAAAGGTGCCCAGGGGAGCTGTGGCTGTCCCTGGATCCCTGGCAGTGCCAAAGGCAAGGCTGGGACAGGGCTTGGGACAATGAAGGGTGTTGGGGTTGGAATTTAAGGTTCCTTCCAACCCACACCATTCTGAGATTTTTTACTAATTTCTTCCAATGAGTTTCACCTTTTCACTGGTATAACAAACCTTCCAAATATCCAAAGTGTTGGTGGTGCCAGCACCTCCTCAGTGTGCTGGAGATCTCTGAAGGCAAGGCTGGGCTCTGATTGCTCTCAAGCTGTGGGATGGCCACAATTACCACTTGTTTAGGAAGTCCGTTGTTGCAGACCCTTGATCTTACAGACCGCTTGACTTTCTCAGGTATTCTGATGTTTTCGAGCTGGTAACAAGATTTTTAAATCAGGCAGACCAAGAAAGCCCCAAAGCTGCTGCTGTCATGCTGCTGGGAGCAGCTAAACAGATTGCCCTGCACAAAGACCCTGCTCTGTAAGTACCTGGCCCACAGAGAGTGGGGCATCTTCCTTCTTTCCCCCAGGGGAGGGGAATTATTGAGAGAATCCTGGGGATTTGTTTATTAGGAAAGTGTAAAAATCCCAGCCCGGGCTGCAGCACAGCAGGAGGAAGATGAACACAGTGAGGGAGAAGTGGGGATTGGGGGAAAAAGAAGAGCTTGGATGTGAG
>NW_005054399.1:1275055-1287195 GCF_000277835.1 Geospiza fortis
GGAAAGCCAGATTGAATATTAAACAACAGAGTTGGTTGGCAAGATTTGCTCCAGTGCTTACAGGAGAGCTTAGGCCACAACAAAGGCAAACAAGCAACAACAAAACCGAACATAATCCAGGCATTCAGAAAAGGAAACGAACCGAGAACCACCGAGGGCAGTGTGGGACAAAGGGAACAGCAAACGTCGGCCTTAAAAGCTTAACAGCACTCCCACTTAACAGTACTTTAAATTACACCTTAAGCTTAGCAATTCAGCAAAGAAACAGCACTTACACCTAACTTAAGCTTAGCTTAAAACTTAACGATTTAAGGGGAGTAACACTTTAACAGCATTTAACCTAACTTAGAACTTTGAAGTTACCAGTAGCAACTCAGCAAAACACTTTTCAACAGCACAAGGAGCTTTGCTTTGTGAAATCTGAACATTTTGGGGTTTAAATTCAGGGGCTTTGATAAAAAAGAAGGAAATTATGTCTGGATTGGTTTGAAACAGCAGCTCCCTTGCAGTTCCTGCTGAGAGATCTAGATTTGCAAGGAGCAGGCTGCATTTATCTGAGGATTTTTCACTATTTTGCACTTCAGCACTTGTTTCAGTCTTTGCAGGAATTTTTTTCAGCATGCTAGCTTCTAGGATTTTTCCTTAAAAAGTATTTTCCTCAACAGTTGAGTACAGAGAAGGGGAAAAGGCAGGAAGGGGAGCCAGGCATTAATTGGTGTTGGTTTTTTCCAGGCTTAGGAGCTGTCAGAACCTGAGCCACACTGCTTCCCTGAGGATTGCTGTCCCATTTCTGTTCCAGAGGTAAGATTGGTTTCCTTGCTGGCTGCAGACTTTCTGCTTGCCTTTAAAATGTGTTTCAGGTGACAAATCCTCTGTTCAGAGGCACGTGGGAGGCCAGAGCAGGTTGTGGTTGTTACACCAAGGAGAGGTCACAGCAGGAGCGTGGCAGGAGTCCCCTGGGATGGAGCATGGAAAAGCTCCCCCAGAGGCCGGAGAATGAGGACACCCAGCTCCCTTGGCTTCATTCACATCCCATTTTAGCTCTATCCTTCACCTTTCCCCCCAAATTCACCTGCCACAGAAGGTTGATGAGTGAAAAATACAATTCTTTCCAACCCAGTTCTATATTCTCACCTTCTCTGGAACTAATGACTGGTACAACCCGAATCCTTCAGCAGTTCTCATTTTAAATTGCTGTTCTCAATTTTCTTAATTTCTGACTTGGAACAAAAAAAGGGTGGAGTTTGTCTTTACCTCTCTGCCAGAATTTTAGAGTAAGCTCTTCTTTTTCATCTCTACTTACCAGATACAGAAATGGTTCCAGTAGCAGGGAAGGTGCAGGGGCTCAGGCCCAGCACAGGTTGAAGTGTTTGCTGTACACATTCCTTGGAGATCTTTGTTGTAAAGCTTAAGCCCCACAGAACCTTGGCTTTAAAAATAACAACAAAATAATAATTTCATTATTCACTACGAAACTTAAAGCAGAAATTCACATACAGATCCAAACCAAAAAACCCCCAAACTTGTGCAGTTTCCCATATGATTAAAAAAGACAACTTCTTAGTAACTCAGCTCATTTTAAAATACCCTCTTTGAATTCTTCTTCTTTTTAAATCACAGGATCATAACCCGACTTCAGAGGATGCTGGTGTTGTGTGACTTCCCAAAAATTCTGTGTGGCAAGTTTGTTGAGTATTTCCAGTCCATCTCCCTTCCCTGCCACTGCTATGCCTTCTCAAACAGGTGAGTTCTGGGGCCTCTGAGTATTCCATTTGGATCCAGTTGCCTGTGGAATGTTCTTTCCCTGATAATAAAAGTGGGAGCATTTTAAAGGAATATTCCAGTATTTCCTGCTTTCCCTGTTTGTTGTTTGATGCCATGACTGAGTTGTTCTCCCTAAATTTATTTCCTTTCCCCCAGAACTGAGCTCTAAACCCCAAAATGTTTTATTCATCAAACTTCACAATCCTTAAAGGAGCTCATTAGCGATGTACAACAAAACACAGTTAAAAATTACTTTATTTTTATTTTTTCAGCTTGAATGTTTTGCCCTGGGACCACGTGCAACTGACCACAGTTTTAAAAGGCCAGAACATCACTGGGCAGAGGAGACAGAAAGGAAGGAAAACGTACCTGTGGGAAGCACTCCCTGTTGTGGAGGCTCGAGTGGAGAAGCTGCTGGAGAAAAAGAAGTGAGATTGGTTTGGCTTTTCCACTTTGAAAATTCAATTCTTTATTTTGACTGCTCCAAACATCTGTGCTTTGGTATAATGGGGAAACACAAAAGAAACTCTTTTTTTTTAATATTTTTTTTTCTTCTCAACAAAGTCAGAAGCTTTTTAAAGTTTCTCAAAGCCCTTTGAATGCCTCAGACAAAAAAAAAAGATTGCTGGAGTGGCTCATTTCTGTGTCTCCAAAAACCCTACAGGTTTTACATGTTGATTTTCCAAGCAATTCCTCTTCATCAAAGGCTGACAAGTGGAAGGCAGCCAGAAGAGTGTTCTGGGTCTTCAGAGGGCTGTCCTCCAGAAAATCCAATATTGCAGAGAATCCAGTCCACTTCAAGAATTCAGCTGCAAGGCAACCTCTGGTTTTATTTTGCCAGAGCTGAGATAATCTGGGAATAACCTCTAGGAATTTATTTCCAGCTGTATTTCTGTCCTGCTGTGCAATGTCTCCTGTGTGAGAAGCTCTCCTGGTTTGCTTCTTTCATTGTAGGAAATGTTTGCCCTGTGCACAGTTCTGCACTTCCTTCCCCTTCGTCTCACCTTCTGTTCTTCTCCCCAGGTACAAGGAAGTTGTTCGGTACCTGAGAGCTGTGAAATGCAATGAAAACCAAAGGTAAATGGCTTTTCCCCTTTTCCTTTTCCCTGTCTTTTCTGCTTTTCCCTCTCTTTTCCCCTATTCCCCTCTCTTTTCCCCTTTTCCTTTTTCCTCCCTTTGCTTTTCCCCTCTCTTTTCCCCTCTTCCCGAAGTGTCCCACCCTTTCCTTTTCCCTTCTTTTTCCTCCCTTTCCTTCCCTGCTTTTTCCTTCCTTCTTCCCCCTCTCTTCCCTCCCCTCTGTAATGGTCAAATCCAACCAGATCTCTCCACAAATCCTACAAAAACCCCGTCCTAATGAACCCCAAACCTTCATTTCCTCTTCCCAGGCTCCGAGACCTTCGGGATCTGATCCCGTTCTACCTGTGCAAAACTGGGAATTTCCTGGATGCTGCCCACTCCCTGCTGTTCCCTGTGAACAGCCTGGCCTGCTGCTCTGCCTGCAGGATCACCCCCTGCCAGTTCAAGGTCTACCTCAAGATCTTCAGGACAGGCTGTGTTCCCTCTGGGAATGACATGCTGGAGACAGGGCCCTGGGTTACAGCTGGCAAGTGTCACTTCTTCCTTCTTCCTTCACTCATTCCAGCTCTTCACAGTCAGAGGATGACACCCTGAGCCCAGCTGGGGATTGGGTGAGGGTGGGGAGGCCCTGGATCCCTGGAAGTGTCCCAGGATAGTGGGAGGTGTTGGGTTGGAGCTGGATGGGCTTTGAGGTTCTTTCCAACCCAAACCATGAAAACAGCAGGCAAGAAGGATGACTTTGTACTGGAGCATGGATTTATTCACTTCACTTAAAACACTCAATTTGTCAGCTCGTTTTCTGCTGAAAGCAAAGCAAGAGAAACTATTCAAAGAAAATCCAAATGTCTTCATTCCCTCCCAGCATTGCCATGTCAGTGGGGGACTTGGCTTTATGTCTCAGCCATGACCTTGAGGAGAAAACCTCCTGATGGGAGATGTTTCATCATCAGAATCATGAGCTCAGCCTCTGATAATTGCCATCATCTGTCCTGGGCTTTGTCACTTCTCAGGTTGTCTTCTACCACAGAAGATTTATTTGGGAGTTGTTCCCTACTGGGAGAATTCTTGGAAGTGTGAGATCCCTCAGTGTGGTGTGATGTCCACAGCAAACACTTCTCTGGGATCACCTGGCTCAGTCTGGATGGTGTCCAGACTTTGCAGCTTTCCAGAGCTGTGGTTTGTAGCTGATGTTTATTTATTCCACCAACAAACCAGTGCAGAACAGCTGTAAACACCTGCTGGCTCTGCAGAAACAAACCTGTAACCAAGTGACCATCCTGGTTGTGTTCCTGCTGTGGAGTGACTTGGGCTGTGTAGGATCTGGGTTTGATAATTTTCATTTCCCTCGCTGCAGGCTCTCCCCTGAGGAACACTGTGCTAATTAAGCAGGCACTCAAACTGCTCTACAGCAGCGAGGCACTCTACAGGAATGTGAGTGAGGCCAAAATTCCTTCTTCTCCTGTTCCCTCTCCTTGAGAGGGCAAGGATTTACTCTGACCCCTTTTTCCTCTGAATAATTCACCCCTCTGCCCAGATTTCACTTTGTAACACAAATGTTCTGTTGTTTTTTAGGCCAAATGTTGGAGTTCCTTCATCATGATTTTGGGGAGCAGTGATTTGTTGGAAAAGAGGGGGCACCTGCTCCCCTTAGCCCTGGGAGAGCCCCCCCTTAGCTTCCAAGAGGTACCAAACAGTGCTGGGAGAATCTCCTGGCTTGGGTTTGGACAGGATTCCACTGGATGTGGGAATTGGCTTCTTCTCCCAGATGCCCGAGTGAACTTCCTCATCCTGTGCCAGGGTGGCTCTGCAGCCTGTGGGGGTTCAGGAATGTTAAAGGCAGCTGGAAATGGGTTCATTCTGCTCCCAGCTCAGGCCTGGCACCGGTTCTGGCTCTGTTCATGGTGGGATGGATCAGATCAGAAAGGGCTGGACAGGGGGAATGGCTTCCACTGCCAAAGGGCAGAGCCAGATGGGAGATGGGGAGGGAATTCCTGGCTGGGAGGGTGGGCAGGCCCTGGCACAGGTGCCCAGAGCAGCTGTGGCTGCCCCTGGATCCCTGGCAGTGCCCAAGGCCAGGCTGGGACAGGGCTTGGAGCACCCTGGGACAGTGGAGGTGTCCCTGCCCATGGCAAGGCTTGGCACGTGGTGATTTTTCCATGTCAGCCCTACAAAAGTGAAGAGTTTTTGATAGGGATTGGTTGGTGCTGCAGAGCCTCAATTCCCCTTGAGTGGGATGTGGAACAGGCACCATCCTCTGCAGAAATGCTGAAGAAGTCACTGAAAAGCACATGAAACCCCCATTTCTGGCATGGTTTGGGGTTTGTTTGGGGAGGATCTGCCATCCTGTCCCTCACTGTCCCCTTGCAGAATGTGCTGGCAGCCAGTGGCAACTTCCTGGAGGATCTCAAGTCTGGAGTTAATGTCTCTTTACCATCTGCTATTTTCTCTGGTCAGGTGAGTGATGACAACAAAGAATTTATCCCCAGCAGTGAAAAATGTTGGGTTATTAAGAAAAGCTTCCAAGAGAGGCCTAGAAGATTTTTTTTAGGAGTGATCAGCTTAAGATTAGCACAGTCTAAACTCTGGAGCAGATATGGAGGTAGAGAACTGGGAGTCTCTTCTGCTCTGCATATCTTCAGGCCAGGAGAAATCTTTATCCCTGTCCAAGTTGATGGATTTATAAAGGAGGAGGGCTGGGAATAATTGATTGTGTCCTAACTTCTCCCAGGTTTGGCCTAAACAGGACACTGGGGCTTCTCAAAACTCAGAATTGCCCCGAAGTTCTAAATTTCTTTTAAATTAAAGGTTCCAGGTATGTGGAATTTGCTTGAAGATAGCAGAAATAACATTCCATATTCAATGCAGTCATCTAAGGAGCTGCCTTACTCTTCTTTTACTTTTTTGGAGGAAATTTTAGTTTATTCCCCAAAGATGTGACTCCTGAAGTGGATTTTTTGGCCTTTAATTCCCTAGTTCTGCTCCTGTGTGAGTTTCACTTCTATGTGAGCACTTTGAGAGCACCAGCAATAAAATCCCTGTTCCATTCCCCTGTTTTTAACTCTTGATGAGGTTCTTGTGGATTTGCTGTGTGCCCTCCAAGCTCTCTGGCTGACCTGGAATAACTCAGTGCTGGTTTGAGTGCATAAATAAAGGGGAAGCAGCTGTTAAATGCATTTCTTTCCTTGTTGCTATCTCCTGTGTAGCTGCACCACGAGGCTTCCCTCGTCCTGGCAGTGCAAGCAGTGCAGCAGATGCTTTGTTGTGACCTTCCCCACTTGACTTCCTTCTTGGAGATAGTCCTGGCTTTTGGGGTGAGTCCCAGAAACTGATTCCTGTTCTAAGAGATGAAAGCAAATAATGTTTAAAATCTCTGTGGTGATGAAAACCCCATCCTGGAAGTTTTAGCCACGTTTAACTTGACTTTGCTTCGATCTTCGTTCTTTTTTTTTTAATTCATTTTAAGGAACGATTGGCACTGAGGTTAAATCATATTTTCTCTCTTCTTAGAAAAACTTCTGGGCTCTGAGGCTGTTGCTGGACCAGCTTTGCTGTGAGGAGCACATCCTGTGTGGCACTGCCAACCTGCTCCTGAGGGACCTGAGTCGGGAGGAAGGCACCATGCTCAGAGTGTGAGTGAGCCCTGGCTGAGGGCTAATGTGGGTGCAGATCTGGGGAGTGCACAGGAGGGGTGAAGTTCCTTCATCATGGCTCTGGGGAGCAGTGATTTGCTGGGAGAGAGGGGGCACCTGCTCCCCTTATCCCTGGGAGAGCCCCCCTTGGCTTCCAGCAGTGCTGGGAGCATCTCCTGCCTTGGCTTTGTGGGAATTGGCTCCTTCTCCCAGAGTGAACTCCCAGTGCCTCAACCGCTGTGGTTTTGTTGTCCAGGTGGCAGAACCTTGGCCCCCAGTACGTGGGGGAGTTCCTGTGCCTGTTCCTGACCTGCAGACACAAGAGGATGCAGTCTGTGGGGCTCTTCAGCCTCAACGTGGTCATAGAGAACCTGCACCTGTGAGTGACTGGGGACTGCCCCAGGGCACCCTGAAATAAATCCTGGCATTGTACCCCTGGGACTGCCCCAGGGCCCCATGAAATCCTGGAATTGTCCCATTGGGACTGCCCAGGGCCACCTGGAGTCCTGGCATTGTCCTGTTCTGAGAGTGGGGACTGACCCAGAGCCATCTGAAATCCTGGAATTGTCCCATTGGGACTGCCCAGGGCCACCTGGAGTCCTGGCATTGTCCTGTTCTGAGAGTGGGGACTGACCCAGAGCCATCTGAAATCCTGGAATTGTCCCCTTGGGAACTACCCCAGAGCCACCTGCAGTAAATCCTGGGACTGCCCCATTGGGACTGCCTCATGGCCTCCTGAAATCAATCCTGGCATTTTCCCCCTGGGACTGCCCCAGAGCCACCTGAAATAAATCCTGGGATTGTCCCATTGGGACTGCCCCAGAACCACCTGAAATAAATGCTGGGACTGCCCCAGGGCCCCCTGAAATTCTGGAATTGTCCCTCTGGAACTGCCCCAGAGCCACCTGAAATAAATCCTGGGACTGCCCCATTGGGAACTACCCCAGAGCCACCTGCAAATCCTTGGGTTCCCCCCAGTGATTCTCCTGTAAATCTGGAATCACCTTGGCTTGGAGCTGTGAGCTGTTGGATTTTTGTGGATTTTTGAGTCATGCAGAGCCAGGGGTGGCTGCACCTGTGGCCAGCTGGGAGGGAATGAGTGGGAGTTTCTCTGTGTTTCAGATGTCCCTGGGCCAAGCAGCTCTGCACCTTTTTCCACGAGTCTGTGAGTATCCCAAAGCTGATCCCTGATGCCCCTTACCAATTAAATATTGAAATGATTTTTGTATTAAAAAAAACCATTCCTGAAGGGAATTAACTGTGTTTTGTCTCTTCCCAGGGCTTGGGGCAGCTCCCCTTTGGCACCACAGTTCACCAGGAAGTTTCCAAGTTCGTTGGTGCTTTTGAGAAGCTCTAATTGGCACCAAATCCTCAGGAATATTTTCCAGTTGGTTTTTCATCTAACCAGTCTCTTCCTGGAGAGTTCCTTGGGTTTGCTTTGGTTGTCACCTCCAGGAAGAGTCAGCTAAAAACTGACTTCTCTGGCTCTGGAGTGGGACCAGAGCCACATTTGGGGAGTTTCTTGCAGTTCCACATATTCAGGAGTTTTTGGAAGAGGGAGCAGCTTGGAGTTTTCAGAAGCTGCCAAAAGCAGGGAAACATGGATGGAGCAGGAAGCAGCAAAGAATTTTTGCTCCTATTGGGACACAAACCTTGCAAGAGGCAGCTGCTGGGAGGGAAAAGTTTAATTAAAGCAGGAAAACAGGGAGCTGAGAACTCCCTCTGCAGCAGTCTGGGGTCAAGTGCTGTTTGCACAGCTCTGATTTTGGGTTTCATTCTAAACCAGGAGGCTGGGAGATAAAACTGAGCTTTATTTTCTTCCAGTCCCAGTGTGAGGCAGTGGAGAGCTGGTTTTGTTGGGAAATAATCCAGCTTTCAGGCTGGGCTTTTATTTTCTGCTGAAATTAAGGTTTAGATTGGTGCAGGTGGCATTTCCCACATCCTGATTCTGGGGGGAGTTTGGAGTTCACTCTGACGTGGAAGAACTCTGGAGCCTGGGCTGGGCTCTGCCCCCTTGAGATCCCTCTGTGCTTGGGCAGGCAGGAGAACAAACCCAATATGTGCCCAGGGGCACTTTGCACATTTCCACAGGGGTTTGGGGGCTTCTGCAGCTCTTCTTATCCCAAAGTTCCCCCCAAAAATGCACCTGGATGGAAATCTGACACTTTGTTCATTAAAACTGTCTAAGTTCCATTGTTACATTGACATTTTGGGTGGGTTTTTTTGGCTGCTTACTTGGTTTGGGGTGGGATTTTTGGGGTTGGATTTTGTTTTGGGCTTGGGGTTTTATTTTTTGCTTTGCTTTCTTTGGGGTTTTTTATATTGGGGTTTTTCACTGAGTGTTTTGGTCCTGTTTTTTAATGGATTGGGGTTTTTTTTGGCTTTGAGGGTTTTTTGCCTCTTGTGTTTTTTGCTTTGTTTTCTTGGGGGATTGGGTTTTTACATTTTTTGGGAGATTGGTTTCTTAGGAAGCTGAGGGTTTTGGTGAGGGCTTATGTTTTTTTAGGATGTTGAGGGATTTTGGGGCATTGGGGTTTTTTTTGATGTTGAGAGGGTGTTGGGGGGTGGAGGTTTTTTGAGTTGAGAGGGCATTTAAGAAGTTGAGGGATTTTGGGGGGTTTAGGTTCTTTGTTGTTTTGTTTTTTTTGTGGAGTTGAGATTTTCCTTTGAGTGTTGTGGTTTTTGTTTGGGGTTTTTTTTTGAGGTTTGAATTTTTGCCTTGGGGTTTGACTGGGCCAGGCTGGGTCTCCTCCAGATCCCCCCATGCCAGAACCCCAGAGAGGGAGTGGGAACAGATTTAGGGCAGGGGCTTTGTGTCCCCTACAGCCTGGATTTCTCCCCCTGGGCACAGGAAATCTGGGAAGTGCTTCTTTCCTGTAAGTAAACCCTTCTCCATTATTGATCCCTGCTCAGTTCTAATGCCTTGGAGCAGCCCTATGGATCCTTTAGGTAATGATTTAATCTTTTATGGATGAGAAGAAAACCTTTTCTGGAGCTCTGCACTTCCCTTTGGGCTTGGAGTGGTCCTGGAGGAAGGCTGAGCTCTGCTCCAGGTCAAATGGAGAGGAACAGAGCTCATTAAAAATGGAAACGTGGCTTTGGAGCAGGAAATGGGGCCCTGGAGCTGCCTCATCCCAAAGCTGGAGCAGACACAGCTCTGCTGCTGCCAACCAGGAGGGAGCAGAGCTGCAAGGAAGTGACAGCACCAGAAATGTCATTTCACTTGGGAAATTGTGAATTTCACCTGGAAAGTTGTGAATTTCACCTGGAAAGTCGCAGAGAAATTGTGAATTTCACCTGGAAAATTGTGAATTTCACCTGGAAACTCTTGTGAATTTCACCTGGAAAGTCGCAGATTTCACCGGGAAAATCATTTACAAGGACAGGAGGGAGAGGGAGTTCAGGTTCTCCCAGGTTGGATATTTGGGAAAATTCCTTCATGGAAGAGCTGGAAGGGGCTGCCCGGGGCAGGGACATCCCCAGGAGGGTTGGGGACAGGAGTCAGTGTGAGCTCTGGGCAGTGACAAGGCAGAGATCCATTAAAGGTTGGATTTGGGGATCTTGGAAGGAATTTTCCATCTTGAGGCTGTTGCCTGTCCTGTCCCCTGTCCCCCCCTGGCTGTCCCCTCCTGTCAGGGACTTGTGCAGAGCCAGAACTTCCCCCTGCTCCCCCTTTTCTGCAGGCTGAGCCCCTCCCCAGCTCCCTCAGCCCCTGCTGGTGCCCTAAATCAGCTCTGAGGATCGGGGGTCCCTGTCCTTGCCCCTAAATCAGCTCTGAGGATTGGGGGGCCCTGTCCTTGGCCCTAAATCAGCTCTGAGCATCGCCTTTCCCCCACTGTGGAGGTCAGATGTGCCATACTGACCCCCCTCCCCGTCAGAGCTGCAAGATTTGATTCAGGGCATGTTGGCATTGCTGTGCCAGGCTCAGATTTTCTTTCACAGCTCAGATTCACCTGCCACACCTCCCCTGGGACAAATGACAATCTCTCCAGAGCCCAGCAGTGGCCGGCACCACACCCGCTTACAGTGGGAAAGCAAAACTGCCAGGGGCCTGAGCACCGGGAAAGGCTGGACTGGCTTGGAGGGGAAAAAAAACTAAAAGCCACGTTGGGCGTTTATGGCCTTTGGAAAAGAAATGTCAGAGCAACAAAAGAAAATCCGCATGTGCCGCATTTGCATGGAAACAGGCTGGTTAGGAGGCAGCCCCACCTGAATTTTAGCAGCGGAGCATTTCTCTTGCAGTTTGTTCACTCAGGCTTTGCTCGTGGCCGCTTTTACGACAGTCGCGCTGTACGACAGTCACGCTTTACGGTGGTTTTATGACAGCCGCGCTTTACGGCACCTTTTACGACAGTTGCGCTTTACGGCACTTCCTTTTATTGAACTTTTTCGTCACTTTACGGCACTTTACAGCATTTTATGTTTTTTATTTTGTTTTTCATTTTTTTAAATTAATTTTTTAAATTTTAAGTAATTTTTAATTTAATTTTTATTTTCAATTTTTCTATTTTTAAAGCTTTTTATTTTATTTTATTTGGTGCTGCCCAGACCAGCCCAAGCCAGTGATTGTGGTGGTGTTTGAGGATATTGTGATTTTAATAACTTCTTGGATCCATTTTTTCCCTGGTAGCTCACGTTGCCTTGGATACAGGCTCTGGAGAGGCTCAGCCCTGCTAAAGATGGTAGATCATTTAAATGGAATAGAAGATGAGGTGTGGATTTGCAAAGTGATTTTGCACTCCCAGAGCTGGCTGGGAGCACGCCGGCAAAGCCGAGCTTCCACAGGATGTGCGGGTTTGTTCAACAGGGCTTTGTTCCTGGGGATGGGACACCAAAGCTGCTTCTGCACATGGAGTTTGTGGTGTCTGATATGCCCATGTGACAGCGCCAGGCTGGGAAAAGCAGAGCCCTGAGGCTTTGGTGATGGTGTTGAATCAATTCCAAAGGTGCCGTGAGCAGGAGCAGAGCTGGATCTTGGCACCTTTGGAATGGGGTGTTCCAAAGTCTTCACCTCTGCTGCCATCCTCTTCCTCCTTCACCACCACCTCCGCCCTCACTGTGACTTCCCAAGGTCTTACTTTTATTTTTATATAACAATTTATATAATAACATGCTAATTACATTTCTCTAATTTATAAAAATATTTGTTATTTATATATTTTTTCATATTTATTTTTTCTATTTTACATATTTATATTTTTATATATGTTGTGTGTGTATATTTATATTTTTATATATGGAAACGTAAGCATGCATGTGTATGTGTGTGTATATATGTATTCTATATGTTATATTTTATCCACAATGCCTAAAAAATAATAAATCTGAGCTAGAAATTGTATCCCATCAAATAAACACATATGTGTAATATGAATTTATTTTCTGCTGCAATTTGATTAAAATATAGATTTGATTTTATATATAATTTGGTGTGTGTAAATATATATATATATACACACACATGTACTCTCTTGTATATATATATTAGATATTATTTATTTTTTTATTATATATAAAATCATGGGCCTGGATGGTCTTTTAAGTTTCCTACCAACCCAAACCATTCCATCTCTTTTATATATATATATTTTTTTTTTTTTTTTTTCATAACAAAAGGGTGAAGCGATGTTCCCAGATGGCCCCGAGAGACATTGCTCCAGGAAATAGCTC
>NW_005054399.1:1305440-1306729 GCF_000277835.1 Geospiza fortis
TTATTTTTTTATTATATATAAAATCATGGGCCTGGATGGTCTTTTAAGTTTCCTACCAACCCAAACCATTCCATCTCTTTTATATATATATATTTTTTTTTTAAATCAAAAGTAGAATATATATATATATCCTACTGTATCATATTATATATTTACCATATTATCTATATTTACAATATTATTTATCATATCATAGATTTATATTATTATTTATTCTATAATTTTTTAGATATATATAATCTTAAATATAATTGTAATATTTTTAATTTTTATTGTTTTATATTTATATTCCACCTTTATATCCTTTCTCCCCCAGGGAATTCTCTCCCTCAGGAATGGGGGAATGGCTCCAGCCTCAGTTATTGGGGTGGGACCAGCCCAGCCCAGGTGTGATGCAGAACACAAAATCCAATATTAAATCCAAATTTAAATCCATGATAATATTAACCCGATATTAAATCCATATTTCTATTATTTTTATTTATATAAATATTCAATATTTATTCCCTGGGGGAAGGAGGAGCCCTGGGCCAGGATTTGGGTGGGCTTTGCTTTGTGCAAACCTTGTTTTGTTTTTTTTTTAAGCAACAACTTTTACCCCAAGTTTATTTTTAATGCCTTAAAGAAGGCAGGGGGTCCCACCTCTGGTTTTCCATTGATGATTTTGGCTTTAATCAGCTCCAGCTGTTCCGGGGCTTTTGTCCTTCCCTGCAAACCCTTCATCAGTAATTCTGATTAATTCTGATTAATTCTGATTAATTCTGATTATTGATGACGCTGCCCTTTCACCTGCCAGGTGCTCCATCACAGCTGCTCCCTTCTGCTGCTTTTCCTTCTTTATTTTCCCCTTTTTCAGTTATTCCCAGCCTCTCCAGTTCCAGGGATGGGGAAAAGCCACAAAATCCAGGGGGGAGCAGAGGGGGAAAACCGGGAAAGGGAGGAGGGAAGGGATGAAGGAAAAGGGTGAGGGAAGGGATTGGGGAAGGGATGAAGGAAGGGAAGAAGGGATGAAGGAAAGGATGAGGGAAAGATGAAGTCAGGGATTGGGACAGGGATGCGGGAAGGGATCAGGGAAGGGATTCGGGCAAAGATCACGGCAGGGATCCGAGCAGGGATCCAGGACCTCCCTGGGGACGTCCCCCACCCCTGCCCTCCTCCCTGTGCCCCTCAGGACCGGGATCAGCCGCGACAACCCCGATTCCAGAGCCCGGCCGGGCAGCAGGCGGTGCCTCCATCCCGGGCGCTCCAGCGGAGCCAAATCCCCCGGGAGCGGCGGGGGGAGGATTCTG
>NW_005054399.1:1306773-1307822 GCF_000277835.1 Geospiza fortis
CAGGCTGGGATGGAGCGGGGTTGGGATGGAGCTGTGCCCGCGGCAGGGTCTCACCCTTCCCTGCCCGTTCTCCCGCAGCCGGGGCACCCACGGCGTTCATGGGCTTGGGGACAGGGAAATGTCCCCTTGTGCCACCAGGTTTTGGGGTGGCACGGGGGCCACCCCACTGCGGGCACTGCTTGAGCCCCCTCAGCTGCTGTGCCTCAGTTTCCCCATCACGCCCATCCTCCCCAGGGTCACTGCTGGGGGCAGTGGGGTGGGGGGTGCAGAGGGGTTTGCTCCGCTCCCCAGATCTGTGCTGGCCGCTCCCTGAGCTGTTTCCAGCGCTCTTGAGGCTGCCCCAAATCCCTCCTGGTCCCTTCAGAGCCATGGGACAAGGACAAACAGCCCCTTCCCAAGGAGCCTCGGGCTGCTCGGAGCTGCTCCCCACCCAAATTCCAGTCAAATCTGCCTCAGTCGCTGCGTTTTGCATGAGAGGCGCACCGGGCAGACTTTGCCACGACCAAAACAACCCCAAAAGCTCCCTGAGCCTTTGGCTGCTCCTCTGTGGGCTTGGAAACCTCCCCCGAGCCTGGGACACGCTGTCCCCAGCCTGGGGGAGCCTTTGGGGTGTAATTGAGGGGTCAGGGCAGGACAAGGCACCGAAATCCCCATTCCCAGCCCAACGGAGCCCTCGGAGAGCGCGATGGATGAGTGGGATCTCCCACAATGGAAAAAAGAGGTGGAAAGCCTCAAGTACCAGCTGGCCTACAAGAGAGAGATGTCCTCCAAGACCATACCTGAGTGAGTGGGGATTTTCCTTTTTCCTTTTTTCTTTTTCCTTCCCTTCCCTTCCCTTCCCTTCCCTTCCCTTCATTCTATACATTATGTGTTATCCATAATGCCTAAAAAAGAATAAATCTGAGCTAGAAATTGTATCCTATCAAATAAACACATATGTGTAATATGAATTTTATTTTCCACTGCAATTTGATTAAAATTAAAATATAGATTTGATTTTACATATAATTTGGTATGTGCAAATATATATGTGTATATATATATATATA
>NW_005054399.1:1326407-1338221 GCF_000277835.1 Geospiza fortis
TATATTTAGAATATACATATTCTACTATATAATATTATATGATACAGTAGAATCTGCACCCAGGGTGCAGATCCCCCCTTCCCAGAGCTTTGCAGAGCTCAAAATACTTTAAGTCACAGATGGCTCTGTTCCCTGCCTGCTCTGTCCGGAGCTGGGGACACCCCCACGTCCCCCCAGGATTTCCCCCAGGCTGTGCCCACCCTCCCTCCCCTCTCTGCAGGTTCGTGAAGTGGATCGAGGACGGGATTCCCGAAGATCCCTTCCTGAACCCGGAGCTGATGAAGAACAACCCCTGGGTGGAGAAAGGCAAATGCATCATCCTCTGAGGCTCCTTCCCCCTGCAGGACGGGGCTGGCATCCCTGAGCTCCGGCTCCAGCACCAGAACCTGAACAAAGCCCTGCCCTCTGCTCCTTTCTGCTCCTGTAGCTGTAGAAGGGGATTTAGAAATGGGGGGACACAGGGAAACCCCCCAGGATGGGTACCCTGGGGGGGAGGAACGGCAAAAGCTGCTCCAAGGATGTGCTGCAGCTTCCTCACACACTTCTGCCACCCAAAACAGGCAGATTTTTGCAACTTGTAAAGAAGCTTTTTATAAAACCCCCCATTTTTAGTGATTTTAGATACTTTTGTACACTGTAGGATATTGCTTCACAGCAAACCAGGCAGAACCTGGCCCCTCGAGTTTATGTCTGAAATAAACAGAGCAATATTTCACCATTGATTTTTTTAGATCCATTTTATTTCTTTCTTTTTTTTTTTTAACAAAATAAGCAGGTAATAAAAAGATAATGGCCCAAGATCATGGGCACACAAGCCAGCCATGGGTTGGAAAGGCAAACCCAGCTGATCCTTCAGCTCCAGCTCAGCTCAGCAAGGTCCTAGAGCAGGTCCCTGATGTAGAGGATCCCCTAGAGCAGGTCCCTGATATAGAGGAGGATCCCCTAGAGCAGGTCCCTGATGTGGAGGATCCCCTAGAGCAGGTCCCTGATGCAGAGGAGGATCCCCTAGAGCAGGTCCCTGATGCAGAGGATCCCCTAGAGCAGGTCCCTGATGCAGAGGATCCCCTAGAGCAGGTCCCTGATGTAGAGGTTCCTCCTGACAGCGTTGGAGAAGCCCTCGTTGAAGCGGAACCAGACGTCGCTCCTGCCCACGGCCTTTCCCATCTGCAGCTCCAGGGACTCCTCCTTGGAAACCTGGGGGGCTGCAGCAGGAAAATCCACTTTAAAAACCTTCAAACTATCAGCTGTGCCCTGGCTGGAGAGGGAAACTGGGGGAGGCACTGGAAGAGCAGAGCCGATGCTCCCAAATCCCAGATGCTGCAACCAAAAATTCCCCCCAGATTCCCTTTGGATGGGGCCAGAATCCAGGGATGTGCCCACAGGCACTCCCTGCCAGCTGGGCTGGGCTGGGTTTGTCCCTGCTGCTGGCCCCTGGGGACGGGGATGAGGGACAGGAGCCCCTCTTTGGGAATGGGGAGAGCCCCCAATGGCACCCAGGGCCACCCTGTCCCTGTGCCACCCACCCAGTTCTGAGGTCCCTGTGTCACCTACCCGGCACCTTGGCCGCCTCTTTCCGCTGGAGTGGCCTCCCAAAAAAGTCCAGTTCAGGCTGTGGGAAGCAAGAAGCAGGAACCCACGTACCTTGTGCAGGGAGGCTCTGAGCCCTCAGGGAGGGACAGAAGCACGGCAGGGCTGTCCCTGAGCACGGCTCAGGCACCCCAAGGCTCTGCTGAGCAGAGCAGGAGCCAAATGCAAATCCTGCAGGAAGGGCCAGAGGCCTGGGAATGCAAACAGCACACAAATTTGGGGGAAAGGCAAAATGTGAGGCTCAGGTGGGGTTTTACAGCCAGGAAAGGGCTGGCAGCTGAGCCCTGGAGAGGGGCAGTGCCAGGGAAGGATCCCAGCTCCTCCTGGAGCCCAGGGTGGGATCATTCCAGAGCAGCTTTTCCAAACTGCTTTCCCACAGAGCCCAAATTCAGCTATTTCAGCCCAAATTCCCACAGCTCCTCCCTCCCCCAGCCCTGAAAACTTCCCAGGACACATCCAAAATGTCCCCCAGCCCAATTCCTGCCACTGCCAGCGAGGCCTTTACGGGACACACGGAGCTGGGCTGGGCTATTAAAGGAAACTGGACTAAAAATCCCAATTCCAGTGGAGCCAGGGAGAGCCTGGCAGCCCAGGAAGGGCTGGTGGGAGGTGGGGCAGGAACTGGGGCAGGAACTGGGGCAGGAACTGGGGCCTGACCTTGTCCTGCAGCGCTGCTCTCCTCACGATGTGCTCCAGGCGCTGTTCATGGCTGGGGGGCCCCGCTGGCTCCGCGTCCCCTCGCTCCTCCCCGGGGCCATTCCCGGGATCCTGTGGGGAGGCCGGAGCTGAGCCAGGCTCCCCTCGGGGTGTCTGAGCTCCTGTCACCCCCTTGGCCCCATCCCACCCAGCTCCTGCTCGCTGCCAGGGCCGACTCCAACATCCCAAGGATTTTTCCATCATTTTCCGCCTCCTGGGATCAGCCCCAGCTGAAGCCCCTTTTTCTGGCATTTCACATCCCTACCATGTAAACAAGGAGCCTTCAGAGATGTTTTTGCAGCTTCTCTTTGTCCCACACACCTCCCAGGAGCTTTTCTCCTGCTCCAAGGGGCTCCCAGGGATTAATTATCCCGCGGGCACCAGGGCAGGGCAGGCAGCAGCTACACCCAGGATGTTTCTCCACCTTTTCCACCCCTTCCCATCTTTTCCTGCCTCCAGGAGAGTGGGCAGAGCCACTCTGCTGCTCCTGGGGGCTTTGGGACCTTTGGAAGTGGCAGAAGCCAGGGCAGGGGAGGCAGGGCAGAGCTCACCTGCCACAAACAGCAGCCAAAAACTCCCACCTAAAACCCCCACTGAAAAATTCCCACCTCCTCACACCCCTCACTGGAAGGCTTCAAAGCCTGAACGGCCTCCAGAATCCCTGCAAAAAGCTGAGCCCTGCAGCCCAGCCCAGCTGTGCAGGGAAACAGCTGCAGCCAGCGGGGTTAATCCTGGATTTCCACCCCGCAGGCAAAGCCAGCTTGGGGAAAAACATCCCTGGGGATTTCCTGCATATGCCCAGCCCTGGCAGCCCTCTGGGGATGCCCACCTGGGCCAGGCTCCGTGCCTCTGTCCTCCTCATCTTCTCCAGCTCGATCTCCCTGGCAATGAGCTGCTTGGCCTGGTAGCTGAGCTGCCTGCGGGCCGGCAGGGCCGGGAAACGACACACGGCCTCCACATTCCTGCAGCAGGGAAAACGGGGAACCAACCCCAAAAATCAGCCAGGCCTGGGCAGCCTGAGCGCCCCAGCACCTCCCAGCCCTGCCCCTGGGTCATTCCAGGGGCAACAAACCCCAAAAATCAGCCTGTGATTTCACCCTGTGCTCACTCTGTGCAGCCTGAGAGCCCCAGCACCTCCCAGCCCTGCCCCTGGGTCATTCCAGGGGCAACAAACCCCAAAAATCAGCCTGTGATTTCACCCTGTGCTCACTCTGTGCAGCCTGAGAGCCCCAGCACCTCCCAGCCCTGCCCCTGGGTCATTCCAGCCACGCTGCCTCAGTTTCCCCCCCGCGCAGGAATGGGAATGGGAGTGCAGGAGGGATTAGAGGGGTTTAATCCTGGCTTGAAAGCAAAAAGAGGGGATTGGACAGATTGCCCTGAAAAGCTCAGGGGCACAGCACAGCTCGGGCACAGCAGCAGCTCAACCTTCAGAGCCACCCCGAGGTGCCCCCCCAGACAGGTTTAATGGGAATCCAGCCAGGAACAGGAATTTGGGATCATCAGAGCAGCTGGATTCCTAACAGGCCTGTTTCAGTATCCCCAGCACCAAGGAGCCACCAGTCCCTCTGCCAGCTCTGAATATTTCATATTTATCCACAATTTATCCACAGATTTTTTGCTATTTATCCACTTTTTTTTTTTTTCTATTTATCCACTACTTATTCACTACTTACCCACTATTTAGTCACTATTTATTCACTATTTATCCACTATTATTGCCCCTAAAATAAAAGGAGCAAGGCCCTGAGTCAGGTGGCTCTGCAGTCATTCAGAAATCAGTTGTCAAACCAATGCTTTTAAAGAAATAAAGCCCAGGATTTGCTGGTGACATCAGATCTGTTTGCCAGAGGTGCCAGGTGCCACAGGGAGGTGCCCAGGTGGGCCAGCCCTGTCCTGCCACCTCCTGGTGACAGCCACAGGAAGCTGCTCCCTTCCCTTTAATCCCATTAAACCCAACCTGCTCAGCCCCAGCCCAGGGGAGGGATGGCCCAGCTGATCTGGGGATGGAGCAAAGCCAGACGTCCCAACTCCTCCCTGAGGATCACCACAGCATCCTGCAATGGTTTGGGTTGGGAGGGAGCTTAAAATCATCCAGCTCCCACCCTGACACCTTCCACTTGCTCCAATTCCCATCCAGCCTGGCCTCGGACACCTCCAGGGATGGGGCAGCCCCAGATTCTCTGGGAATTCCATTCCAGGGAAGGATTCTGACTCGCACTGCCCTCCCCAGCCCCGGCACTCACGGATCCAGCTTGAAGACGTACTGGCCCTCGGGCAGGCGCTCCTGCAGGTACGTGAGGTTGTAGGTGAGCATGGTGCTGACGAGCTCAGCCAGCTGCTGCTTCTCCTTCAGGCTGTAGAGCTGCGTGTTCACCTGGCCGGGGGACAGCAGAGACCTTGGAAACCCCAAACAGCCCAAGCCCAGGGTGTCACTGTCATATTTCCTGGGAAAATCTCTTCGCCAGGATTTCTCTCCTGGGAAGCTGGGAAGCCTCAGAGAAAAATGCAAACAGTAATGATCTGATTTGCTTCTCCTGTGTTTTGCTGCTTTGGAACGTGGTTTGGACATTGTTTACCCACAGGTGGCTGTTTCATTGGTTTCATGTGAATTGTTTTGACTCAATGTGGCGGACTCTGAAGAGTCATGAGTTTTCCATTATTATCTTTTAGCCTTCTGTAAGTATCCATTCTCTATTCTTTAGCATAGTTTTAGCATAGTTTAGTATAGCATAATATAATATAATATATAACATAACATAATATAACATAATATAACATACTCCCAGTGATGGGGGACTCAAAAAATGCCACACACAGGGTTTGTTTCTGGGTGAGGAAGGACCCAGACCAAGTTTAGCTCTCTCTTAGGGACACATGTCCTTCCCAGAGCAGGGACAGACCCTCTCCTGGGTGGGGGTGACTCTGAGCCTTCCCAAAGCCCAGCCCAGGTGGGGCCCAGGACCCCTCCACAGCTGGGCACCTCAACATCCCCAGCTTCCCTCCAGCTGCGACACCAAACCCAGCCCGGATTTTGGGACACAAATCCAGGCTGGCTCATCAGGGGGGGTTTCAGAGGGCTCTGGGGAGCAGGGCCAGGGTCAGGGGGCACTCACAGGGCGCAGTTTGGGGGCGATGATGTCCAGCAGCAGGCACAGCACGTCCAGCACCAGCGCCTGCTGCCCCGCGCGGCTCCGGGCGCCCGGCGCGATCCCCGACACCATGGACAGCACCAGGTTCTGCATCTGGCCCAGCTTGGCCACGGCCTGGGGACAGCACAGGTGGTGTGGTGTGATGTAACAGCCTGTCCCAGTATCCTGGTTCTTTCCCCAGGTGTGCCAATAACCTCTCCCTTCCCCCTCTTGCCCCTGCTGAGTGCTGTCTGTCAATCCTGGCATTCCAGCGAGGGCGTTATGAGATTGGTGACGTTCAAAAGATGCCTCTCAGCCCTGGGGACACTGGGCTATCCAGGTGTCATTTGTCCCCTGAGACTTCCCCCCCTTACCTGGTTGGTGGGATCCCTACCCCTTCCCTCCCCTCTCCCTAAGGTTAAAAGACACTGCAACCACGGGGTTCTTTGCTCTGTTGGAGCTGTTGCAGCATTCAGAGGCCTGTGGGCCAGGAATAAAGCTCTGCATCGAAACCCTCCAGCAGAACCCGACTCCTTTTCCTTCACCTTGCCTTGAAGCCTCTCTGCCAGAGGTAAACCTGAGCCCCTGCATGCCTGCACTTGTCCCAAGCACCCAGCTGCAGCATCCAGCCAGCCAAAGGTGTCTCTGGGGTGAAACCACCACAGCTGCCGCCTTTGGTCCAGCAGCAAGGGCCAGACCAGCCCAGGCACGTTCCATCTGGCTGTATTGGTAATTGATCCCAAAACACAGGGACACTAAAGCAGGGTCCCTGCAGGCACAGGGCTGGCTCCAGCAGCCCCGGTGCACTTGCCTCGGGCTGGCTGCTGGGGTAGGCCAGGCGGGGCACGGGCCTGCAGCACGGCCCGGCCCAGCAGGTCAGAGAAGCCCAGCCACTCCAGGGCCAGGCACACGGAGCCCAGGCTGGAATCCCGCACCTTCATGTTCAGGAAGTTCTCAAACAGGCCCTGCAGGGGGGTGTGGGAGCAGGTGGAGCCCAGCTGGATGGGGGTCTGAGCTTCCCTCCAGCCCCCTCCAGCTGCTCTCACCTGGGCCAGCTTCTCCTGCTCTCCCGAGGAGATGGAGAGGTGCAGGATGTGCTGGAAGCGGTGGGAGGAGGAAGTGAAGCCCCCTGAGCCCCCAGGGTGGGACAGGTCCTCGTCCCCCAGCAGGAGCTGGGCTGGCAGAGAGGGGTCCATTCCTATCCTGTGCCTGGGGGAGCCCAAAGGGAAGAGCTGAGGATTTGGGTTTCCCAGTGCTGGAGGAATATTTGGATCCTTGGGAACTGGACTGGAGGCAATGCCAGTGCTGAATTACTGGGAGCTAAGTGGAGTGGTAACAAAGCATCTGGAAAGACTTTAAACTGAGAGAAAAGGTTTAGAAGGAATATTGGGAAGGAATATCCCCTGGCAGGGTGGGCAGGCCCTGGCACAGGTGCCCAGAGCAGCTGGGGCTGCCCCTGGATCCCTGGCAGTGCCCCAGGCCAGGCTGGACAGGGCTGGGAGCACCTGGGACAGTGGGAGGGGTCCCTGCCAGGGCAGGGGTGGCACTGGATGGGCTTTGAGATCCCTCCCAACCCAAACCATTCCAGGATTCTATGATGGACACAAATCCCCTCAAGAAGCTGCTCTCCAGGACCTTGCAGGTCCCACCCAGCCTCCCTTGAACACTTCCAGGGATGGGGCAGCCACAGCTTCTCTGGGAAATGGGAATACCACCCCCCAAGCACCCAACAGATATAAAAGCTCCTCCTCCTACCTCTGGGGCTTGGGCAGCTGGAAGATCTCCTGCCAGATGGAGAAGAGCCCCTTGTTCTGGTCCTTCAGGCCAATCCTCATGGTCTGCACCATCTGCACACTCAGCTCCCTCTGCCCTCGGCCGTGCAGGAACTGCAGCAGGAGCCAGGGGATGGAGGGGATGGGGATCCCAAAGCCCTTGGGAACAGCTGGACACAGCCACCCCCCTCTTCCTCCACGGGCAGGGCTCAAAACAGCCCAGGGGACCGGGAGATGCTTCAGGGATCTGACTGGAAGGGACTTTTGTCCCCTCTGTCCCTGTATGAGCCTGGAGCTGCAGCAGAAACGTGGGCCGTGCCACGTCCTGATGGCCATGCCTGTGTCCCCAGGGCCATCCCTGTGTCCTGATGGCCATGCCTATGCCCCTAGGGCCATCCCCATGTCCCCAGAGGCACGTCCATGTTCTGATGGCCATCCCCATCTCCCTAGGGCCATCCCCATGTCCTGATGCCCATCCCTGTGTCCCTAGGACCATCCCCATGTCCCCAGGGCCATGCACATGTCCCCAAAGCCTTCCCTGTGTCCCCAGGGCCATGTCCATATCCCCAGAGCCCTCCCCATGTCCCCAAGGCACTGGCAGTGTCGCCAGGGCCCTCCCCATGTCCCCGGGGCTGTGGCAGTGTCTCCAAGGCCATCCCCGTGTCCCCAAGGCCATGACCATGTTCCCAAAGCCTTCCCTGTGTCCCCAGGGCCCCGGCAGTGTCCCCAGCACCTGCAGGGTGTTGATGCAGGAGCGGATGTCACTGTCGGTTTTCTCGCAGAGCGCCAGCAGCGCGCCCGTGTCCGCGCGCATTCCCTGCCGGAGCGCGATCTGCGGACAGACAGGGCTCAGCGGGGAGGGGACACTGAGCTGGGGGGACAGGGGACACCCCCCGAGGCACGGGGACAGGGCCCTGGGGGAGCACAGACCTCGCTGAGGCGCTGGGCCAGGCGGGAGGGCGCGGTGCGGGGGAAGCTGAGCAGGAAGGATTGCTGCCGCAGCGGGCGCAGCGCGGGCACGAACCTGGGCAGGGAAACAGGGGGGGATGAGAGAGCCCAGCACGGAATTCCCTTCTTAATCCTGGAATTACTGAGGTTGGGAAAGACCTCCCAGAGCGTTGAGTCCAACCGTTCCCCCAGCACTGCCAAATCACTGTAAAATGATGTCCCCAAGTGCCACATCCACACAGCTCTGAAATCCCCTCAGGGACAGGGACACCACCCCTGCCCTGAGCAGCCTGGACCAACCAACACCTGGCTGCTCCTTCCATGAAAGAATTTTCCAAAATATCCAATCTAAACTTTCCCTGAGCCTGTTCTCTCTCCTCCTGTCCCTGTTCCCTGGGAGCAGAGCCTGACTCCCCCTGGCTGTCACCTCCTGTCAGGAGCTGTGCAGAGCCACAAAGTTCCCCCTGATCCCCCTTTTCTCCAGGCTGAGCCCCTTTCCCAGCCCCCTCAGGAATTCTCCAGCCCCTTCCCAGCCATTCCCTTCCCTGCACACCCTCCAGCCCCTCCATGTGAGGGGCCCAAACCAACCCCAGGAGTGGAGCAGCTGCACTCAAACAGAGACACTCCCAACAGCCACCTCCTGTCTGGGAGCAGGGTTTGGTGCCCTTGTCCCCCCCAGGCAGGTGACACTCACTGGTCATTGCAGATGCAGATGATGGGCCTGAGCAGGAGCCCTCCCTCCCCCCGCCGCCGCCGCCCCGCGCCCGCCTCGCCCTCGCCGTCCTTCCTCTGGATGATGGACAGCAGGACATTGATGGAGGCCTGGGGGAAGGAAACAGGGTGGGAAGGATGGGTTTTTGCTCATGGAACGCTGGGGGAGCTGTTAAAGGGGTCATGTTTGAGGGGCTGGTGGCCCAGTGCCGGTGCAGGGCTCACCGCGGGCGCGCCGTCGATCTCGTCGATGATGAGGCAGTTGGGCCTCTCGTGGGAGCCCAGCACCGACCTCATCTGGGTGGCAGCTTCAATCCTGGTCTGGAACACCTCGGGGCTGCGGTCATCGCTGCGAGGGGACACGGGGACACGTGACTTTGGGCATGGGGACACAGCCAGCATCATTTCTGGGAAAGCATCATCCCCTGGACAGCATCATCCCCTGGGACAGCATCATCCCCTGGACAGCATCATCCCCTGGGACAGCATCACCCCTGGGACAGCACTATCACTTCCAGAGCACCACCACCACCAGCATCACGTCCAGAACAGCATCATCTCCACAACAGCACCATCACCTCCAAAGCACCACCACCTTCACAGCACCACCACCTCCATAATAGCATCACCACCAACTCCAGCATCACCCCTGGGACACCATCACCTCCAAAACATCTCCACCTCTGGGACACCACTACTTCCATGCCACCATCACTTCCAGCATCACTCCCAGGCCACCATCATCTCCAGCATCACCAGCCCCCTTCTGTGGGCAGGGCATGGGTTCACCTGGCACCCAGGGCTCACCTGGCACCCAGGGCTCACCTGGCATTCATCTCCACGGCGTTGTACCCCGCGTGCCTGGCGATGACGTGGGCCAGCGTGGTCTTGCCCAGGCCAGGGGGCCCACAGAGCAGGGCCACCTGTGGCACAGAGGGAATGTCACCCCTGGAGGGCTTCCTCCTCAGAGGGGACAATGCTGCTCCTCAGCTGGTGGCAGCACAGGGCCCCACAGCCACGTCCCCTCCTGCTCACCTTGTGTTTGGGTCTCTTGTGCTGGTCCAGCTCGGCCTCCAGCATCTCCTCGGTGAGCTGGACCTTGGTTTTCCACTTGTTGGGATGTTCCTTGGGATGGCTGGCTGGGGGATGAGCTGCAGGGTTGGGTTTGGGCTTCTTGCCAGCCTTGTCCTTGCCGAACACCACCGTGTCCCACAGCTTGAGCCACTTGAGCAGGCAGCGGTTGGTGTACTGCAGGGGAGCAGGGAAAATCCATGGGACCCGGGGAAAACCCAGCTGGGAGCAGAGGAAGGCTCTCCTTCCTGGAGGAGGCTGCTCAGGGTTCCACCTGGCATCTCCCTGGGACAAGGAGGGAACGTTTCCCTTCCCAGCTCAGCCCCCATCCCTCAGGGAAAGCCCGGGTAGGTCACACCAGCCCCACCCCTGCTGGCCCTGCTCTCTCTTGGCTCAACTCAGCAATTCCCAGCCTCTCCCAGCACATCCAATTCCCTGCAAAGCTTCTAACAGCCGCCAAAACAATTCAAAATAACCAACAATTTCTGGCCAAAATCCTCTCAATCTTTCTTGTCTTGTTTTGGTCACATTCCACAGATTCATCTGCCAGAACATCCCCAGTGTCCAGTGCAAAGCTGCCATCCCAAGCTCCCAGGCACTCAGGACTGCTCCCAGGCAGAGCAGCACAGACACAGCCCCCAGCCAGTTCTTCCAAAAGCAATTCCTGATCCCAGGGCACCCATCCCAAGCCCCCCCTTGTCCCAGCACCTCACATCATCACTGAGCAGCTCCATGTAGCGCTGGGGGGTGAACTTGTCCACCCAGAGGCAGTGGGATGCAGACTCCTCCTGGGCTGCTGGAGCTGTGTCCATGCTGGCATCCGGGCTCTCGGTGCTGGGCTCCCTCCCCAGGCAGCTGCAGCATGGAATTCATGTACCCCAAAGCACCCCAGGGGTCAGGGCAGGGTGGCAACTCCACCCAGACTCCCCAGGCTGGGGGTGATGAGGGCAAAAAGGCTCCTCTGCTTGTAGGTCCCCCAAAACTTGATTGTGAGGGAGGCAAATCCAGCAGCGTGGCAGGGACTGCAGAGGGATTTCATGCCAGCATCTCACCTGTTGATGATCTCTGTGAGCTGCTGGGAGGCCTCCAGAACCTGCCTGCGGCGCTTGAGCAAAACAAAGAGGGGTCAGAGACACCCCCCAGTCCATGGCTGGGGACAGGAATTTGGGAGGCAGCCCTGTGGCCAGCAGGGGTGGCAGGGACACGGGGGAAGGTCAGGGAGATGTGGTACCTCCTCATCCACCTGCTCCTTCAGGTAGGAGAAGGGCACCCCCAGCAAGTGGAGCGGCCTGCCAGGGTTCCAGCCCAGGGAATCCGGGAGCTGCAGGGACACAGCACAGCCAGCGCCCTCCTGAGCCACCTGGAGGCCACCGAGGAGCAAGCCTGACCTTCAGACCCCTCCTCACCTCCAGCCCTGTCCTGCAGGGATCATCCCTCAGCACCAGGAAGACCCTGGTGCCCTGGGTGGATGTCACGTTGATGTAATCCTCCAGGACGGGGGGTCTCCTCAGGACCCTCTTCTTTTCCAAGGGTGGTGTGGTCTGCATGGCGACCATTCCACTCATCTCCAGCTGGTTCGAGCTGGAAAACACCAAATTCCTTCAGCAAGGGAAGAGCCCTTCCCCTCTCTCCTGTTAAAAACGGGGTTCAGGGTGGCCGACCTGGTATTGTGGGGAGCCAGAGGCGCCTCTGGGCCACCATCCCAGGACACATCCGGAGCCAGCTCATCGTCTGCACCGAAATCGAGCTTCTTAACAGCTTCCAGGCGCTGCCGCTTCGGCTTCGGGGCTGCAGCAAGTGGAGAGCGTCACTGACGGACCGTGGTACCCAGGGGATGCTCCAGCACCCGGCACCGCTCGGGGCGGGGAGCAGGGGGCAGCAGCACCCGGGAACCGGGTCAA
>NW_005054399.1:1339189-1342645 GCF_000277835.1 Geospiza fortis
GAGCGTGGGGACAGGCAGGGTGACAGCAGGGTTGCAGGTGACCTCGGCAGCACCGGTACATGTCCGTTCCCTGCTGGGGTATCCCGTCTCCAGGCCCTGCCCGTCCCGTGTGTCCGGGGCTGCTGTGCCCATCCCGCAGCTGGCTGTTCCTCATCCCGATTCCCCCTCGCTCTCTCTGCCCCGCAGGGCGCTGGCCATGGAGCCGGGCACCATCGACAACCTGTCCATCCTGTACCAGAGCTCCGACTTCATCGTGGTCAACAAGCACTGGGACCTGCGCATCGACAGCAAGATGTGGTACGAGACGCTGACCCTGCAGAGCCAGCTCAAGCACCGCTTCCCCGAGCTGGCCGACCCCGACACCTACTATGGCTTCAGGTGAGCGCCTGGGCTCTGCCCTCAGCTGGGGACACTCCTGAGCTGCCCAGGATGCTCCTGTACCCCCGTGTCCTTCCCAGGTTCTGCCACCAGCTGGATTTCTCCACCAGCGGGGCCCTGTGTGTGGCACTCAACAAAGCGGCGGCAGGAAGTGCCTACAAGTGCTTCAAGGAGCGCCTGGTGACCAAAGCCTACCTGGCCCTGGTGAGCCCTCCCTGCCACCTCCTGCCTTGGCTTCGGGTGTTCCTGAGCACCTCTGCCCTGAGGAAGTTGGGGTTGTTCAGCTGGAGAAGAGAAAGATTCAGAGTTGGAGCCTTAAGGGGCTCCAAGAGACCTGGAGAGAGATTTGGACAAGGGCATGGAGGGACAGGACACAGGGAATGGCTTCCCGCTGCCAGAGGGTGGGGTTAGGTTGGATATCAGGGAGGAATTCTGGCACAGGGTGCCCAGAGAAGCTGTGGCTGCCCCATCCCTGGATGTGTCCAAGGCCAGCTTGGATGGGGGTGAGGGCAATGTCGAAGGAGTTGGGCTTGGGGAGATGGATGGGCTTTCAGGTCCTTCCAGCCCCATCCTTTCTGTAATTCCATGATTCCTGTCATGGGAGGTGGGTGAGGAGCACATGCCAGCGCTCAGTGTGCACGTTCCTGTCCCCAGGTGAGGGGCCACGTGAGCCAGAGCCGGATGTCGATCCGCTACGCCATCGGGAAGAACACCACGGAGGGCATGACCCACATGATGTGCATCGAGGGCACAGAGGGTGAGCAGCCCCATCCCCTGCTCTGCCCATGCCCTCAGGGATGCGCTGGGGCATCACAAACCCTCTCTGGCTCTCCTTGCAGGCTGTGAGAATCCCAAGCCGTGCCAGTCGGAGCTGATCGTGCTGGAACATGGATCCTACAGCGGAGACCCCGTCACCAAAGTGCTGCTGCAGCCACTGACAGGTGGGGACAGGGGCAGCTCTGACGTGGAGCAGAGCTGGACGAGGGAAGCTGAGACCTGCCGAGCTCAGGGGGACAAATGCCATTAGGTGCATTGTCACCATGCCCTGAAGGAGGCACTCATGAATTTCCCTGTCCCTGATTCCCACTGTCCCCCCAGGGAGGACTCACCAGCTCCGGGTTCACTGCAGCGCCATCGGCCACCCCATCGTGGGGGACTTCACCTACAGCCAGAGGCAGGACAGCAATCCCTACAGGATGATGCTCCACGCCTACTACCTGCGCATCCCCGCCGGCAAGGAGCTGATCGAGGTGTGCGCGCCCGACCCCTTCGTCACCGCCATGGACAGCAACTGGGTGCCCCAGCACGTCACCCAGCGGCTGGAGGACATCATCCAGGAGCTCAAGGACAAGGGCACACACAAGAGGGAGGAGGAGGAGGAGGAGAGCCGGGAAGCTGCCAGAGGGGAGGGAGCAGGGGGTGAAGGCAGCAGGGAGGAGACAGAGGAGCAGCGGGTGCAGTGTGAGCAGTGGCTGGCTGAGTGGGCTCTGGAGTGAGCACAAAGCACATCCCTGCATCTCTAGCTGAGTGGGCTCTGGAGTGAGCCCAAAGCACATCCCTGCATCTCCAGCTCCAGCCTTGTCCCAGCGGGTCCCCACGGAGCCCAGCGCTGCCTCCACACCTGCACTCCCTCTGTGGCTTCCCTCGCTCCTGGGGCTGGCATCAGGTGGATTGTAGGAGGGGTTGAGGTGGGGTTATTTTGTGATGCCCATCATCCGTCTGGTCACGGGATGTCCCTTTCCCAATCCTGGGCTTCAGCAGCAGAGTCAGTGTCACTTTACTCCAGCTTAGAGTGACCCCAGAGCTTTCCATCCCTGTCCTGGGGCTCAGGCACAGCTGGGCACTGCCTTTGCCATGGACATTCCCACAGCCTCTCCATGCTTGGATGCAGAATTGCAGCCCAGCACAGGGAGGGGAGAAGGTGCTGGGTGCAGCTCCAGTGTCCCTGTCCCCTATTCCCTCACTCCAGCCGCTGTGCCATGACTGGGGGCTGGAGCACATTCTGGGGACACTGAGAGTCCCCCAGTCCCAGGGTGTCCTGTGGAACTGGACTGGGATGGGCATGGAAAGGTCCCTGCCCCTCACCTCCTCCCTCCCTCAGCCCACCTGGGCAGTTTTTAAAGGTTTGGTGAAGGTGAAGGAGTTGATACCAATGGATTTTAAACTTTTTCAATTTTCTAGGAAGAGAATTTAGTCTTTTAGGGTTTGTAAAATACGGGTGGTCTCAGGAATGAGGTATTTTTAGTACTTATGCGGTTGGAGAGCCAGCAGCCCAAAGCTTTTTTAATGGATTTTATTATTCCTTCTAGCACTGCCTTTCCTGCTTTTATCCCTGCTGAGACAGGTCAGAGGACACAAGTCCCTTTCTGCTCACCCACCTGAGGGATCAGTATCCTGTGTAGGTCCCATGGGGTGGCTCCTGCCTGGCAGGCTTCCAGAGGGTCCTGCAGGCAGGTCCTTCAGCTGGGCAGTTCGGGAAAGCTCTGGAACAGAAGGAATAGGACAAAGGTGAAAGAAAGGCTGAGAACTGATGGGAAGAGCAGGCAGGAGCTCAGCTTTGACAGATGCCAAGAAATTTCTTTGGAAGTGCCCTTGCTTTGCTGGTCATCCTGCTTTGCTTTCCCCTTCCCTGCTCATCCTCTGCAGCCCTTGGGGGACATTTGGAAATGAGGAGAACAGGACAGCTGGAGCCACACAGCCCCGTCCCAGGGCTTTCAAGCACCACGTCAGCATGTACCCAGTGTCATGTCACCAGCTCCATCCCGTTGAAAACACACCTGATGGGGTTCACACAGCTGATATTCCCACCCCGAGGGGGAATAAAAAGTCACAGCCCTCTCCTTGTGGATAAACACACCCTGCAAGTCACCAAAATCCCCGGGGGGTGGGGGGAGAATTGGATCACCTGTCCCGTGTGTCCCTTCGTGTTGTGGCTTAGTGCCACCTCTGCAGGGCGGGGATGGCTGGAGGTGCCAGCCCTGGGCACTGAGCGGGCACGGTGGGCTCAGGGCTGGTGCCAGGGGCTCGGGGGGCAGGAGGAGCAGGAGCCCCTTGTCCTTCTGCCTGCCTGGGAAGGGC
>NW_005054399.1:1342686-1350354 GCF_000277835.1 Geospiza fortis
TGAGGGGTGGGGACATGGGACATGGCTGGCGCCCCGAGCCTGCCGTGTTTGCATGGAGGAGCCCTCACACCCCAGCCCAGCCTTTGCGTGCTGCTTCTCCCCAGCGCCACAGATAAAAGGGAATTTTCCTTACCCTGCAGAGGGAGTTTTCCAGGCGCCCTTCCAGGCTGCATTCCAGGGCAATGTCCCCGTCCTGTCCCCGTCCTGCCCGCGGGGCTCCTCCGGTGCCCTGGGGTTGTGCTGTGGCTGTGATGTCCCGTGCACTCCGCAGTTCCAGTTGTGGTGTATTTGCTGTATTAAACGTGTCTCTGCCCTTCACTGTCTGCTCTCTGCATCCATTTCCCGGGGGCTTCCAGGAATGAGGGGAATGAGGCCGGACCGGCCCCGCGGGAGCGGCCCCGGGGCTCCGACCCGGCCGGCCTGTCGTGTGAGGGGCTGGATTGAGTGTGACAGGATTGTGTGAGAGGATTTTTGAGTGTGAGAGGATTGTTCTGTGAGGGGCAGGATTGTTGTGTGAGGGGCTGGATTGAGTGTGAGAGAATTTTTGAGTGTGAGAGGATTGTTGTGTGAGGGAGAGGATTGAGTGAGGGTTGTTGTGCGAGCTGCAGGATTGTTGTGTGAGAGGATTGTTCTGTGAGGGGCTGGATTGAGTGTGAGAGGATTCTTGTGTGAGGGAGGATTGAGTGTGAAAGGATTGTTGTGTATGAGAGGATTGTTGTGTGAGGGAGGATTGAGTGTGAAAGGATTGTTGTGTGAGGGAGGATTGAGTGTGAGAGGATTGTTGTGTGAGGGGCAGGATGGTTGTGTGAGGGACATTCATCCCTCAGGTTGGAGCAGAGTAAAAACCAATTGAAGACCAAAGGAATTATTGCAGTCTTTAAGACTGGGAGATTTTTTTGAAGATTATGAACCAGACATGGGCAGAGGGACGCTGGTTAAGGGAGAGGAGCATTGCCAGCCCTCTTGGCACAGGGACCTGCAGTCAGAGCTCACAGCTGACCTGGGAATGTCCCCAGGAACAGCCCGGGGCAGATGTTCCTCCACATGTTCGGGTTCAGGGTGGATCCTCCAGTGGCAGCTCCCGCGGGGGTTTCAGGGCCAGCTTTGATCTCCACAGGGACACAGTGGACGCGGTGACCCCCAGAGTGGCCCTGATGTGTCCCTGCCCTCCTGCTCCAGCCACCTCTGTCCAGCCAGCCTGGGGCAGGGGCTGTGTCCCTCCAGCAGCCTCATAGCATTCTGTAATTTTACTGTCCCAACAGGAGCTATTTTTACAGTAAATCCTTCCGAAATAGAAACCAGCAACACCCATGGGCGTCAACCCAGCCCTGGGGCTGCAGGACCGGTTAGGGGATGGGGCTGGGGACAGGACAGGGCTGGGGGTGACAAACCCCTCTTGATACTGCCAGCAGCTCCAGGGACCCTTGGTGAGGGCTGGGACCCCCAAACCCGGCTGAGAGGGGGGTGCAGCCCTGCTCCAGCCCAGCCACCCTTCCCTTTTCCCAAGATAAATGCTCAGATAAAGTTTGTGCTCACAGCTTCTCCAGGCTGTCATCTCAGAACCTCAGGAAGGATTTGATTCCTTTGGTCTTGGTCCCCTTCGTGACAGGTGCTCAACAGCATTTTGGAGCATGATCAGGGGAAAAGCTGTAAAAAAGGGAATGGGATTGGCTGTGATCCAGGGAAAAAGGAGAGGGGAGACACCTCCCAGAGGGTGCTGAGCCCATCACTGGGCTCGGTCTGTTCTGCACCCTACCTGCCCTATAAAATAACCCCTGAGCAGCTCTACAGGGTTTCCCCTCACCGGCAGCACCTTAATCCCCCTCAGGAGCACAGAAACTCCCAAACCAGAGGCTTTAACTCCTTCTGGGTTCACTTTCAGTTCAGCTGAACCCAGAGCTCAGTGACCCTTTATGAGAAGTAGGAAACAGCCCCAAATCAAAATCAGTGAGAAGGAAAGGAGCCTGACAAAACAGAGTTGAGGAACTGCCCCGTCACACCCCCTGTGCGGAGCAACATCCCCACCCCGCACAGATAAAGTGCCGAGGGCTGCCCAGCCCCTGGCCCAGCCCCGCCAGCACCTTCCCGGGGGAATCCTCCCATCCCAGAGCCAAATCCCCCTGGCCGAGGGGGAGGAGAACAGCTCGACACAGCCACGGTAGGGTTTGGAAGGGAAAAATGAGATTTGGGGGGGAAAAAATGAGATTATGGGGGAAAAATGCCTTGTGTTGAGTTCAAACAGTGATAACGGATTGCTGTGGGCAGCCCTGGGGGAATTTGAGGAGGAGGGATTGATTTTCTATCAGGGGATCCCTGTGAGGGGTGTGGAGGGGTGGGGAACACCTGCTGGGCTCCCCCACTGCCTTACACTGGATTTCTCCCAGTCTGTGCTGGTGGGGAGCTGGGGGATGGAGGGGGACCCTGTCCCTGCAGGACAATTGTGGAGTTTCTTTTACTAACGGGTGGGAAAAGTCCTGTTTTCTGTTATGTGGGATTTAAAATCTCTCCTGTGGTCACTGTGGGTCTGTGCAGCACCACAGAGATGGGGTGGGCACGGTGAGACCCCTGACCCCAGAGCTCCAGCCCCAGGGCTGGGTGACAGACTCAGCCCCAGGACCTGCAGTGCTGTCCCCGAGCTCTGACCCCGAGTGTGGAACAGCTCCTGCCCCAGGTGACAGACTGAGCCCCAGGAGCTCCAGTAATCCAAGTGTTGGACACAGCTCTCCAGACCTGCTCCAAGGACAAACCCCTGGCAGCAGCACCATGGTGTGGGCAGCCCCAGCCCTGGCAGCCGTCACCCTCTGCCTCCGTGAGTCACATCCTGTCCCCAAAAACTGCCCCGGGACCCCCAGGCAGTCCCTGGCACCAGGGATGCTCCAGCTGTGCTGCTCCTCATCCCAATCCCGCTTGGTTCAGCCCTGCCAGGGCTCTGCCTCCTGCTCCCCTCAGCATCCACAGGCTTTTCCCAGGGACACATCTTCCCAAACTTCCAGGGATAGATTTATCCCTTTTTGTCTTCCACACCCTCCTGGAGGGAGCAGGGGTGCTCGGGGCTGAGGGCTGCTCCCTTCATAGTGATCTGCAGCGTTTCCTGAACATGAAATTAGCAAAGGAAAGGCTCTTCCCAGACTTCAAACCTGGAGCTGCTTGGAGCAGCCCTGACAAGCCGTTCATGCTCCAGGGTTGTTTCCTAACCTGCTCCTGCTTCCTTGCAGGTGTCTCCACAGACCCGGTGAAAGCCACAGCGGTGAGTCCCTGCCGGCTCTGCTGGCTCCCACCGTGCCAGGGCTTTCCCAAAATTCCCCAGCTGGAGCTGGAGGTGCCACCATTCCCTCAGTGCTCAGCTCCAGGGCGGCACAGCCACCACCTCCCTGCTGTCCCCCTGTGCACAGCGTGGCCCTGTCCTTGTCCCATCCCTCCCCTCCATGCCCTGCTCCCAAACCCAGCTCCAGGCAAGCAGGGACAGACCCACGTGAGTGTCCCCGCTGCTGAGAGTGGCTCTGGTGGCTTTTGTCCCCATAAATCACCCAGGGGCTGCTGCAGCTCCTGGCTGCTCCCATTCCCTGCATCTCAGATCCCTTCTTCCCTCTCCTTCCCGGGGCTGAGCATCCCCCATCCTCTCCACAGGCTGCCCTGATTGTTGGAGCCGTCCTGTCCAACGCTGAGCATCCCCAGTAAGTACCAGCCCCGACGGGGGCTCTGGGGGGTCCCGGCAGATCCGGCGGGGTGAATTTGCATTTATCCCACATCTGCTGCTGTGCCGGGTCACTGGGCAGGGAGGATTTACAGCCCCGTGCAGCCGGTTCCGTGCTGGGATTCCAGCGGGCTGGGCTCCTGCAGAAACACAAACACACCGAGAATTCTCCTTCCTCCACGCGGCTGCAGCGGGAGCCTCGCCCCGGCTGAAACCCTGGCGCTCCTGTTTTGTCCCTCACCCAAACCCCGGGATATGGGGGGCACCCACCCAGCCGTGGGGTTGGCAGCACCCCGGCACTGATTTTAGGGGGTATTTTCATGACACCCCACGTGTACAGCCTCGAGGCGCTGGTGTGTGACCTGGAGCCCGGCACCATCCCGGCCTCGCATCCCAACATCCTGGAGAAGCTGAAGCTCTGCCCGGGGCTGGCAGGGGTGCAGCAGGACGCCCTCAATGCCCTGCTCCTCTCGGGGGACACCGCGTACGGGTGAGGAGCCTTCCTGCTCCTGGAAGGGTGGGCAGTGAACAGGAGGGGTGGGGATCCACAGGGATGCTGAGCTGCTCCTGCTGCCGCAGGGATCCTTCAAGCTGGGATGTACAGACTCTGCAAGATTTGGGGCCTCTCGTGCTGGCGTTGAACCAGACCACGCTGAGTTTGGTGGCCGAGGTAAGGTCCCTCCCTCCTCGGGGGGAGATGACCATCAGGCAGGTCAGCTCTGAGGCTGGGGGACCCAGGATGATCCTGTGCTCCCCAGTCCTAGAGCCCTCTGTCCCTGTGCTCCCCAGTCCTAGAACCCCTCTGTCCCTGTACCCTGGCCCTAGAACCCTCTGTCCCTGTGCTCCCCGGTCCTAGAGCCCTCTGTCCCTGTACCCCGGCCCTAGAACCCTCTGTCCCTGTGCCCCAGTCCTAGAACCCTCTGTGTCTGTGCTCCCCGGTCCCAGCACTCTCTGTCCCCATTCCCCGGTCCCAGCACGCTGTGTCCCCGCAGGCAGCTCGGGAGGGTTTCAGGAGGAGCATCGCTGCCGCCTACATCAGCCAGGGACGTTCCCAGCGGGAGAAATCCCTGATGCTCCTCAGGGCGCTCGCAGCAGCCTCGGCCGCCTCCCAGCCCCGGCTGCAGCGCAGCGCCGACCGTGAGTGTTTCCCTTCCCTGCGGCCAGGCCAGAGCTCTGGGAGGGGACAATGCCCGGGGCTGGTAGGGTCTGGGAGCTCCCGGCTGGACCAGGCAGAAATCTGGGATTCCCACAAACTGGGGAAGTGGGGAAATGTCCTTGAAGCACGGGGCGGGGGTTTGCTCGTACCTGGGAGCAGGGATGCGGTGGCAGCACTCAGGAAGGAGCTGGGACAGTGGGACAGTCCCCAGGGCAGGATGCTGCAGGAGCAGAGGATGCTCCTGTAGGGGACATGGAGCAGTTTGAGCTGATTTTAACAGGACAAAGCACAAGTGGGCTGCAAAACATCACCAGGTTCTTCTGGAATGACTTTAGGGAATAACAGCAAATGAGGCACCTCTGTGGATTGGGGACCAGGGGATTGCAGCAGGATCCACCATGGCTTGAGCCACGTTTTTGTGATTCCCTGTCCTCCAGTGGGGCTCTGAGCCCTGTGGCAGGAGCAGGGCCAGGTGGGAAGGGATCTCACAGCTTCTGCCTGACTAATTCCTTGCCCTCAGGCTGCCAGTCCAAGCCCATCACTGCCAGCAACATCGAGGATATAATCTTACTCTTCTTGCCTGATGACTTCAACCAGCTCGACCTTGACCAGCTCGACCTGTGCCTGAGCAATGATGTGTTAGTAGACAACCTGGAGGTTGTGCTGGAGCTGCCACTCACCACAGAGGCTAACTTGGTCCTGAAAAAAAAGGTGGATGAGGTAAGGGGTGGCACAGGGCAGGAGCCCCCCAGCAGCATGGGCCAAGCCAGGATGGGCAGGGAACAGGGCTCAGTGGGCACAGAGATGAAGGTGCCCAAGTGGGTCCTTTGCACTCATTCCTGCCCTATTTTCCCTTCCCTCTTTCCTGCCCCGTGGGCAGAGCCCCACAGTTTTTCAAGGGGTCAGGGATCCCGGAGGAGAAGCTGAGGCACCTGGGGACGCTGTCCCGCCTGTACACAGAGCAGGAGATCAGCCAGTGGCAGGTGACATCCAGTGACACCCTCTCAGCCCTGCTCAGCAACTCAGGAGGAAAGTGGAATGATTCCCAGGTAAACCCATGGCAGCAGAAAGGGATGGATGGTGAGGAACCCAAACTGGGACTGCCCCTGTCCCAGCCCAGCTTGGGGTGGAGGCTTTGTGGGGTTTCTTGGGGGGTTGGCAGCACTGCCATCCTTCCCAGGAGCATCTCCCATCCCTGTCTGTGCCTCCCACGTGCCCTGTGTCCCTCAGGTGCAGCAGCTGCTCAGCAGGTACCTGGCCCTGGGGGGCTCCTTGACGGGGCCCCTGCTCCAGGAAATCGGAGGCAGGCGCCTGTGCAACCTGCAGGAAGAGCAGATCCAGCAGATCCCTGCTGCAGCCATCGGGTGAGCTGCTTCTTGGGGCTGCTGCTGAGCCCTGAGAGGCCCTGGGCTCTGGGGAGGTGATGGAAGAGCCCCAGCTCTGTTGTGGATGTCCCCAGTCCCAACCAGCACAGTGGGGTGGCTGTGTCCCAATCCCAGACCCTACCTGAGCTCCAGGACCATGAGCAGGGATATCCCCCTCGTCCCTCCCAGGCACCAGAACAATTAATCTGCAATTTGGGGTGCTGCTGATGCCTTGAGATTCTGCCTGGAACAGAGGCTGGGCAGAGCTAAAGGAATAAAGCAGGGATTTATTAAAAGGCCTCAAAGGATTCACCTTGGGCAGCACAAGAGCCCGGCCATGGCTATACCCAAGATGGACAATGGGTCAGGAGTTTTCATCCTTTGATAAGTTTTGGTCCATTTCCATATTGGGTTCATTGTCCAATTCCAGCTCAGGTGATGCAGTCCCACCCTCCCAGACTGCTCTCCTCCATTCCCTGTTGTTTGCACTTTTTGGGGCTGGAGCTGCAGCGGTGTCCTTGGTTCTGGGGCTGGAAAAGGATTGTTCTGTGCGACTGAGCTGTGAGGAGAACTGCTGACACTTTCTGTGGAGTTCAGAGTTATGTACCAGCGCAGTCCAGAATCTGGGAAACAGAAAAGCTCAAACTGAAGGCATCAGAGCTGACCTGTGCCCCCCTTCCAGGACTGCTGGGCAGTTGGACATCTCTTCATGCTCCCAATCCAAGAAGGATCAGCTCTACAGGAAGGCCCGGGAGGCCTTTGCCAGCCTGGCCAGCACCCCTGGCTCCTATTATTGCCAGATCAAGCCGTACCTGGGTAGGTGCCTCCCCTCCACCCTCCCTCCCAACACCAGGTTCAGGGTCTCTTCTCAGCCACAGACAGGCCTGGCAGTCTCCAGAACCTCCCCAGATCCTCCCCCGAAGTGCTGGAAGGGTTCGCACATCTCCAGGTGTCCCCTGGGCTCTCTTTAAGGTGGAGCTCCAGCAGAAGATCTGAAGAATTTGGCTAATGCTGGTGTGGCCATAAACATGGATCTGGGCACCTTCCTCGCCCTAAATCCTGAGGAACTGCAGGTACAGCCCTGGGGTGCTGCTGTCCCTCTCCCCAGGGAAGGGCAGGGCTGGCTGAGGGCTGAGCAGGCAGGGCTGAGGTCAGAGCCCAACCAAATCACCAGTTCTCCACTTTCTCACCTTTATACATTTCCTTTAGAAAGTTTAAGTTGCTCTGCAGCCCTGTTAGCAAAGCGTTTGGGGCTGGGAGGGCAAGGGAATGCTCTGTGTGTGTTGCAGAAACTCAGCGTCATCGACGTGAAACATTTGCTGGGGGAAAACCTCTCTGAGCTGAAGGAGCACGAGCACGAGCCCTTGGTGGTGAGCTGGGTGCAGCAGCAATCCCAGCAGGAGCTGGACTGCGTGCTGAACATCGGCCTGCAGGGAGGGCGGCCCGAGCCCACG
>NW_005054399.1:1351009-1353863 GCF_000277835.1 Geospiza fortis
CCCCCCTCTGCTCCCCCTGCCACCCACAGCACTGTCACCACTGTCCCTAACCCCTCCTCTGCTCCCACTGCCACCACCCCTGTCCCCAACCCCTCTTCTGCTCCCACTGCCACCCACAGCACTGTCACCCCCATCCCCAATCCCACCTCTTCTCCCACTCCCAAACCCTCCTGTGCTCACACTGCCACCCCTGTCCCTCACTCCTCTGCTCCCACTGCCACCCACAGCACTGTCACCCCCATCCCCAATCCCTCCTCTTCTCCCACTCCCAAACCCTCCTGTGCTCACACTGCCACCCCTGTCCCTAACCACTCCTCTGTCCCCCCTGTCCCTAACCCCTCCTCTGTCCCCGCTGCCACCCCAGCCCCACACACGCCCACCCCAATTCCCAGCTCCACCATTCCGCCCCAAACAAGCCTCGGCTCCTCCCCGGCCGTGCCGTGCCAGCCCAGCTCCCCTCCCAGCCCTGTCCCCAGCCCCAAACCCACACCTGGCAGTGTTCCAGAGCCAGCACAGCCAACCTCCAACGGCAACACCAACCTGCAGCCTGAGCCCGGTGAGCTGGGAACGGGGGAAAGGCTCGGGAATGCCGGGGAGGACAGAGCTGGCTGATCCCCCTCCTTCCCGGGGGGATTCAGTGCTGGGGGACCGCTGGGGGCATGGCCCTGGGGCTGCCCTCGGGTTCTCAGGTGCACTTCAAGGTGTCCCATCACCTCCTGAGCCCACAGCCCTCCCTGGGCAGCTGGAGAATGCCATTCCCTGTGCTCTCCCTCGCTGCAGGATCAGGATCAGGATCCAGGCTCTGCTCCTGCCTCGCTCTCCTGCTGGCAGCCGCCGTGGGGAGTGTTCTGCTGGGGGGGCTGCTCTGAGCCCCCCCAGCACCCCCCACCCTGCACACCCCTCCCTCCATCCCAGTGGAACTGCACAGGGGAAGTCCCTGCTGGACAGCAGGACCCAGCAAAGGGAAGAGGATTCATCCCCATTTGGTGCCAGCACAGGATTTGGTTATTTTTGAGGCTGGCCAGTGAAGGAGGACAGATTTTTCTAGCCCAGAGAAGCTCCACAGGTCCTTACTAGAGATTTACTCCCTGTAGTACAACCAGCAGTGCTGCTGACTGCTCTGCCAAGGCAAGAGCAGCGGGCCCAGCTCTTGCAGGGATTCCCTGTCCATCCCATCCCATTGGGATCTGTTAAACAGTGGGAAAACTCAGGGATTGAGTCACTGGTGGCCCTACACCACAGCTGAGAGATCCCCAAAAATCCTATTTAACTTTTTCACAAGCTGCTTTTTGATCAAGGTTTGCTCAAACCACACACAGACTCTCCTGGGATGATTAGCTGGAGATAATTTATCTTGATTACTGCTCAGTGCTATACAATAAAACATCAATCTGGTTTTTCCTAATCCAACGTGTCCTTTGAGGTGTTTAGTGCTTTGTGGGGAAGCTTTTCCAGCATAAATCCAAAATCTGCAGTGAAGGACAGACCTGCTCCCTCTCTAGAAAGCTCAGACAGTGAAGATTTATAAGATATTAAATATATAAATCCCTTTTTCCCTCCCAGACTCTCCTCCTGGAGGAAAGGGGGGTGTCAGGAGCTGGATACAGGTTTCACTGAGGGTTTTTTTTTTTTGACAGATATTTCCAATGAGTGGGAAAAGAATAAGGAAAACTTTGGGCAAAGTTCCTTTCCCTCCAGATGACGAAGCTAAGAACAGTCTCAGCTCCTAAATGTTGAACAGCCAACCCCAAGGAACAGGAACAGGCAGATCCTGGCATTCTGAGTCTTCATTTGGGGGGATTCCTGCAGTCAGGAGGGTGAGGGCAGCCCCAAGGAAGAGCAGACACTCATGAGATTGCTTCTGGCATTTTTACTCAGTTCCAGGATTTATTTACAAGCAGCTGGCAAACTTCACTCCCACCCTGAGGTCTTGGCAGTGTCACGAGGTCAGGCTCTGAGAAATGTCATTTTTAACCTGCAGAACTCACCCTTAAACCCAGCAGTAAGATGGGCTTTAGCAGTGGTTTGGGGCTGAGCTGGCCTTGGGCTGTCCCAGAGGAAAAGATCCTGCACCAAAGAGTCTGGGATCTTCCCGTCAGACGCAACTGGGGTTTTTCCAAGTGATTTGAAAGCCAAAAGTACCTAAAAGTGAGTTCTGGGCTGACCCCAGCTGCCTGGAGCTCTGGGCACTCCTCAGGCCGGGTCTCAGAGCAGGTCACAGGCTGGTCCCTCGTGGGAGGAGATGGTCAAGAGAGGATGGACACCGTGAGGAAGCTGAGGAGCAGGGCAGGCAGGAGGTGGAACACCATGGCCACGGTGCCCAGAGGGGCTGAGGACATTGCTGGAGGACAAAGAGGGCATCAGAGCAGAGCAATCAGTGACTGAACTGTGGAAAATGGATTTGTAGAGATAAGATTTGTTTGAGATAAGAAATGCTGACTTAGAAACGCCATGGAATGAGACAGATGTTGAGACAGAGGAGTAAAACTAGAAACAAGAAATAGTTGGCTTCTGATTGTGATGGTGTGAATTACAACATCTGCATTGTCTCACCCTTCACATGAGACTGAAAATGGAATAAAAGTTTTTAAAACACCTCTCAGTTACCCCATCTCTGGGTCAGAAAACATCTTAATCTGACAACTGAACCACTCCTCCATGGGGAAGCATCCCTCCATGCCCCCTCCAGGGATTCTCTTCTACTGTCTAACCACAGCAAACACCAAACTGAGTTTGGGGCTGGAACTGGAGGATCCTCAAGTTTCCTTCAACCCAAACCACTCTGATTCTGCCCAAACCAAACATCCCCGAGGAGGAAGGCCTGGAAGTGCTCCTCACTCAGCTGGGATGTTCA
>NW_005054399.1:1353900-1354236 GCF_000277835.1 Geospiza fortis
GCTTCATGCTCCTCAGCAAAGCTGCCCCCCTCGCAATCCTTGCTGCAACCTCTCCTGGATTATCAACAAATTGTATTCTATTACCATCTGGATGGCAGTTGTCTTCTGGTCAGTGGGCAGTTTCTCCTTATCTCTTCCACAAATGGGGAGACACTTGCTGATAGCAGCTATTGAATGTCACTGCATGGCTGATAAGAGCTACAGCATCCCACTGGGAGATGCTCTGCCCAGAGGGGAGAGCAAAGCATTCCTTCCCAGATATAATCTGGAGATTCTGGAACCCCAGCACGGCTTCTCCTCTGGATTTCCCAGAGGAGCAGCAGCTGCCTCTTCTTC
>NW_005054399.1:1354627-1365718 GCF_000277835.1 Geospiza fortis
TCCGACTGCTTCTGCAGCGCCAGCCACTCCCGCACCGGGGCCCTGCTCTGCCACTGGGCCAGCTGGGGCAGCTGCACCCCCAGCAGCCCCTGCACCTCCCCGGGCGTCAGGAGCTGGGGAAAAACAAACAGACGCACAGCAGGAGTTAGGATTGTGCTGATGGGCCTCGTGTAAGAGAGAGAAATTAGATCTTTAAAAATGTAATTAATAAAAAATAGAGAAAATAATTTAATATGTAATATTTAGTATACACTAATATTAATAATATATAAATAAATAAAAATTAATAAATAAATGAATATATTTATTCTATAGAAATATACATTTATATTAATATCGTTATATATTATTAAATATTAATATAAAAATATAAATTAGGTAATAATTTATTCTTTAATAGTATATTGATGATATAATCTATTAATAATATTATAGTAATATATTAATTATTTATTATATATAAAGAATGAATAATAATAAACAACATATAAATAGATATAATAAATTTAATATATTATATATATTAAATAATTCTATATTATTTAATGTATACGTTAAAATATTATTTAATATTAAATATTTAATAAGCAGAAAATAGCTATATATAATCTATTTAATAACTATACATATTATTCAATAGGTAATATTTTATATTTATTATATATTAAATAATTCTAATATATACTATTTAATATATAAATAAAATAAGACTTGATTTTATAAGGTTGTGTTTTTTTAATAAGGTTTTTACCTATATGTGACAGGGTGGGAAGTCTGGGATGGAAGGGACCCCTCTGGAAATGATGGGGCTTCCATGGGAAGAAGAAAAATCTCCTGCACTCAGCTGGGGGTCCCACCCCTGCTGAAATCACCGGGATTTCTGCCCAAATTGGTGCCATTGCCTTGTCTGTGGGCTCATAGCTCATCCCCTGCCACTGTGAGAGCCTGCCCTGAGGAAATTCAGCTGCCTTTGCATCCACCCAGGACTCCAGATTCTGTTTTTTAAGGTATTTCAGGCCCTTTCCCCACTTTCTGCTGGTCTAACAGAAGAAATTTTGGATTTGATGGAATCTGGATTTGATGGAATTTGGATTTGATGACTTCCACCAATGGACAGCACAACCAAACCCAAGCACTGAACACAACAAAAGGCAGGGAATTAAAGAATTCCAAGGCCCAGCTCACCATCAGAGAGTCTCTCCTCAAGGTCACAAAGGTGCTCATGTTCATGTTCACGTCGTCCTTGCTGAGAACCTTCAGATCTGCAGCAGGAGCCCCCCCTGCACCAAAGCAAGGAGAGCATCAAAGAATGGCACACCCCAAAGGAGCACTGCACAAAACGAGGATTTCTCCCAACCCCATTAGGCTGGGGCTGATAACACACTGAGGTCCAGCTGCAAAACGTGGTGATGCTCCTCTTTTTTTTATTGGGAGTTCTTCTGTTGGGCATTAAAAATCTGTGGCAATGCCAAACAGTGGAAAGAAGGGTGAGGAGAATTTGGTAAAATTCTTGGCTTAACAGTGAAAAAAAAATTGTGACACAGAAAAAGGCTTTGAGATAAATCCTGAGTTTGATTTTCCCTGTGATGGTCGGGAAACAGATTTGGGCAACTTAAAGCAGGCTCAGAATATTTTGTACTATCTACAAGCTGGAAAGACAAACTTTTAACAACTTGACTTTGAAAATCCCAAAATCTTTGATAGATTTGGATACCAATTTAGTTTGTGGCTAAGAGTTCTCTTTCCCCACAGCATCCTGGATTTTTACATACCCAAGTAAGGTAAAATCAACTCATAGTAAGCAGGTGAATGGTGCTGGTCAGAGAAAGCTTCTTTGGCTTTCTGGTACAAGATGTTCTTTGTCTCCTGTGAACAGGCTGAAGGATTCAGAGACGCCAGTCTGCAGAAAAATAAAGATTTAGGGTGAAGAAAGCTTTTAATATCTTCAACCTGTTCAATTTTTGCATATTCTGCATGTTTTTCTGGGAGTCTCTGCACAGCACAGGTGATCACTAATTCCCAGCTCTACGGAGAGAAGCTGAGAGGAAAAACAATGGCCCAGTTTCCTGCTGAGAATTTGTCCTTCAGGTGATGATGGCTCTGATGGTGCCCAATAAATCTGTCTGTTTGCGAAGTGGCAATTAATTAATTTAATTTGATTTAATTCAGTCTTTAAGAGGAGTTCAATCTGGAAATGCTTAAAAACCACGAGGATGTGGCACCTGATGGTTTAGTGGTGACCACAGTGCTGGGTGATGATCTGAGAGGCTTTTTCCGACCTTAAGGACTCAGTAATTCTATGAAATTCAATTTAATTAACTCTTCTGCAGATGAAAGCAGGCACAGAGTCAGATTTGCAGCTGCTGGGCTGAAATAAAGAGAGTTGGATTGGAAATCTGAGCTCTGCCTGGCAGGTTCTAAGGTGCTCCCTAAATTCCCTTTCCCTGAGAGCATAAAAAATGAAGTGTGATATACATATTTTTTTGAAAAATCCCTTCACGCAGGATTTTTCTCCTGGGAAGCTGAGAAGCCTCAGAGAAAAAGGAAAACAATAATTATCTGATTTGCTTCTCTTATGTTTTGCTGCTTTGGAAATTGCTTGGAGATAGTTTCATTGGTTTCATGTGAATTGTTTTGACTCAATGGTTAATCAAGGTCTCTCTCTGGAGAGAGCCACAAGTTTTCATTATTATCTTTTTAGCCTTCTATCTGTACCCTTTCTGTATTCTTTAGTATAGTTTAGTATAGCTTAGTTTAGTATTATTTAATATATTATAGCATCATAAAATAATAAATGAGCCTTCTGAGAACACAGAGTCAGATTCATCATTCCTTCCCACCACGGGGCACCCCACAAACACAATCAGGATGGGAAAGGGCTTTTGGAAGAAGCCCAGGACAGCCCAGCGTGGGACTCACTTGAGGCTGGAGGGGTTGATGGCCTTCAGCTCGGTGGCATTCAGCAGGCACACGTACTTGGTGCCAATGGCATCCAGGGCCGTGGCATTCAGGGCATTGCCCAGCTCCACGTAGCGTTTGATTACTGCTGAGGCCTGGAAACACAATTAATTAGATGAATTCAATTCAATCAGGAGGTGTGGTTTCATCCCTGAAAGAAACTCAGTATATTTTATAATTACAAAAGTAAAATGGAACTGTTTGTGTTGCTATGAGTTTTGTGTTAGAGATAGAAATATTTGGTTTTTATCTATAATAGTTATTTTTTATTGTACATAATTTTCATATTATTTTATTATTTTTAATTTTAATTGTGTTTATTTTTATTAATTTTTTAAAAATATACATTCATTTCTCCAACCTTAGAGGCTCTAGCTTATCTTTCTTCTGGGGAGGAAAAAGAAAATTCACAACATGCAAAAGGAATGTAATTTATCTTCACTAACATTGTTTGTGATTAGTACAACACTTAAACCCCACTTGATGAACTGATTTCATAGATATGTAAAATATAAAAAATATGTTATACATTTATACATTATTAAACATTTTATAGATATGTTTCTATATTTTTAATGGAATTTTATGAGATAGATTTCTTGTTTTATAGGTGTGAACTTTTTTTTTACAAGTGCTAACTGATTTTTATTTGTATGATTTTTTTTATTGGGAATTTAATAGGTTAACTTCAAACAGAAAGGCCTGATTTTACAAGGCCTTTCTTTTATAAAGTTTATGTTCATTGGGCTACCCAAAATTGTGGCACCAAAGAAGCTTCAACCACCTCAGAACCCAAAGCAGCCCCAAAGCCAGGAGAGTAAGGCCAAGCCCCTACCAGGGAATCCGAGGGCTGAGTTTTCAGGAGAGCAGCCAGGGTGTCACCTGTCATATTCCAGGTGGAGATCTCCTCTGGGCTGAGCAGGGGGAGCAGAGGGCCCACCGCAGAGAGCACTTTTTCAGGATAACCATCAGGATACCTCTGTGGAGACAGCGCAGGGATGGGCTCAGAGCGGGGCTCAGGGAGCTGGGGAAAGGTGGGATGATTTTAGAGCTGTTTCCAACTCTCTGATTGGGATTGGAGGGAGGACGGAGCCACGTTCCTCTCAGAGGTGCCCTGTGAAAGGCTCAAAGCCAACAGGCCAGGAAAACGCTGATTAGACATAGAAATGAGAGATAAGAAATAAATATTTTCCCAGTGAAGATGGTCAAACCCTGGGAGAGGAGCTGAGAGACAGTGGAGTCATATCCTTGGAGATCCTAAATTCACCAGGACAAAGCCCTGAGAGATCCCGCCAGTGGAAATTTGAGTCACATCCTTGGAGACCCCAAAGTCCTCAGGACAAAGCCCTGAACAATCCCATCAGTGGAGATTTGAGTCACATCCTTGGAGACCCCAAAGTCCTCAGGACAAAGCCCTGAACAATCCCATCAGTGGAGATTTGAGTCACATCCTTGGAGACCCCAAAGTCCTCAGGACAAAGCCCTGAGTGATTCCATCAGTGGAAATTTGAGTCATACCCTTGGAGATGCTAAATTCTCCAGGACAAGGCCCTGAACAATCCTATCAGTGGAAACTGGACATTTTTGGGCTGGAATTACCTTGTCCAGGTATTCCTTCAGCACAGCCAGCTGGGGGTTGCTGAAGGGGTAGGTGAGGATTTTGGAGAGCTCATTTTCCAGGTAGAGGTCATTTTCCACGGAGATGTTCTGGAGGCAGGCACGCAGGAGCTCCTCAGGCATGTAGTTGGTAGGCATCAGCTCATCATCCAGCATTGTCTTTGTTATCTCCAGGTCAGCTGGGCAACCTGCTGAAGCTATGGCAAACACAGGGTTAAATTAAATCCTTTGGCTCCAAGCTTTGGATCCCAGAATCATTTTAGTTGGAAAAACCTCCAAGGTTGATTCTGTGCCCGATCCCCACTTTGTCACCAGCACTGAGCTCCTTGGACACCTCCAGGGATGGGGACTCCAAACCTCCCTGGGAGCCTCTCCCAAGGCCTGAGGAGCTCCAGGGTGACCCCTGGTCCCAGAAGGAATGGTCAGGGTGACCCCTGATCCCAGAAGGAATGCTCTGGGTTAGCCCTGGGCCCAGAGGGAAGGATCAGGGTGAGCCCTGGCCCAGTGGCAGGATCGGGGTGAGCCCTGGGCCCAGAGGACTCCAAACCTCCCTGGGAGCCTCTCCCAAGGCCTGAGGAGCTCCAGGGTGACCCCTGGTCCCAGAAGGAATGGTCAGGGTGACCCCTGATCCCAGAAGGAAGGGTCGGGGTGAGCCCTGGGCCCAGAGGGAAGGGTCAGGGTGAGCCCTGGGCCCAGAGGGAAGGGTCAGGGTGAGCCCTGGGCCCAGGGGGAATGCTCTGGCCCAGGGCAGCCCCCGTACCCTCCGCTCGCTTGTGCCGGCGGGGCAAGAGCCCCCCAACGACGGTGGCCACCTCCTCCCTGGACAGGTGGGAATCCCAGGCAAAGTTCCTCAGCCAGGTGGTCACAGCTTTCTGCAAGGAAAAGGGATCATCAGGGGGATTTGGGAATGCTGGATGTGCCTCCAGCACAGCCCCTGCTCCTCACACACCGGGCTCTGAGCCTGGAGATCCTGAACCAAAACCAACTCCTTAAATGTTTGAGCTGTCCCTTTGCCCCAACCACCAGTGACTGGAGCTCCTCACAAAGCACTGGGAGTTATTCCTGCTCTCCCCAAGGGACAGAAAAGGGCTGGCAGTGACCTGGATTTGCAGGTCCAGCCTCTCAACCCTGATGCCTTCAGTTTGAGCTTTCCTGTTTCCCAGATTCTGGACTGCCCTGGTACAGAACTCTGAACTCCACAGAAAGTGTCAGCAGTTCTCCTCACAGCTCAGTCACACAGAACAATCCTTTTCCAGCCCCAGAACCAAGGACACCGCTGCAGCTCCAGCCCCAAAAAGTGCAAACAACAGGGAATGGAGGAGAGCAGTCTGGGAGGGTGGGACTGCATCACCTGAGCTGGAATTGGACAATGAACCCCAATATGGAAATGGACCAAAACTTATCAAAGGGTGAAAACTCCTGACCCATCTTGGGTGTAGCCACAGCCAGGCCCTTGTACTGCCCAGTGTTCATCCTTTGAGGCCTTTTAATAAATCCCTGCCTTATTCCTTTAGCTCTGCCCAGCCTCTGCTCCAGGCCCCAGCTCCACAAACCCTCCCTTCCCACACCCCCATCCCTCTGGCCCCAGGTGCTTTTAAAGGAAGAACTGCTGGAACCAGGCTGGCTCTGCAGCCCCCAGCCCATTCCCAGCAGTGCCCCCCAGGGTCCCCAGGCCATGGGCAGAGCCCACCTTGGGGATCTGCTGCAGGATGCTGGGACCCAGCACGGGGATCAGCCCGCTCAGCTCGCTCAGGGTGAAGGCTGACCACGCTGAAGGAGGCCTGCAGACAAATATATATTGCAAATAAGTAAAGCCTTATAAAATAAAGGCCTTATAAACATAATTTAAACCTTACTACTCTAACTAAGCTATTAAATTCCCATAGGGAAAAAAATTATAAAAATAAAAATCAATTTACACAACAATCTATTCTTGTAAGAAAACAGTTTGCACCTACAAAAATAAGAACTCTGTCTCATAAAAATCCATAAAGAAAAAATATCTAGAATGACAAAAGTTTAATAAACATACACACTAACCATTACCAACCAATCAACTGAGTTTCAATAATTTACTAATCTGTTAAATTCAAACACAGTGCCTTCTAATATCATATAAAAATGAGCCATATACAATAAAAATTCAGCTATTCTACACAAAACCAAGTGTCTCATCTGTCTCATTTCTATCTCTAATGCAACCTACAATGAAAATGAGCAGGTATCAGCTCTCAAGGAAGAACAAAACTGAAATAAAACACCTGTAAATACCCCAGGATTACATCCTTGCAACATGTGACGTTAAGAAAACATAAGCTTTAAGCCCTAAAACACCTCAACCACTTCCTGTTGCACAAAATGTCATTGCAGCCAAGCAGAAATTGTCAGGGACATAAATCAGGGCAGCTGGGTGGGAAAATGGCCTTGAACAAACACATTCTTTTCTTAAGACTCTTTCTGGAACCCAAAGAATTTCTGTTGCTTGCTATGGCCCAATTCAGTGCCAAGATCTTGGGGCAACTGACAAGGAAGGAAAATATTTTGCTTCCCTGTGTGTTAGAATAGGGATTTATCAAACATCTCTCACTGGACAGGCAGAATGTTTCCTGAAATCCGTGCCTGACAAACAGCTTGACCTCACCTGTGATCACCAGGCCAGGCAGAGAAGTTTGATTAATGAAAAATCAATTTTTCAGACTGGAGGAAAAGCTTTCATAACGAGCAAGAGAGACACAGAAGTGACCACATTTTACAGGAGAATTTCACCCAGGCCTTTCAGCGGAAATAATTTCAACCAAACAACATGAAAGACCCAGTGTAAAGCTCAAAATGAAGATTTTTTTGGGGGGGGTTTTGATCAAGCTGCTTGGCTGGAGTTCACTCAGGCCTTAACAGGACCATGGGTTTGATTAAGGGAAGAGTCCAGGAGGAAAACCCATACCCAAAGATGGTGTTGCCACTGCTGAGGATGTCCCTGATGGCCTCTTCTTGCTCGGGCAGGAAAGATCCACACTGGCTCAAATCCTTCAGCAAAGTGCCCCCAGAACTCCTGATGTAGTCCCCATCCAGCTCACACACCAGCCAGCCCAGCATCTCAGCGTTTGTCTGATTTATTTGTGTGCCAGGAATTCCCTGGGAGAAGGGCAGAGGCATTAACTGGGGTGGAGCATCCTTGGACCCCAATCCCTGCAGGATCCCAATCCCTGCAGGATCCCCATGAGCCCTGCAGGATCCCAATTCCTGCAGGATCTCAGTCAAGCCCTGCAGGACCTGATCCCTGCAGGACCCCCATACTTGCAGGATCCCAGTCAAACCCTGCAGGATCCCAATCAAGCCCTGCAGGATTCCAATTCCTGCAGGATTCCCAGTCCCTGCAGGATTCCCAGTCAAGCCCTGAAGAATCCCAATTCCTGCAGGGTCCCAATCAACCCCTGCTGGACTCCATCCCTGCAGGATCCCCAATTCCTGCAGGACCCCCATCCCTGCAGGATCCCAGTCAAACCCTGCAGGATCCCCAATCAAGCCCTGCAGGACCCTCAATCCCTCTCCCCATACCAGACACTCCAGAGCCTCCAGGAGCAGCTGCTGCCTCTGAGGGGCCTCTCTGGGCAGAACATCCTCATTTGCCTTCCCAACGTTGATGAAGAACTGGCTGCAGTTCCCTGCATAGTCTGAGGGGCTGGAAAGACAAACCCCATGAATTTTAGGGAATGAGGTCAAGCTCGAGGCACCCCATGTCTGATAAAACACCTCTCACACCTGCACACTGAACTCCAGGAGTTGTTCTTCCCCAGTTTTCTTCTAAGCCATTAAATCCTTTAAAAATTCCCTGAATTTAAAAAATTGTTCTTTAAAAATCAATTTTCGCCTGAAGGAATCTATTGTTCAAACTGTTCTAATTGTTAGATTCAAATTCAAACTAATTCATTGTTAGATTCAAATTCAAGCTAATTCAAACTAATCTATTGTTAAAACTGTTCAAGGTTTGGGTACAGAACCACAGCAGGGAGGTACTGGAACAGGGGAATTCACTTTATTTCCTGTTTTCTTTGGTGTTGTAAGGGAAAAGCACATTCAGAGACCTGGGAATGCTAAACTTGGCCTTGGCCACTGCCTGGGATGGGGCAGCCTCAGCCTCTTTGGGAAACCTCACAAGGAAGGATTTATTCCAATATCTCATACAAATCTACCCTCCTCCAGCTTTCTGCAATCCCATTTTTTATTCCCCAGGAAGAGGCCAAAACAACTCTGAAATAGAAATCAAATTAATCAGCCTGGTTATAAACTAATTTTTATTTTTCCCCTGTTGCTCTAGAGGCAACATGATGGAAACCACAGCACAGTTACCTTAAAAACAGCAGCAGGTCTTGGGGATAAGTGTCCCAGTCCTGGGGAATCCCATGCAGAGTCACCATCCTCAGCAAGCAGCTCAGCTGCAAGGACACCAGGGATTGATCAAGGAGAGAAAAAAACACAAGGAAAAGATAAAATAATGGAAAGATTTTATGCTGCTCGGGGGAGAAAAGGGGGAAGAAAAAGGGGGGAGAAAAATTATGGAAATCAAAGGGTTTGGACTTCTCCTCTCTTCAGGGAAATTCAGAGCTGTGGGAGGGACATCCAGGACATTTGTTCACAGGAAGGGACCCACAGGGACCACCCTGACACCCCAACAACCCCCCCTGTCCCTGGGTCACCCTCTGGGGGGAGAACCTGTCCCTAAAACCCATCCTAATCCCCCTGCTCCAGCCCCTGAGCCCCAGGGGCTGTTCTGGCTGAACAATTTCCTTCAGTACCTGCAGGACAACCCCAAACCCTTGGGAATGTGGGCATTACCTGGTCCTGGCCCAGCCTGACCTCCTTCTTCCTCATGACTCTGGCCAGCTCCTGGAACCTTTCTGCCCCCACAGCGCCGGCAGCTGCACAGGTGAAGCCCTGGAGCACAGACTGGGACAGCCTGGGGGTTCCCAGCAGGAAAATCAGGAGGGAAAAGCCACCAGGAAGGAGCATTCAGAGCAGGACTCTGCTCACCCCCCACTGGTTTTCCCAGATATAAATCTCTGTTTTCACAATTTTCATCTCAAATACACCAAGAAGGCACAGCAGCCCTGTCACAGACATTTCTTTTATGAAAAATCCTCTCTTAGGATTCCTGCTGAAGCTGAGAAGTTCAGCAACCAGACATAAACAATAGGTTATCTGCTGCTGTGGAATGTAACAAGTCTGCCTGGATTGGCCCAGTTTAGATGTTTGGAGTTGGTGACCAATCCAGAACTGAGATCTCTCGGACACAGTCTGAGAGAGCTGGTTTGTTATTCTTCTTTACTTTCTATTGTTAGGTAGCTAGCAGCTTCTGGAAACTCCTCTTCTTTTTCTTTTTAGTATAGTTATAATAGATGTTTATATCATAACTTAATAAATCAAGCCTTCTGATCATGGAGCCCATCTCGTCTCTTCCTTCACCCCAAAACCCTTGTGACAACCGTCAACACAGCCCCTCTAAATTAATCCCTGGAATTGCCCTCCTGGAAGGTTTGGAAATGCATTCCCTGCTTGGAAATGCATTCCAGAGGCAATCTGGAGCAAGATTCCAGGTGCAGCCTGAGCCAGCAGCATCATTTTAGAAGGAGAATGTGGTCCCTGGGTGTATCTGGCAGCTGAGCCCTGGTAAATCTCCGTGTTCCACGTCTGTGTTTGGGCTCCCATTCCATTTCCCATCTGTGTCCATGGATTCCAGGGGGTGGGTGTGGATGGGACATGGAAAGGTGGGAATTGCCAGGAAAACAAACAGAAAGTGGAAGGAGAGGAGGGAAATCTTTACCTGCTGAGGTCAGGCTCTGCCTTCACCACATCACTGAAGAACATGGCAGCCTGGGGAGCAAAGGCAGAGGTTTTCCAGGGAAAAGGGCTCAGTTTCCAGGGGGATTTGTGGAATTCATGGTCCCACAGAGGGCAGGGCTGCCAGGGAGGGGAAGGAGGAGCCCTTTACCTGCTCTCTGGTCCATGGTTTGTTGTTGAGATCCTGCAGGTTTGGCATCTCTTCCCCAAAAACCAGCAGGGATTTCGGGATGGAGCTGGCCAGGGTGCTGGGAATGAGTCTAACCAGCTCAGCAGGGCGGGCAACACTGGAGGAAACCTTGAAAAAACCCAAGAGAACAAACCATGGCAAAAAACCCAAGAGAACAAACCATGGCAAATCTCACCCAGCTTTAGCCCAAATCATGGCAAGATCAAAATTAGAGAATTGTTTGGGTTGGAAAAGACCTCCAGGATCAAGTCCAACCTTGAATTATTCTATGGTTATAATATAAAATACATTGGTTATGTATATAATATATTGGTTATATATAATATAACAAAAAATACATTGGTTATATATAATGTATATGTATGTAATATATAATATATATTATTTTTATATATATAAAAATACTATCTATAATATATATTTTAATCATAACATATTACATTATCATTATAAAATATTATATATTATATATAATATAATATTTTATATTA